>NC_057814.1:405997196-406328678 GCF_018294505.1 Triticum aestivum | reverse complement strand
GCGCGGGACGGACGTGTCCGGCGGCGGAGAGGGAGCGGGCTAGGGTTTCGTCTGCGCGAAAAATCCGGGGGAATCACTTATTTATAGGTAGAGGGAGCTAGGAGACTCCAAATGGAGTGCGGTTTTTGCCCACACGATCGTGATCGAACGGCGGAGAGCATGGAAGTGACTTAGA
Source organism: Triticum aestivum (assembly GCF_018294505.1). Lineage (NCBI taxonomy): Eukaryota > Viridiplantae > Streptophyta > Magnoliopsida > Poales > Poaceae > Triticum > Triticum aestivum. The sequence continues at coordinate 406,328,503 of NC_057814.1, read as the reverse complement.
TGGGTTATTGGGCTGTTTTGGAGGGGTGTTGGGCTGCACACTCAAAAGGCCTTTGCGGTTACCCGGTTAACCGTTTGGAGCATCAAACGACATCCAAATGGAACGAAACTTGACAGGTGGTTTACCGGTGGTGTAGCAAGGCCACTTGGCAAACCTCGGTCCACTCCGAGAACGTTTAACACCCGCTCACAAAAAGAGACAAGAGGGGTGCGCCGGTGCATGTGGGAGTGCCGGATTGCAAAACGGACAACGGGAAAAATGTTCGGATGCATGAGACGAACACGTATGCAAATGAGGTGCACATGATGACATGATATGAGATGCATGACATGAACAAAATGCAAAACAAAAAACAAAACCCGATGTTGAGGATATAGATCTTAGAGTCACCCGCCAAGAGGGGCCGGGTTACTCATATGGTCATTGCCAGAAGCCCGGCGCCAAGCTTGAAGACGGTGGGCCAAAGATGGGCTTAAGACCCGGATATGGCTTAAGGCCCGTAGTCACAATCATCATTATGGTAGAACTTGTAGTGCAAGGCAAGAATAGTTGAGAGTCCGAGCCGGACACTTTTATGAGCCGGCCGGGACTCTGAGAGCTGCTGGGCGTCAGCCTCCCTATATAAAGGGACGACCCGGCAGCGGTTTAGGGACAAGCAAGACCTCATCGAGAGCCAGGCATAGCAGTTTAGCTCCCTGGTCATCGAAACCCTAATCAATACCACCTCAACTGGACGTAGGCTTTTACCTTCACCGTAAGGGGCCGAACCAGTATAAACCCTCGTGTTCCTTGTCCCGCTTAACCCCTTCAAGCTTCCTAGCTGTGATGGCTCCACGACTAAGTCCGAGCTCAAGGACATCTGCCGTGACAATTCCACGACAGTTGGCGCCCATCGTGGGGCCAGCGCACGGTGGATTTGAGTTCTTGAAGGGCAGCTTCGAAGGGCTCAAGGGATACGTTGTGGACCGGATGACCAAGAGTCGTCGCGGCAGGCTCTACATCGACGATGCAAACTGGGGCCCCGACGCCGGCTCAATTGAGTACGGGTACCGGGTCCCCTTTGGCGGAATTCATGTTTTCATTGGCAAGATTGGTGAGCCGGGCCCTGAGCCGGATCTCTGCGCCGATCTCATCGAGACGGCTCAGCGTGCACGACCCGCCCGGGCCCGGCCTGCCTTAAGGCATGCTTTTGTGGGGTGTATCCATGGAGGACTCTGATCGATCTGGATCTGGTGATGAGACGGCCGCCGGCTCTGACGGCGAGTCGGCCACCGATGAGTCAAATTCGCTGTATCAACTTCAAGATGGCAGGCTCATGGGTTGTTCCGACAGTGACAGTATTCTGGACCCGTTTGAGCCGCCAAGTCAGGTCGGAGTCTTTATGGCCGGTGCACAGCCTGTTCAGAACCCTGCTGCTGGAGCGGGAACCCCGGTGCCTTCGCCGGCTCAGGTGCTAATGGATCTCACGGACAGGATGACGGCCCTGTTAACCGCCACGGTTGACCCGGCGGATCAAGCTCAGCATGATGCGGAGGTGGCGCAGTTAAAATTTGATCTAGTGAAAGCTAAGGAGGATGTGGCAGCAGAAGGGATCAGGATGGCTGCGGAAAGGGCGGTTCTCGACGCCCAAACCCAGTTGATTCAAGCACAGTCCTTCCGGCTCACGATGGATCAAAACGCGTCCAATGAGGTCCTGAGAAGGAGGCATCAAAAGGCCCAATCTCGACTCCCTCCGGTTTACGATCCACGAAACCTCTAGTAACCCGCCAGGGGTCATAGTGCCCGGGTCTGGGACCCCTATTCAGCCACAAGTGATGGGGCCTCCCCAGGTGCCCCCTGCCCCGCCTCAGTACGTGCCAATACCCCCGGGTCATTATAACAACCCGCTGGAGAACATGGTCGCCGCGGCGGCACGGCTGGCGGCTCTCCCAGTTGACGGCGACTCTCCGACGGCTATTGAAACCCGCCGGGTCAGGGAACTCCTTCAGACAGCACTGGCGCAGCAAGAGGCGTACTCCTACAGCCGGGACAGGATCCACTCGACCCCTCGTCCAGGCCGGAGCCCGAGTTACAGCAGGCACATGGTCTCAGCGACCGGCTCAAGTAACGTCCGACGCCATGACCCGCCCCCTGGCCATGGCCCGGCTCATAACGGAGCCTTTCACGCAGCAGACCAAGACAGAGCACGGCAAGAGGCGGAGCAGGTGCCCCAGCTGACGGCTTACCAGACTCCCCTAGCTTATCCGACGGCTTCCGTCGACGTGGGTATCCCTACCAGGACTGGGGTGTCCCTTGTTTAGTGCCAGCTATCCGCAACGAACGTCTACCCAAGGACTTCAAAGGCCCTAGGAAGGTGCCTAATTACACAGCAGACTTACAACCCGTAGCCTGGATCGAGAGTTATGAGATGGCTATGGAACTGCTGGAGGTCAGTGAGGCGGCCATGGCTAAGTACTTCACTATGATGTTGGATGGGACTGCCCGCACTTGGTTGAAAGGGCTACCACCGAATTCCATTGGGTCTTGGGTTGAGCTGAAGGCCCGGTTCATCCAAAACTTCAAGGATACCTGTAGGCAGTCTATGTCAATTGTGGATTTGACTAACTGCAAGCAGCAGGAGGGTGAGTCTACGACACATTGGGTTCGCCGGGTTAAGGAGATAATACATTCCTCGGATAAGATGGACGCCGGCTCTGCAGTCTTAATGTTGGAGCAGAATTGTCGTTTTGTGCCCCTGAAGATGAAACTCGGGCGGCTTAAGCGCGACTGCAATGATATGGGTACACTGATGGCGGCTCTTGTCAAATACGCCGATTCTGATGGTACCAAGGACCCCGCTTCAGATGATGAAAGGACAGGGAAGGGAAAGAAGAACGGCAATGGCAAGGGTCCTCAGCATAACCCGGGAAACCAAGGAGGGGGAAAGCGCAAGGCCGATGGCAGCCTAGAGTTTGTAGCCAACGCCAGCTCACAAGGTAATAACCAGCGACGCAAGGGGAGGCCCCCTCCCCGAGGCGGCGGGTCAGGCCCGACGCTGGAACAACTGTTGAATGAGCCTTGTCCAAGGCATGGCTCTAGAGAGAAGCCAGCAACTCATCTATGGAAGGATTGTGCAATCATGAAGGCCTTGAATTACAATGGCCCGGGCGGCGGCTCAGGCGCCGGGGGCTTACATGGCCCGGGCGGCGGCTCAAATTCTAACCCTCAGAACGGTCAAGGGGGCTTTAATCAGCAGTCTGGCCAGGGTCATCAACAACAGCAGGGAGGTTATCAGACCAATCCAAAGCAGCTTAGCGGTGGGCAGTATCATGTGTTTACCACCAGTCTGTGTAAGCGAGATCAGAAGCTTCATAAGAGGGCTGTGAACGCTGTTGAGCCGGCGGTTCCACGCTACTTGCGGTGGTCTGAGCAGCCTATAGTGTGGAGTAGGGAGGATCACCCTTCTCGGGTGGATAATCCGGGTCACTTGGCCCTGGTGGTGGCTCCTCAGGTGGGAGGATATAAGTTCACTAAGGTACTCATGGATGGAGGCAGCAGCATCAACATCCTCTATTATGAGACATTTCGTCGTATGGGGTTGATTGATAAGAATCTCAGCCAATCAAACACTATTTTCCACGGTGTGGTACCTGGTAAGTCGGCTTACCCAGTCGGCAAGATCGAGCTGGAGGTGGCCTTCGGAGATGAGAACAACTACAGGGTGGAAAAATTGACCTTTGAGGTGGTCAAGATAAGAAGCCCGTACCATGCCATATTTGGGCGGCCGGCTTACGCCAAGTTCATGGCACGGCCGTGTTACGTATATTTACAGCTCAAGATGCCGGGTCATAATGGGACCATTACGGTTCACGGCAGCCGGAAGGTGGCCTTGGAATGTGAGGAAGGCGATGCAGCTTATGCAGAATCTGTTTGTGCAACAGAGGAGTTGAAGTTTTACAAAGACAACGTTGACCCAACAGATATGACCTCTCTGAAAAAGCCGACTACGGAGCATGAGCCGGCAATGAAATTTAAGTCGGCTGATGAGACTAAACTTTTTGATTTCGTTCCAGGAGATTCATCTCAGCAGTTTAGCATCAGTGCCAACCTGGATCCAAAATAGGAAAGCGCGCTCATCGAGTTCATCCGTGAGAATAGGGACATCTTCGCATGGAAACCTTCTGACATGCCAGGTGTACCTAGAGAACTCGCTGAGCACACTCTCAATGTTGATCCGAAATTTAAGCCGGTCAGGCAGTTCCTTCGGCGGTTCAATGAGGAGAGGCGGAAAGCTATTTGTGAAGAGGTGGCCCGGCTCTTGGCGGCCGGGTTTATTGTTGAAGTCTTTCACCCAGAGTGGTTAGCTAACCCGGTGCTCGTGCTCAAGAAGAACAGCACTTGGCGGATGTGTGTGGATTATACGGACTTAAACAAGGCGTGTCCGGCTGATCCTTTTGCCCTCCCCCGTATTGATCAAATTATTGATGCTACGGCAGGTTGTGCGCGCTTAAGTTTCCTGGACGCTTATTCGGGATATCATCAGATTAAAATGGCAGTTAAGGACCAGGAGAAGACGGCGTTCATCACTCCCTTTGGAGCCTTCTGCTATGTGTCTATGCCCTTTGGACTCAAGTGTGCACAGGCGACTTACCAGCGTTGTGTACAGAACTGTCTTCATAAACAGATTGGGCGCAATGTTCATGCTTATGTGGACGACATTGTAGTTAAATCTATAAAAGAGGAAACCCTGATAGATGATTTGAGGGAAACCTTTGATAATCTCCGGGTTTACAAGATGATGCTTAACCCGGCCAAGTGTGTCTTTGGTGTTCCTGCAGGCAAACTCTTGGGTTTTTTAGTTTCTGACAGAGGCATTGAAGCTAACCCGGAGAAGATCAAGGCCATCACCTCCCTGGCTAAGCCGGCGTGTATAAATGGTGTTCAGCGCTTGGTGGGTCGCATCGCTGCTTTAAGCCGATTTATAAGCCGTTTGGGTGAGAAGGCCATGCCATTATATCAGTTGATGAAGAAATCTGATAACTTTGTCTGGAATGATGCAACTAATACTGCCTTTGAGGATTTGAAGAAGCAGCTGGCAGAGCCCCCAGTCCTTGCTGCTCCGGTTGATAAGGAGCCCTTATTGCTGTATGTGGCTGCTAACACGCGAGCCGTCAGTGTGGCCGTGGTGGTGGAGCGCAAGGAAGAGGGTAAGGAGCATCCGGTTCAGCGGCCGGTTTATTATGTCAGCGAAGTGCTCATTGAGTCCAAGCAGCGGTATCCGCATTGGCAGAAGCTTGTTTATGGTGTGTTCATGGCGAGCCAGAAGCTTAAGCATTATTTCCAGGGTCATCCCATCACTGTGGTCAGTTCTGCCCCTCTTGGTGATATCATCCAAAACAGAGAGGCCATAGGGAGAGTGGCTAAGTGGGCTATCGAGCTCGGACCTCATGGTCTCAAATATGTGCCACGCACTGCTGTTAAGTCTCAGGCCTTGGTGGATTTCATCAATGATTGGACAGAGTCACAAGTGCCCGAGCAAAAGCCGGATAACACATATTGGACTATTCACTTTGATGGGTCCAGGCAGTTGGAGGGCTCGGGGGCTGGAGTCGTGTTAGCTTCCCCTAAGGGTGATAAGTTTCATTATGTGCTACAATTGATGTTTCCTTGTACTAACAACGCAGCTGAGTACGAGGCCTTGCTCCATGGTCTTCGGATGGCTAAGGAGATGAGCTTGAGCCGGGTAAGGTGTTTCGGTGACTCAGACTTAGTGGCTCAACAAGTATCAGGCAAGTGGGACTCTAAGGACCCTCTTATGGCGGCTTATCGCCGCGAAGTTGATGCCATTGCTGGGCACTTTCAAGGCTACCAAGTAGAGCACATTGATCGCAGGAAGAACGAGGCAGCTGATGCCCTAAGCCGGCTGGGCTCTCAGCGAAAGCCGGTGCCGCCTAATACTTTCCTGGATGTCCTGTATAACCCTTCTGTTAAGTTGCCTACAGAGGAAGACTTGGCTGTCCCTGACCCGGAGGCACGACTGGTGGCGGCTCTCCATATCATACCGGACTGGACAATGCCCTATCTGGCTTACATGACCCGGGGAGAATTACCTGAGGATGAAACTTTGGCCAGACAAATAACCCGGCGAGTTAAGTCAATGATTGTTATCAATGGCGAGTTGCATCACCGCAGTGTTTCGGGAGCATTTCAGCGTTGTGTTTCCCCTGAGGAAGGTCAAGAGATCTTGCATGAGATTCATGAAGGGGATTGTGGCCATCACGCCGGCTCAAAGTCTCTTGTGGCCAAGGCTTTTCGTCATGGTTTTTATTGGCTGACGGCTCATGCTGATGCGGAGGACTTGGTCAGTAAATGTGATGGTTGCGAAAGGTTCTCACGACGGGCTCATGTGCCGGCTCAAGAGCTGAGGATGATCCCAATTACTTGGCCCTTTGCGGTCTGGGGGCTCGATATGGTTGGGCCTTTTAAAAGGTCCTAGGATAAGAAGACCCACCTTTTGGTGGCAGTTGACAAATTTACCAAGTGGGTTGAAGCAGAGCCAGTTAGCAAGTGTGATGCAGCCACGACAGTTCAGTTTATGAAAAAGGTGATCTTTCGCTTTGGTTTTCCACACAGCATTATAACTGACAATGGCACCAATTTATCCAAAGGCGCCATGGAGGAGTTTTGTCAACGAGAGCATATCCGACTTGATGTTTCGTCGGTGGCTCATCCTCAATCCAATGGTCAAGCTGAGAGAGCTAATCAGGAGATTCTGAAGGGCATCAAGCCCCGGCTTTTGGTCCCTTTGCAACGGACGCCGGGTTGTTGGGTGGAGGAGTTACCCTCCGTGTTATGGAGCATCAATACTACTCCTAACAGGTCTACGGGATTCACCCCTTTCTTCATGGTTTATGGAGCAGAAGCAGTCCTCCCCAGTGACGTCCATCATGACTCGCCTCGAGTGGCGGCTTATGTTGAGGCGGACAATGAACAAGCGCGCCAAGATGCTCTTGACTTGTTGGACGAACAGCGTGATGTGGCCATAGCTCGTTCAGCGATTTATCAACAAGATCTGCGCCGTTATCATAGTCGACGGGTTAAATCCCGGGTCTTCCAGGAAGGCGATCTGGTGCTCCGGCTCACCCAGGATCAAACTGATGCGCACAAGCTATCCCCGCCTTGGGAAGGGCCCTTTGTGGTCAGCAAGAATTTGCACAACGGGTCATATTACCTCATTGATATTCGGGAGCACAAAGATTCACGTAAGTCGGAGGAAGAGACCCGTCGGCCGTGGAACATAGCTCAGCTTCGGCCTTACTACACTTGAGTCACCGGCTCTCATGATGTACATATTTCTCTAAGCCATGTATATATTATAATAAGCAATAAAGCAGGACCTCTGTCCTTTTTCCTCCTCCAAATGTGCACGTGTTGTTTTCATTGCAATATTCCATGATAGCTTGAAGGAGGATCCGGCTTATGATCATCTTCGAATCTAGCCGTAAGTAATAAGATCACTTGGGGGCTTCCTGTTCAAACATAGGTCGTATTCGAACCAAAGAGAACATAGCTGTCGATACCCATTTGATTGGCAAAGTGCCGAGCTCATTGGGGAGTTTTCTTTAATCATATTTGAATCTTAGTTTAACCCCTTTGGGAACCGATGTGGATCGTATTCGAATCAGCGTCGTTAAACAATTCTTAAAGTCATTTGGGGGCTTCCTGTTCAAACATAGGTTGTATTCGAACCAAAGAGAACATAGCTGTCGATACCCTCTTGATTGGCATCGCCACACCCACTAGGGGCTATATGATCGCATTCGAATCTTAGCATAACCCCTTTGGGCCGGGTCTCTGGTCGTATTCGAACCGGAAGCCCCTAAGTTCTTCTGCTTCATAGTAAGTTTTCTTCTGATCATTTCAAAGTGTGTACGGCCGGGTCTCACTTTGCCGGTTTAACTTGGATTTACAGTATTAGTTGAACACAATGGGTGTCATTAAGACAAGTAAATCGGAATTAAGGTACCAACCTTCTTACCCGGGTTATTTAAACCGGAAGTATGCTTGCAGGCCGCTAAGTGTGTTATTACGGCTGTATTAAGGATATAATTGAGGACCAGTCTTTTTGATTCATATTCCGGGTTATACATCTAAACATATGATTCTCAGGGCGGTAAGCCGCCTGGAGACTTGCGATTCGTCTTTCTATGCAGGATGGTTAAAGACAATTATTTGAGACTAAGGCGAATGAATGACCCGGAGAAATATAAGGGAGACAACTTCAATAAAACTTCAAGCATTCAGGGCATGCGCGATGGCACGGCAAAGATAAAGTGTTGGTCCTACTCTATTACAAGACTCATCGAGTCCAAAAGGGTGGAGCATTGTTTTATAAGCCGTCTGCAGAAGTTAAGACGCTTGCTGGGTTGAAGTCTCCGGCTCGTCTCTTTCTTCTCCTCCGGCTGTTCCCAAGGTCTGGAAAGTTGACGACTTCCAGTCGATGCCGCTCAGCGCTTCGAATTGGGCTTCCTCGTTAATTAACCCGGCCGGGTCAATCTCCGGGGCGAAGGTGTGCTGACGAGCCGGCGGAATTAAACTCAGGGCTTCATAGCGAGGGGTCGGGATCCTCTGATTCTCCGCATTGTAACCCTGCTGGTACTTGGTCAGATCTGTGTCGTTCCCGATAAGGGTGGCCACCGGGCGCACGACCTTCACGCAGGCGGCAAAGTCTCTTTGGTCGAAGGCTGTGCCGTCTTCCTTCAGACTTGGGTAGCCGAGGGCGATGTCCGCCGGGTCTAACTCGGGGAGGAAAGCCTTGGCCCGGCTCAGTGCGGCGATCGCTCCGGCTCTTGTAGAGGCCCGTCGCAGCTCTTGGATACGTTGAGGCAGAACGGCGAGCCGGCGAAGAACCTCCGCCAGGTGAGTCGGCACCTCGTTGGATAGGGCCACCACAACCAACGCACGCTGTGACCCGGTGTAGAGTTGCTCCACCAGGGTGTACACGGCCTTTAGCTTGGTTACCACACTTTGGTTGAGGTTGGCACTTCTGGGACCTGTTTCACAGAACAGGATAAGCCGCTGACAAGGGTGAGTTATGAGGCATCAAAATTTTAAACTGGATGAAAGTCGGCGGATGACTTACCGAAGATGGCAGCAACCATCTGAGACACTTGGCGCTTTAAGCCGGAGAGTTCGGCCGTCTTCTCTGACAGGGCCTTCTCCGCCTGTTCGGCCCGGTTCACCAGCGCGGCCTTCTCTTCGGCCCAGGCTTTCCGTTCAGCATCAAATTCGGTCTTCAGCTTTTCTTGAGCGGCGATGCTGGACACAAATTTGGCATTTGCCTTCCGGGTCTCCATTTCTTGCATCTTAAGCCGGTTCTTGAGATCAGCGATGTCAGCCTCAAACTTCTTGCCGGCAGCCTGCATAAATTTCCGGGTTATGGCATGAACGGTTACTATGTAAATTTAAAAAAGTCCCAAGCGTTTTCCAAGCAAAGACACTTGGCACTTGGGGGCTAATGCATATTGAACGTTTCTATCTACAAACTGCCGGTTCAATTGAGTAAGCCGGAACCTAAGTCTACAACATATTCAATCATAAGTCGTCGACTTGGGGGCTAGCATGGTAAAGGTAACTATGCAGTAAGTAAGAGGACAGCAGAATAATACCTCAGATTTCTGCTGGATCTGGTTCACCATGGCAACCTCTGCGTCCCGGCTCTTGTGCACTTGGCTGATGTAGCCAGAGACGAGCTCTCCAATGCTCAAGTTGGCGTAGTCGGAGAGGTCCAGGTTCACCCGGCGGGGCTGTAGCAACTCCCCCTTGGCGGAGCACTTGGCTAGTGCGGTAGGTCTCCCCGGCTCAACAAATTCCGTCCGGGTGATTACCACGTCCGGATCATTTGCTGGTTGAGCCGAGCCGGAGGCCTCCGGGTTAGCAGAAGCTTCTGCAGCTGCCTTGTTGGTTGGAGCGGCGGCTTCGGGAGCGGAGGCAGCTGGCGGTTCTTGATCTGCTGCCTCCGGCTCAGGCAACTCCGGCTCTTCGACTGGCTTGGCCTTCTTCGCCCTCTTGGTGAGCTTGGCTTGGGCACTGAAAGTACAGAAACGTTAAGCACAAAAGGGTAAGTAAAGACAAGTATAACATGAGATGGTTATCATTACCCGGGCGCGGTCTTGAAAGCCGGAAGACTCGACTGCATAGAGTCGCCCGAAGAGGGGGCGGTCTCCTGATAATTTGAGTCAGAAGAATTGAGTGGCTAACGTATAACACCCGCCAACGGATGAAAAGGGTACAAGTGGGAAATAACCTCAGTTCGGCGCTTCCTCGATGCGTCAGGTAACCCGGAGGAGAGGTCGGTGTCCTTGTTGGTCCGGGTGTGCCGCCGGCTCTCATGCACCTGTTGCTTCAAAATAAATTGAGGGTCTTGATAAGCTAAAGGATGTGAAAAGCTTACTTTCCGGGTTACCCTTCGGATTTTCAGCCTTGGCAAGGGCTCCGAGTCGGAGGAAAATGTCGTTACCTCTTCAACCACTGGGTTACTTGCTCCGGTGTCGTCCTATTGATAAACAGGTATTGATAAGGCGGACAGAAGTAAACAACAAAGTACAACAAGGACTTACAGGCTCAGGGGTTACCTCTGACTCGAAGCTGTCGCTTAGTTGCATCAGCTCTGAAGCAATAGGCCTATTTCCTTTTTTGCGAGGGGCGGTTTTCTTGGCGGCTTTCTTCGCCTTTCCGGCCTTCTTGGCCGCCTCATGGTCATATTTGACCCGCCAGAACTTATCATCAGCCTGGAAAATACAATGATGATTTCTTAAAACGATTCAGATGAAAGCTATATGCAGATAAGATGTTCAGATCAACGGCTTACCGCTGGGGCTGGGTTGGTCTTGCAGAAGGGGGCTAGGCCGGTCCTTCCGCAGTCTGCCAGGCTCTCATTCAAGAGAGCCTTGGTCATCTCCTCTGCAACATCTTCAGGAAGATCGTTGCGGCTGTGTCTCTGGGGGTCATCCTTTCGGCCCGTGTACTCACACATTAAGCCGGGGCGGCGGCTCAATGGGATCACCCGCCACGAGATCCAGACCCGGACCAGATCGATTCCGTTCAGACCATTGCCCAGGAGAGCCTTGATCTTGTTGATGGTGGGGAGCAGAGGTTGGCGCTCTGCTTGAGTCAGCTTGTCTGACAGTGGGTGAGTCGGCTCCAGACGCGAGGGGCGAAAGCCGGGCAACGGACTCTCATCAGCCGGCGACGTGTCTTGGCAGTAAAACCACGTCAGATTCCAGTCTTTGGGGTGGCTCGGCGGCTCTGCGTAAGGGAAAAGGCAGTCCCTGCGCCGCTGGATGGAGATGCCGCCTAGTTCCAAACTTGGCCCGTTGGCGCACTCGTTCTGGCGGTTTAAATAGAAAAGCTCTCTGAAGAGCAGCAGACTGGGTTCTTCTCCAAGGTAAACCTCGCAGAACACTTGGAAGTTGCAGATATTGGACACTTAGTTGGGTCCTATGTCCGGAGGCCGCAGATCGAAGAAATTCAGAACGTCTCTGAAAAACTTTGAGCCGGGTGGTGCGAAGCCCCGGCTCATGTGATCCGCAAAAATGACCACCTCTCCTTCCTTTGGCTGTGGTCTCTCCTCTAATGGGTCAGGGGCACGGTAGGACATGACGTCCTTCTTGGGCAAGTGGCCTGACTTGACAAAATCCGCTAGGGTCTCATTGGTGACGTTGGACCTCATCCAATTGCAAGTAATGGAGGCCTTAGGAGCTTTGGGAGGCATGGTGAAAGTCGGCAGCCTATGATAAAAGGAACGTCTGGTTTAAGTATAAGCCGGAGGAAAGTTGTAGTTCAGTGTTAAGTGGCGGCTTACGGAGGGGCCTAATGATATATATCTGAGTACATTGAGTTATCTAAGCCGCAGAAAAGATGTCAAGAGTAATTCAAAATTGTCTACGGCCTTATCACGGATGAGCCGAAAATTCTATGGTGCATGGTCTCCTTTAAGCCGGAAGATTCTACGGCGCGTGTTTTCTTTAAACTGGAAATGTAACCCGCCATGACTCAACGAGTGCAGTTTTTTTACTAAGTGTGGTGAAAACAAGTTTCACACATGGCGGTAAATAATTTGGATCAAGTGGTCGACAGAAAAAGAAAATTTCTAGACCTAAAAACAGACGCGAGGGAAGTTCTTGAGCTCGAATGAGGCCTTTATGTAGTAAAAAGAGGTCTACTTGCATTTGAAATGAGTGCTAAAGAGCCGCCGCACTAGTTCTATCCTATACTAAGATCAAAAAGAGGCAGTAAAAATCAAATCTACTGAGGGCCGTGATGAACTATGAAGAACAGAGGAAGAACTACGGAGCCCTAGTGCGGATCTATCCTATGGAATGGCGAAGACTCACCGGTGCTGAAGAGACGCGGAGGTCGTCGCGTTTCTCTGGTCAGATCAGGGTGATGCAGCGGCCTGAGTTGGTGACGATGCGAAGACCCGCGGCGGCGGCAGCAGCAGAGCTCGGGCAGGGGAGCAGTAGCGCGAGGAAGAAGGCGAAGGAGAGAGAAGTGGCTGAAGGCCCGTCGGGCCGGCCTATTTATAAGGGCGAGCTCATAAGTGGGCACGAGAATCAAGGAGACCACGGCGTGGTTATCTCCCCACGAAACGCCTCGATTTTCGGGATGACAGTAAAGGTAAAGATCCGTTGCGGATCTGGCGGAGTAAAAAACGGGCTTAATGGAAGATGACGTCACGGCGGATTATCCGGAGTCCGGAGGATGACGTCACGCCGGGTTATGGCCTTCACACAATTGTAAGCCGGAGGTTTTCCGTCGAAGGAATGGAAGATTGACATGAGCCGGCTCAAATCAATCTGGGGCCTAATGTTGAGGATATAGACCTTAGAGTCACCCACCAGGAGGGGCCGGGTTACTCATATGGTCATTGCCAGAAGCCCGGCGCCAAGCTTGAAGACGGTGGGCCAAAGATGGGCTTAAGACCCGGATATGGCTTAAGGCCCGTAGTCACAATCATCATTATGGTAGAACTTGTAGTGCAAGGCAAGAATAGTTGAGAGTCCGAGCCGGACACTTTTATGAGCCGGCCGGGACTCTGAGAGCTGCTGGGCGTCAGCCTCCCTATATAAAGGGACGACCCGGCAGCGGTTTAGGGACAAGCAAGACCTCATCGAGAGCCAGGCATAGCAGTTTAGCTCCCTGGTCATCGAAACCCTAATCAATACCACCTCAACTGGACGTAGGCTTTTACCTTCACCGTAAGGGGCCGAACCAGTATAAACCCTCGTGTTCCTTGTCCCGCTTAACCCCTTCAAGCTTCCTAGCTGCGATGGCTCCACGACTAAGTCCGAGCTCAAGGACATCTGCCGTGACAATTCCACGACACCCGACCACGAAGGGAATATCCTAACACATAGCCGAAAATGGCAAGAGTTGGAGTTACAAATATGGAAAGTTACATCCAGGGTGTTACAACACTCCACCACTACGAGAGGATCTCGTCCCGAGATCTAGGACTGAAAGAACTCCGGATATTCGGAACGGAGGTGGTCCTCGCGTTCCCAGGTGGCTTCTCGGTCGGAATGGTGCGACCACTTCACTTTCAGGAATTTGATTGACTTGTTGCGAGTCTTGCGCTCCGTTTCTTCAAGAATAGCAACGGGGTGCTGATGATAAGACAGATCTTCTTGGAGGTCAATCTCTTCGAAGTTGATGGTGCACTCATGAGTCTTGAAGCACTTGCGAAGATGTGACATGTGGAACACATCGTGCACGTTCGCGAAGTTGGAGGGAAGCTCAAGTTGATAGGCGAGGTCGCCTCTTTTGCCAATGATCTTGAAAGGACCCACGTATCTAGGGGCAAGCTTCCCTTTGATACCGAAGCGACGAGTGCCTTTCATTGGAGAGACACGGAGGTAGACATGGTCTCCGATCTCGAAAGCCAAGTCACGGTGCTTGCTATCATAGTAACTCTTCTGGCGCGATTGCGCGGCTTTGAGATTTTCACGGATGACTTTACACATTTCTTCAGCCTCTGTGATTAAGTCATTGCCAAGAAGTTGGCGTTCACCAGTATCTGACCAATTGAGAGGAGTACGACACTTTCTGCCATATAGAATCTCGAATGGGGCCTTGCCCGAACTCGCTTGGAAGCTGTTGTTGTAGGAGAACTCAGCATATGGGAGACAATCTTCCCACTTCATGGCAAAAGACACAAGCCCTGCGCATATCTTCAAGGATTTGATTTACTCGCTCGACTTGTCCACTAGTTTGAGGATGGAAAGCTGTGCTGAAGCGAATGTTGGTGCCCATGGCCTTCGAGAAGGAGTCCCAGAACTTAGAAGTGAAGATGCTTCCATGATCTGAAGAAATCAATTGTGGAATGCCGTGCAAGGAGACAATCCTGGAGGTGTATAGCTCTGCCAACTGAGCTGCTGTGATAGATTCTTTGATTGGAAGGAAATGAGCCACTTTTGTAAGCTTGTCGATGACAACGAAGATAGCATCATTTCCGCGCTTGGACTTTGGAAACCCAGTCACGAAGTCCATTTCGATATGATCAAACTACCATTCTGGAATAGCAAGAGGTTGGAGGAGACCAGCTGGTCGTTGGTGTTCTGCTTTCACCCTTCGACAGACATCACATTCGTTCACGAATTGAGCGATTTCTCGCTTCATTCGAGTCCACCAATACGACTGCTTGAGGTCATGGTACATCTTCGTACTTCCAGGATGAATGGAAAGAAGAGAATTGTGTGCCTCGTTCATAATGACTTTCCTTAGATCACCTTTAGGAACCACAATCCGTCCTCGAAGAATAAAGTGTCTCTGTCATCAATGCGATAGCACTTGTATTTGGAAAGACCCTTGTCAATACCACGTTTCACCTTCTTCACCATGGTATCCAAGAGTTGTGCCTCACGAATTTGATCTTCCAAAGTAGGAGAGACTATGAGGTTGGCAAGAAAGCCTTGAGGAAAAACTTGGAGATTCAGTTTGCGGAAAGCTTCACAAAGATCCGGTTGGAATGGCTTGGGAATTAAGCTGTTGCAATAAGCCTTCGTGCTCAAAGCATCTGCAATGACATTGGCCTTGCCTGGAGTATATTCAATACTCGGATTGTACTCTTGAATCATTTTGACCCATTGACTTTGCCTGAGGTTGAGGTTTGGCTGAGTGAAGATGTACTTGAGACTCTTGTGATCGGTGAATATGTCCACTTTTCTTTCCAACAAGAGATGTCTCCATGTTATTAATGCATGGACAACTGCCGCCAACTCAAGATCGTGAGTGGGGTAGTTCTTTTCGTTGGGCTTCAACTGACGAGAGGTATAGGCCACAACTTTCTTCTCTTGCATTAACACAGCGCCGAGACCTTGAAGATAAGCATCACAGAAAACTTCGAATGGCTTGGATTCGTCAGGAGGAGTCAAGACAGGAGCTGTGATGAGTTTCTCTTTGAGAGTGTTGAAAGCAACGTCACACTCAGGAGTCCAGACATACTTCACATGCTTCTGGAGGAGGTTGGAAAGAGGCTTTGCAATCTTAGAGAAATTCTCAACGAATCTTCGGCAATAGCTTGCAAGACCAAGGAAACTGCGGAGCTGCTTGACATTCTGAGGAGGTTCCCAATTCACAATTGCAGACACCTTCTCGGGATTAACAGCGATGCCCTTGGCAGAGATGATATGACCAAGGTAAAGAACTTCATCAAGCCAGAACTCACATTTGGAAAACTTCGCATAGAATTGATACTCTCTGAGCTTGTTGAGCACCAATCGCAAATGTTTGGCATGATCCTTCTTATTCTTGGAGAAGACCAAGATATCATCGAGATACACCAGGACGAATTCATTGGTATAGAGGTTGAAGATGAAATTCATCATTCGAGAGAATGTTGGAGGAGCATTGACAAGGCCGAAAGACATGACAGTATATTCATAAGAACCAAAACTTGTTCTGAATGCTGTCTTGGGAATATCTTCTTCACGAATGTGAATCTGATGATAACCCATCCGGAGGTCAAACTTGGAGAAGACTTTAGCACCTTTAAGTTGCTCGAATAGCTCATTGATGTTGGGAAGTGGATACTTGTTCTGGATTGTCTTCTTGTTCAGTGGACGGTAGTTGACACAAAGTCGGTCCGTGCCATCCTTCTTCTGGACAAAAAGAACACCACAACCCCACGGAGATGAACTCGGTCTGATCAAACCCAGACGCTCTTGTTCATCGAGCTGTTTCTTCAATTCTTTCAGCTCCTTGGGTCCAAGCTTGTAAGGACGCTTGCAAACGGGTTCGGTGCCAGGCTCAAGATCGATAACGAACTCGACTGGCCGATGAGGAGGCATACCCGGAAGCTCTTCTGGAAAGACATCTTGGTACTCACAAACGACTGGAATTTGAGAAATAGCATCCAACTCGCCCTTCTCATTGAGAGAAAACAACCGAATGGTCTCGTCACGAGCGGCATAGATGATCACATTCTCAGAAGAGTGTGTCAATTGAATTTCCCTGGCAGCACAATCAAGTTCAGCCTTGTGCTTAGAAAGCGAGTCCATCTCGAGAATTAGATCAATATCCGAGTCACCAAGGACAATTGGAGAAGACAGAAATTTATAGTTTCCCATCTTGATGGAAACATCCGGAACCACCAAACTAGGGCTCAAACGTTTACCCGGAGAAACGACATCCATGGGTTTACCCAAATGTGAACAAGTGAATTCATGCTTGGCAAAAAACGGTCTTGACATGAAACAAAGTGAAGCACCAGTATCAAATAAGACTTTTGCAGGAATATCATTAACTGAGAGATTACCCATTATCACATCAGTAGATTCCTCCGCTTGAGCTGCATTCATCATGTTCACCTTTGCAGACTTGGGATTATGCTTGACCACTGCATTGCTGGAAGATCTCACAGGAGGAGGAGGCGGAAGGCGCCTTTGGTTGAAGCACTTGTTAGCATAGTGACCTTTCTGCTGACACTTGTTGCAAGTCACCTCTGAGAGTGGACGATGATAAGGAGCATTCGACTTTGGAGCTTGATTCTGAGACTTGTTCTGATAGCCAGGGTTGGGTGGGTGGGAAGATCCATGGCCAGCTTTGTTCTTCTGTTAGAAAGGCTGACGAAACGGAGGAGGAGGAGGCAACCAGAACTTCTGTTGCTTAGCAGCCACTAGTGAGGAAGAAGAAGACTGAACTGCGTCCCTGACTCTCTTCTTAGAAGCCTCACACTTGAGCTGAGCAGCCTCTTGTTTCAGTGCCATATTGTAGAAATCATCATACTTGGTCGCCTCAAAAAGCACGAGAGGTAATTGCAGATCTTCTCTGAGGCCACCTCTGAATTCATAGATCATGCTCTTCTCATCAGGAACGTCTTGCTTAGCGAAGCGAGCGAGTTTCTGAAACTGGGTATTGTATTGATACACGGACATGCTGCCTTGCTTGAGATTGCGGAACTCCTCACGCCTGCTCTCAACAACACTTTGTGGAATGTGGTGAGCTTTGAAGTCTCGACGAAAATCATCCCAAGTAATCACACGACCTCCTCTGGAATCTTTGTATTGTTGATACCACTCGGCAGCTTGATCCTTGAGTTGAAAAGAAGCGAACTTGACAAAGTCCTCTGTCCTGACATTGCTACATTCAAAATGTTTGTTGATGTCCACGAGCCAATCATCGGCGTCTGTTGCCTCGGCACAGTAGCTAAAAGACTTCGGCTGATTTGTGAGGAACTGGTTGAGGGTAGCGAAGTGAGGCTGATTGTTGCCTTGGCCTTGATTTCCTTGGTTGCCTTGCCCTTGGGTGTGCTCTTGCAAGAGTTGCAAAATCATCTGAGCATTGGCGTTGGTGGCTGCCATGATAGCTTGCCATGCCTCCGGAGGCGAAGGTGGTGGCGGAGGGTTCGCCTGACTCCCCTCATTGCGTTCCGGATTCTGACGCGTTGGTGGAGCCATCCTGAAGAGGGTGACATCCGTTAGCATCTTGATAGACAGATAGACAAGTTGAATCAACGGATAGAAATTGCAACATATAGTCTTCACAATAAACATTCGAACGAGGATGAACGAATGAATTCCATAGTAAATCATCACACTTCCATTAAGGTGAGAAACCACTTGATAAAGGGTTGATGAATAAAATAACAAGGTACGACTGGAACAAATAAGTGGTAAGGATTACCCAATCGCAAACCAAATATCCGCGGGAAGAAATGCTAAGAGCTACTTGAATCCCACCTATAAACTCCCGAAACTTTCTGGTTATGCAATCTGGTGTTGGGGATACAGGGGACACAAAATATATCACCCAAACTAGCAATCCCTAGATCCAGCTGTATCCATCCGTCAACACATAACCAAGAAACCTTCAGAAATCGTGTACCTCAACCTTCGAAAAGCATCCGTTATACGAGTTATGGCAATACTCCCGAACTCCCGCCCCAGTGCTGGGTGGCGTCGAGGTGATCTCACCAACAACTGCATAAAAGAGATTTTCGATGTCGGCGAAACTCAGGTATTCCAGAACTGCAACGATAAAATTGTGACGACAACACCTCGGAGCTCAACTCCCCGGGACACTGCCACAACCCCTAAATGTCAGGAGGCACCAAGAACAATGTTCTCATCACAAAACCATCGGAACAATTCCAAGATACCCGCGTGATCCTAAAAAAAATTAGTGAAATTTGAGGAGAGAAAAGTCAAAACTTCTACATCAGGAGGCCTCACCAGAGCGACGAAGGGACTGAGGAGTAAAAAGAATCCTACTCTCCTATATATATAACCCTAAGACTCAAAACATTTTTGTTCTAGACTCAACAACGCCAGCGATTCAATCAAGCAGGGGGCTCCTAAGTCGGGGATGGCTCTGATTACCAACTTGTAACGCCCACGATGCGGCTATATCTCCCACGTGTCGAGGCACGACTTAGAGGCATAACCGCATTGTAGGTATTGTCGCAAGAAGGGTCATCTTCACACAATCCCATGTAATGAACAAGAATGGGATAACGAGAGTTGGCTTACAATCGCCACTTCACACAATACATAAATTAATTCATACATCATCCAAAATCCACACATAGACCGACTACGGTCAAATCCAATGGAAAATAAGATAACCCCAAATGCTAGATCCCCGATCGTCCCAACTGGGCTCCACTACTGATCATCAGGAAACGAAACATAGTAACGACCACGTTCCTCGTCGAACTCCCACTTGAGCTCGGTTGCGTCATCTGCACTGGTATCGTCGGCACCTGCAACTGTTTTGGTAGAATCTGTGAGTCATGAGGACTCAGCAATCTCACACCCGCGAGATCAAGACTATTTAAGCTTATAGGAATGGATGGTGTAATGAGGTGGAGCTGCAGCAAGCACTAAACATATATGGTGGCTAACATACGCAAATGAGAGCGAGAAGAGAAGCAACACAACGGTCGCGAAGCTAGAAATGATCAAGAAGTGATCCTGAAACTACTTACGTTCATGCATAACTCAAACCGTGTTCACTTCCCGGACCCCGCCGAAAAGAGACCATCACGGTTACACACACGGTTGATGTATTTTAATTTAGTCAAGTGACAAGTTCTCTACAATCGGACATTAACAAATTCCCATCTGCCTCATAACCGTGGGCATGGCTTTCGAAAGATAATACCCTGCAGGGGTGTCCCAACTTAGCCCATTATAAGCTCTCACGGTCAACGAAGGATAAACCTTCTCCCGGGAAGACCCGATCAGTCTCGGAATCCCGGTTTACAAGACATTTCGACAATGGTAAAACAAGACCAGCAAAGCCGCCCGATGCGCCGACAAATCCCGATAGGAGCTGCACATATCTCGTTCTCAGGGCACACCGGATAAGTCAAGCTACGAGTAAAACCAGGCCTCGAGTTTCCCCGAGGTGGTCCCGCAGGCTGCTCGGTTCGGACCAACACTCGAAGGAGCACTGGCCCGGGGGGGTTAAATAAAGATGACCCTCAGGCTCGCGAAAACCCAAGGGAAAAGGCTTAGGTGGGCAATTGTAAAACCAAGGTTGGGCCTTACTGGAGGAGTTTTATTCAAGGCGAATTGTCAAGGGGGTCCCATAAATCACCCAACCGCGTAAGGAACGCAAAATCAAGGAACATAACACCGGTATGACGGAAACTAGGGCGGCAAGAGTGGAACAAAACACCAGGCATAAGGCCGAGCCTTCCACCCTTTACCAAATATATAGATGCATTAATTAAATAAGAGATATTGTGATATGCCAAAATATCCATGTTCCAACATGGAACCAACTTCAACTTCACCTGCAACTAGCAACGCTATAAGAAGGGCTGAGCAAAAGCGGTAACTTAGCCAAACAACGGTTTGCTAGGAAAGGATGGTTAGAGTCTTGACATGGCAATGTGGGAGGCATGATATAGCAAGTGGTAGGTAGCGCAGCATAGCAATAGAGCGAGCAACTAGCAAAGCAAAGATAGAAGTGATTTCGAGGGTATGGTCATCTTGCCTGCAAGGTTCTCAGAGTTATCGAAAGTTTGATCCTCGTAAGCATAATCAACAGGTTCCTCGTGCATGAAGTCGTCTCCTGGCTCTACCCACAGCAAGAACACAAGCAATGGAACCACAATCAATCACGGGAAATGCACAAGCAACATGATGCAATACATGCATGGTATGTGAGATGTGAAATGCAATGCATATGCGTGCTCCGGAAGAAAAAGGATGAACAGGGCATCCACTTGGCAAACCAAGTATGCCACTGGAAAGATGAGATGATTTCGATCAAAATCGATATAAAGATCACCGGAAACGGATGCACGGTTTGCAAATGGCGAGCAAAACAAGAATGACACGATTCTGCGATTAATAGCATGATAGCACTTAGAATACATCAAGTAACTATGCTACAACACCCCAACATAGCAACAAAGCATATGGCAGTGATCTACAGGAGATGCTTGACAAAAGAAGAACACTGAGCTACGACTAGATCACAATATAACAGGTTCAAACAAGCATGGCAAAAGTGCAAAAGATATCAGCTTCACAGACTTGGTGAAAATACTGAACATGGCTGAAACAGCATCAGGTAGCAATGTTCAGAGCAAGCAATCTACATGCTACAGGAACTTACCATAGAAAACCAAGGCATGGCATGAATCTACTAAAAGCATAGCACAAAAGTCCTTTACTGACCATGAGCCAAAAAGGATCGGAAGATATGATATCACCCATGTAAACATAACAAGTTTCGTTAACATATTCAGACTTAGCACAAAACAGAACATGACATTAACAGAATTATGAAGGCATTTTTGTGAGCTCGATTAACTGAAAACAGAAACATCACGAAGCCTAGTTTGCATGCTTGTGCTAGTCACCACATAGAGCACAAAAATACATGGCATACACCTCTGTAAAGATGGCATGGCATAGATCAAAACACCTGTAGAGTTCATGCCCATTAGATGCACACATCAAATGCAAGAAAAATAACAAAACATCAAGTTCTGATAAATAACAGCAGTAATCATCATATAGCATTCTTGCACCAGAGATTTGAGCATCAAGATGAACTCAAACGAGCATGGCACAATGGAACAAAATGAAGAGCATCTTGTGACGAACATTTCAATATATCATGCACGCAAAACGGAGTAGTATGCAATGAGATATGCCATGATGAACCGAGCAACATAAAGTGACAGAAAAAAAGACTTAGAGGAAAATTCGGAGTCAACCGTCGTTTTTGGATCTGGATCTGGGGCTTCGGGCACGAACTTCGAGGTTCACCGGAGTAGACGCCGGAGTTGGAGAGGGAGAGGGCGGCCGGAGGTCGGGGCGAGGTCGGCGGGCGACGGGGCCGACTGGAGGAGGCAGATCCGGCGCGGAGGGGGCGGCGGCTCGGGCGGCGCGCGGAGGCGGCGCACCCGCGCGGCGGCGAGCTCGGACGGTGCCGGCACGAGAGGTGCGGCGTCGGCGGTCGGCGGAGGCAGCGGCGGCGGTCGGCGGGCGACGGGCGGAGGCGACGAGGCGGCGGGGACGGGCGACGGGGAGGAGCGCTCGGTCGGGGGCGGCGACGGGCTCGGGCGGGCCTTCCTCGGGCTTGCCGGGCCGCGGCGGCGGGGCAGCGGCGACTGCCACATGGCGGCTCGCGAGTGGTGTGGGCGCGGGCGCGGTTTCGTCCGGCACGGGACGGACGCGTCCGGCGGCGGAGAGGGAGCGGGCTAGGGTTTCGTCTACGCGAAAAATTCGGGGGAATCACTTATTTATAGGTATAGGGAGCTAGTAGACTCCAAATGGATTGCAGTTTTCGCCCACACGATCGTGATCGAACGACTGAGAGCATGGAAGTGACTTAGATGGGTTATTGGGCTGTTTTGGAGGGGTGTTGGGCTGCACACTCAAAAGGCCTTTGCGGTTACCCGGTTAACCGTTGGAGCATCAAACGACCTCCAAATGGAACGAAACTTGACAGGTGGTCTACCGGTGGTGTACCAAGGCCACTTGGCCAACCTCGTTCCATTCCGAGAACGTTTAACACCCGCTCACGAAAAGAGACAAGAGGGGTGCGCCGGTGCATGTGGGAGTGCCGGAATGCAAAACGGACAACGGGGAAAATGCTCGGATGCATGAGACGAACACGTATGCAAATGAGATGCACATGATGACATGATATGAGATGCATGACATGAACAAAATGCAAAACGAAAAACAAAACCCGACCACGAAGGGAATATCCTAACACATAGCCGAAAATTGCAAGAGTTGGAATTACAAATATGGAAAGTTACATCCGGAGTGTTACAGACCCAACTCAGATCAAATACCAAGATCTCGTTAAGCGTGTTATTATGAAGTAACCGCGGACGTCGACCAGGCCTAGGCCCACCTCTCTCCTAGGTGGTCTCGACCTGCCCTGTCGCTCCGCCACAAAGTAACAGTCGGGGGCCGTCGGGAACCCAGGCCCACCTCTACCGGGATGGAGCCACCTGCCCCTTCAGCCCCCATCTCCGAACAGTATCATAAGTAATGTAACAGTATAAAGTATATAGTATATGCCCGTGATCACCTCCCGAAGTGATCACGGCCCAGTAGTATAGCATGGCAGACGGACAAGAGTGTAGGGCCACTGATGGAATACTAGCATCCTATACTAAGCATTTAGGATTGCAGGTAAGGGTAACAACTGTAGCAACAATGACAGGCTATGCAGCAGAATAGGATTAACCGAAAGCAGTAACATGCTACACTACTCTAAAGCAAGCAGTAGAGACAAGAATAGGCGACATCTGGTGATCAAGGGGGGGGGGGCTTGCCTGGTTGCTCTGGCAAGAAGGAGGGGGTCGTCAACTCCGTAGTCGAACTGGGCAGCAGCAGCGGTGGTCTCGTAGTCTACCGGAGAGAAGAGGGGGAAGAAACAGTAAATGCAATGCAAACATAAGCATGACGATGCATGACATGACAATGAGCGGTGTTAGGTGTGCCCTAACGCGGTAGTAGGTGATACCGGCGAAAAGGGGAAACATCCGGGAAAGTATCCCCGTGTTTCACGTTTTCGGACAGATGAGCCGGAGGTGAAATGTTGCAGGTTAGCTATGCTAGGGATGTGTGGCGGACGAACGGGCTGCGGATTCGTCTCGTCGTTCTGAGCAACTTTCATGTACAAAACATTTTCATCCGAGTTACGGTTTATTTTATATTAATTTTTAAAGTTTTAAATCATTTTCTAAATTATTATTATTAAATTAATTCGAAATTAGTATTATTGCATTAGCATGACGTCAGCAGTCAACAGAGGGTTGACTGGTCAATCTGACACGTGGGTCCCACTGGTCATAGACTCAGGTTTAACTAAACCGGGTTAATTAGACTAACTAAGTGATTAGGCTAATTTATTTTAATTAGATTAGTTAAACATGATTAATTAACTTAATTAACTCATTAATTAATTAATAATTTATTTATTCTAACACATTTTTTTATTCTCTTTTTTTAAACAAAATCGTTCTGGGGGCGGGCCCCCCCGTCATTGGCCTAGGGGCCTTAACGGGTCGGGCGAAACGGGCGCGAGCGCCAGGTCGCGACGGGGGCACGGGCGCCAGAGTGCGCCGGCGGCCAGGGCGGGGCTCACCGGCCGGCCGTTTCCGGCGAAGGAAGCCGGCGCAGGAGGGGTCGCCGGAGGCAGCACCAGGCGCGCTGCGTCCTCGCACGAGGCGGCAGAGGCGAGGTGGTCGCCGGAGCGCGGCTGGCCTCGGCCAAGGCGGCCATGGACAGGGACGAGGGGAGCTGGCGCTAGCCGCGGTGGCCGGTGGGCAAGGTCAGGGGTGGTTCGCGCGACGGCGAGCGAGGTGCGGGCGTAGACCGCGCGAGGGAGCGGCAGCAGGTCCACGGTGAGGGTGGTCGCGGCCCGCGATGTGCGCGAGCGGACGACGGGGACAGAGGAGGGGAGGTAGCCGTGCTCACGACGGGTTCGTAGGGTTCGGGGCAACGGGGGTCGAGGAGGACGTCGGGGACGACGGTGACGAAGAGGAGGTAGTCCGGCGAGGAAGCTCCGGGCGACGAGGTGGCCGCAACGGCGGTGCTGCTGCAGGCGCGGCACTCGGGGCCGGCCATGGCAAGGAGGAGGTGAGATAGGCCAGATCCTCAACGGGGCCTCGAGGATGGCGAGGCGACGACACGAGGACGGCAGGAGGACCTGCGGGGCGTAGGCGGCGGTCCGGGGCGATGTGGTCGTGCTGGGATCGGGTCCTCCTCGATCCAGATCGGGGGGAGGAGGAAGCGAACGTGGGGGCGGCTGGGGGCGAGGGGAGTGGGGAGTGGGGCGACTGGGGAGGGACCGCTAGGGTTTGGGGTGGATCGGGGGGGTTAAGGGGAGGCGGCTGGGCCGGCCTGGCTGGTTGCGGCCAGGTGGGTCGAGGCCCAGTGGTGGGCGGGGGGGCTTTTGGTTTTATTTGTCTTCTCTCCTTTTCTTGTTTTGTTTTCTATTTTATTTCTAGTTTCTTTTACTTTTAGCTTTATAAAATTTAAAAGTGACAACTAATTTGGTGTTATTAAATAGGTCACAGCCCCAAATATTTTGGCACTTTAAATAAAGTATTTTGCATCTGCTTATTATTTTAAAAGCATTTTAGATAATTGTTTTATCGCTGTTTTAGTTTATTTAGTGCATTTAAGTATTTTATTAAAAGATGATTTCTTCACCAACATTTATTATGGATTATTTGACACATTAGGAACAATTTAGTTTTGACTTTTGAAAACTTTATTTGTTTTGATTTTAATTCAAATTTGAATTTGGATCTGTTCTGAACTAACGCGAGATTAGCGACAGTAATCGTGGTGACGTGGCACCATTAGCAGAGTTTCACTATAGCTTAACTATCCGGGCGTCACAATTCTCCTCCACGACAAGAAATCTCATCCCGAGATTTAAGAGGGGTGTAAGGGGGAAAGTCCTGGTTACGAAATTCTAACGATTCTTCTCGGTCTTGGTTGCTCTTCTCGAAGAGGTCGATCCATTACGTTGATGTCTTCATTTCTCTGCTTCAGGTCATCATGATGAAGTCGGCGTCCTTTCTTCGGGAACTCTATCGTGCATACGAAAGAATAAAGGGGTATTCCGGGAGAACGGACCTCTGCAAGGTCGACTATCTGGTCGATAACATCGGGGAAGGTGCGGAAAGTATCTCTTGAATTGAAATTTAAGAAAATATCGAGAGCAAAGTAAGGAGGTAACATGGGAAGTTTCAAGCGGATAGACAATCGTTCGTTGCCTGAAACAGGGCGTGAAAGGGGTTCAAAGCAACGGGAATAAGTACTGTGTCTGATACTAGAATTGATGATCTCTCGGAAACTGGCTCGTGAATTTCATACGAGGCCACGTGCGAGGAACAACCATGAGAACAAGGGGTGTACAGGAGAGTCAGGTTTCGATCCAGTGGACCTGTGGGTTATGGGCCCACCATGTGGGTTAAAAGTAGAGGGAGCGGTGACATCTTGCATGGTCATGATAGCAAGGCAGGTCAGAGGGTAGCCTGTCGATTATGTCGGCAACAACGTCGGTACCAAGGGCGAGGGACGAAGAGAACCATTTTCCTGCTCGTTGAACGAGGCGGACCAATAGGCAAAGTTCTCGTCCATCGGTGGCTACCAGAATGTCATCAACAATGGTAACAGGGTCTTGCTGACAGAATTGTACACCGAGGTGTTTACATAAGCAGGAGAACATCACTGCTTAGATCATATAGATCACAAGAAACGTTAAACCAACCAATCGAAAGGCAAATATGATTATCAGATTAAACAGAACAATGGAAAGGAAAATGTGTTTAAACACATATTTCAAGGGTATATCCTTCCCAAGGACAAGCAGAGCATGATATCCATGACATGATATAATGTAGAAAACTATTTAGGTAGGGGAGAGAAATTTCATGACATTACCCATACAGCGGTGTTTGGATAATTGAGCAGGAAACATTTAGCATTGGCTTTAAATGTTCTTGTTGAAAATCGAAGTACCATAGACATGCTTCGAAATAGCATTGACATGGTCATCAGGTGAAGATCAGACTTTGGAAACACAAAGGATCCATCAGGAATAACTTGTAGAATAAGTCTTACAATTTCCTCATGGAAGAATGGATAACCTTGATGAAAAGGAATTTATAACAATAGGGCCTCCGGCTAGGTGTGCTAGGCACGACATCACCTTACCGGGTCACATAAAGACCAATGTTATAACTCTTGGAAATATGTTCCAACCATCATATCTGGCCGAGCAGATCTGATCGCCGTTAGGATACCTCAGACTCATGATGCTTGAGAAGAAAAGGTGCAATACAAATTGACAAGATGACATTGTAAAATTCTCGAGAAATGAACTATGGAAGCGAGTTCCGAAACAAGAGTTCATCAGTAAACCAACGAGAGGATGAGGAGGTGGTTGATGGCCTCAGCGACAATTCATCGAGATTTCCAACAAGATGGAGTTCCACAATTATGTGAACAAGGAGATAACATTTGTCAGATCAAATGGTATAATGATGTATGCTCGAGGAAAACATACACCATTAACCATTGGTTGAAAGGTGCACCCGAAATATGGGCATAGGTAGCATGATCAATTGTTAGAATGGTGATTCAATAACCGATAGGCTAAGAATGAACTGTCGATCATTATTTTACAAGCAATAAGGTTGCTAGTAATTTTGAATTTTACACATCATAGTTCAATCGTCAGTATTCTGGTTGGAAAAAACACGGGGACCAAGAGATGAAGGTAGATGGCGGGATGTATCACTTGTACCAAGAATTCTTAAGAGGTGGTGAGATTCTCACAACATTCTTGATATATAAGATGGTATTACTTCAAGGTAGGACATAAGACAAGCTGGATAGTCAGGTACTCAAGGTACAGCCACAACACAAACAAGTTTGTGTTGGAAAGAAGGCAAGGATGTTGTAGATGGTAACTCAAATTACCAAGGAACAAGGGTGGTACTTATCATCATGAATTTGATTGGTATCCTGGAAGGATTCAAAATGTTGATGATGACCACGACAAATTTTTTCGAGAGATTTCATGAGGATGTAATCGATCAGCGATTACATCAAGTCAAAGGAATGATGAGGCAAGAGGTCAATGGAAGCACAGGTACGACACAAACTTGAAATCAAGCTTGCTATTCAAGGTGAAATGATATGACAAGAAAAATTGACGTAAGCTTAGCTCATCGTCGAAGTGGTGCTCCAAGAATAAGGACCAGGTAGCACAGTTAAAATCACCACGACAATGATATAGCCATACAGGTTAGGAATGGCGTGATCGAGTTCAAATTCGTAAGTAATGAGGGTTACCAAGAGTTGTTTAATCACGGTGCGAACTCGATTCAGTTATCGGTGTCTTTGAGTGTTTAATAACTCAGAGCCCGTGAAAAAATTGGAATCAGTGAGAATGTAGTACTTGATGAAGAACTCGTAAGAAGTTATGCAGTTCCGTGATAATCTCGAGATACTAGGGGGCAATACTCGACGATAGATCAAAGTAGAGGTTGGACTGGGGTATTGCTCTTCAGAAGACAAGTGCTTAAACTTGCACGAGAAATGGTATTTAAAGGAGAACATGGTCGGAACCACGATTGCAAAATCCTAGATCCGAGATATAAGATGAACTTATACCAAAGGAATAATTAATTTAAGAGAAAGTTCTAATGATAAGATCTACATCGTGTCCATGGGCATGAACACAAAGTTCAAGGTCGACTCTCACTTCTCCAATGCATAACCTTTCATTCACTTCTCACTTTTGAAGAAGTTGTAGTGTTGAAATTTTATCTGGCAAAATACCAGAAGAGTATGACTCGTGAAAACTTTTGAGTTCACACATATTAAGGAAGGCATAGGTTCAACCCATCAAGGTATCATGGAAACATATACCACAAGCTTCATAGTAAATACCACCAGCTCGAAAGTTGAGCATGGTTGAGAAAGCAGAGGATACAATTTACCAAAGGCATTATGTATCTGAGGGAAGGCTCACAAGCTTATTGAAGATGAAGGACGCTGTTGGATAAAATCCAACAAAGGATATGCCGGTCCATAATGGAGCTGTTGTGAGTATCGGCACACAACCAGGGGAAGTAACAATGCAAAGGCATTGGATTATAGAAACAACTGACTAATTCCGAGCTTACATGTAAAGGAATTATGATTTCCAAATCAAAGGTCAGAAACAAACGCTCTGATTAAGGATGGATAAGTTGAGTAAGCTTAGGGGTAAAATCGACAACAATTTGATTGGTCGAGATCCAGCTCATGTTAAAAATGACGTCTGAGCCGGAAAGATGAATTCTAGGATTCGTCTGAGGATTGCAAGCAATCGCAAAATATTGAATCAACGGGCTCCAAATGATAATGACAAAGGATGCCAATAAGATTACTAGACTTATGGGGTTAACCATAATGCAAGCAAGTAAGAATTTCTAGAACAACATGCTGTTGAGGATTTTCGAAAGATCGAATAGTATTTTCAAAGACTTTTGTGAAACAGATGAACAACTGGGGAGAAACAAATCCTCGGTATGTGTGAGGATTAATTTGTAGGTGTATTCAGGCGAGCAGAAACTGCAAGGCATTAGGCACAGAGTTTTCTCGTAGCCATAGAGAGAATTTCGGGGTATCTTGTAATAACAAGATCGATTGGGAATAAAAGTAAGAACGATAGGTGTAAGCATTTATCCATAGGGATATTTCGGTGGTAGGAAATTTGCAAAAGCAACAGGCACAAGGTCTCAAGAGAATATTGGAGAGTATCTTCGAAATCTTCTTGTGCAGCCGGCGATCATCTGGACGGAAGGGGCTCTCCGGGAGAAAGTATTTTCGAGAACCTAAAGTTAGTTTTTAGTAAATTCATTAAACCCGAATAGAAGAGAGATCAGAGTCCCAGAGCATAGATGAGGAATAAAAGATCCTAATACCACCCAATGGTGGCGTGGGCCCATGGGCCGCACAGCCATGTTAGTAAAACAGTTTTGCAATTGACTAGACTCGACTTCGGCCAAGGAGTGTGGAAGGGGGATTCCTACAGGCAGTCGGCTCTGATACCAACTTGTGACGCCCCCGATTCAATCGTACACTAATCATACACGCAAACATGTACGATCAAGATCAGGGACTCACGGGATGATATCACAACACAACTCTAAAAACATAAATAAGTCATACAAGCCAGGGGCCTCGAGGGCTCGAATACAAGTGCTCGATCATAGACGAGTCAGCGGAAGCAACAATATCTGAGTACAGACATAAGTTAAACAAGTTTGCCTTAAGAAGGCTAGCACAAAAGTAGCAACGATCGAAAAGGCAAGGCCTCCTGCCTGGGATCCTCCTAAACTACTCCTGGTCGACGTCAGCGGCCTGCACGTAGTAGTAGGCACCTCCGGTGTAGTAGGAGTCGTCGTCTACGGTGGCGTCTGGCTCCTGGGCTCCAGCATCTGGTTGCGACAACCAGGTAGAAAGGAAAGGGGGAAAAGAGGGAGAAAAGCAACCGTGAGTACTCATCCAAAGTACTCGCAAGCAAGGAGCTACACTACATATGCATGGGTATATGTGTAAAGGGCCATATCGGTGGACTGAACTGCAGAATGCCAGAATAAGAGGGGGATAGCTAGTCCTATCGAAGACTATGCTTCTGGCAGCCTCCGTCTTGCAGCATGTAGAAGAGAGTAGATTGAAGTCCTCCAAGTAGCATCGCCTAGCATAATCCTACCCGACGATCCTCTCCTCGTCGACCTGTGAGAGAGCGATCACCGGGTTGTATCTGGCACTTGGAAGGGTGTGTTTTATTAAGTATCCGGTTCTAGTTGTCATAAGGTCAAGGTACAACTCCAAGTCATCCTGTTACCGAAGATCACGGCTATTCGAATAGATAAACTTCCCTGCAGGGGTGCACCACATTACCCGACACGCTCGATCCCTCTGGCCGAGCACACTTTCCTGGGTCATGTCCGGCCTTGGGAGATCAACACGTCGCAGCCCTACCTAGGCTCAACAGAGAGGTCAGCACGCCAGTCTAAATCCTATGCGCGCAGGGGTCTGGGCCCATCGCCCATTGCACACCTGCACGTTGCGTACGCGGCCGGAAGCAGACCTAGCCTCCCTAATACAAGAGCAGGCGTTCCAGTCCAATACTGCGCGCGCCGCTCAGTCGCTGACGTCATGAAGGCTTCGGCTGATACCACGATGCCGGTTGCCCATATCTTGTCCCACGTGGCGGTTAGTGCGTATAAGTTCAACGACCCAACTCAGATCAAATACCAAGATCTCGTTAAGCGTGTTATTATGAAGTAACCGGGGACGCCGACCAGGCCCAGGCCCACCTCTCTCCTAGGTGGTCTCAACCTGCCCTGTTGCTCCGCCACAAAGTAACAGTCGGGGGCCGTCGGGAACCCAGGCCCACCTCTACCGGGATGGAGCCACCTGCCCCTTCAGCCCCCATCTCCGAACAGTATCATAAGTAATGTAACAGTATAAAGTATATAGTATATGCCCGTGATCACCTCCCGAAGTGATCACGACCCAGTAGTATAGCATGGCAGACGGACAAGAGTGTAGGGCCACTGATGGAATACTAGCATCCTATACTAAGCATTTAGGATTGCAGGTAAGGGTAACAACTGTAGCAACAATGACAGGCTATGCAGCAGAATAGGATTAACCGAAAGCAGTAACATGCTACACTACTCTAAAGCAAGCAGTAGAGAGAAGAATAGGCGACATCTGGTGATCAAGGGGGGGGGGCTAGCCTGGTTGCTCTGGCAAGAAGGAGGGGGTCGTCAACTCCGTAGTCGAACTGGGCAGCAGCAGCGTCGGTCTCGTAGTCTACCGGAGAGAAGAGGGGGAAGAAACAGTAAATGCAATGCAAACATAAGCATGACGATGCATGACATGACAATGAGTGGTATTAGGTGTGCCCTAACGCGGTAGTAGGTGATACCGGCGAAAAGGGGAAACATCCGGGAAAGTATCCCCGTGTTTCACGTTTTCTGACAAATGAGCCGGAGGTGAAATGTTGCAGGTTTGCTATGCTAGGGATGTGTGGCGGACGAACAGGCTGCGTATTCGGATTCGTCTTGTTGTTCTGAGCAACTTTCATGTACAAAACATTTTCATCCGAGTTACGGTTTATTTTTTATTAATATTTAAAGTTTTAAATCATTTTCTAAATTATTATTATTAAATTAATTCGAAATTAGTATTATTGCATCAGCATGACGTCAGCAGTCAACAGAGGGTGTCGTGGAATTGTCACGGCAGATGTCCTCGTGCAAGGACTTAGTCGTGGAGCCATCGCAACTAGGAAGCTTAAAGGGGTTAAACGGGACAAAGGACACGAGGATTATACTGGTTCGGCCCCTTACGGTGAAGGTAAAAGCCTACGTCCCGTTGAGGTGGTATTACTTAGGGTTTCGATGACCAGGAGCTAAACCGCTCTGCTTGGCTATCGATCTGATCTTACTTGTCCTGAACCGCCGGCGGGTCATCCCTTTATATAAAGAGGTTGATGCCCAGCGGCTCTCAGAGTCCCAGCCGGCTTATAACAGTGTCCGGCTCAGACTCTTAACTATTCTTGCCTTACACTACAAGTCTTGCCATAACGGCGGTTTATCACTACGGGCCTTAAGCCGCCTCCGGGTCTTAAGCCCATTACTGAACCGCCATCGTCAAGCTTGGTACTGGGCTTCACGTGATGATCATTATGATGTAACCCGGCCCCTCCTGGGCGGGTGACTCTAATGGTTATATCCTCAACATTAGGCCCCAGATTGATTTGAACCGGTTCATGTCAATCTTCAATACCTTTAAGAGAAAATCTTTCAGCTTCTGCTTGTGCGAAGGTTATGACCCGCCGTGACGTCATCTTCTGGATTCTTGGTAACCCGCCATGACGTCATCTTTCATTAAATTCATCTTTTTATTCTGTCATATCCCAACGGATCTTATCTTAATGACCATCCCGAGAATCGAGGCGTTTCTGCGGCAAGATCATCATGTCTTCAGCCTCCTCGTTTCTCGCGCCCATTTACCAGCCGGCCCTTATAAATAGGCCCGGCCCATAAGCCTTCGTCACTCTTCTCGATCCATCGTCTTCCTCCTCTGACGCCCCAGAGCCCGAGCTCCGCCGCCGCCGCCGCGCACCTCGTCTTCACCGACCAAGGCCGCTGCATCAACCTGTCTTGACCAGAAACCTGCGGCGCGCCTCTGCTGCTCATCAGCACCAGTAAGTCCTCGCCGTCCCGTACCTTAGATCCGCATTAGGGCTCGCAAGTTCTCTGTGTTCTTCGTAGTTCATCGCGATTTCTTCACAGTTCCGCCACCGAGGTTCCTTTTGATCCAAAACGGTACAGACTCCCTGCGGTAGTAGTTTCTCACCCATTTTTATGCTAGTAGATCCCTTTTGTCCGCAAAAAGACCTCGTTTAGAGCTTATGAACTTCTCTGTATCAGCTTTTTAGGTCTAGAAATTTTTCCTTTCTGGACGATCGTTTGATCCAAAATAATCCCTGCAATCTGTGAAACTTGTTTATGCAACACTTAGACAAAAACTGCATCTGTTAGCCATGGCGGCTCATATCGCCGGCTTAAAAGAAGCCATGCTTTGTGAAATTTCCGGCTTACTCATAATAGAGTTAAATAACTTAAATTGCTTATAATACCCACGGCGGCTTAAATAACCTGACACAATTAGTCATATATCATTAGGCCCCTTCATAAACCGCCGTCCTGAATACTGAACTGAAATCTTTCTCCGGCTTAAATTTGAACCGGAAATTTTCCTTTGTCATAGGCTTCCATTTTCCACAATGCCGCCCAAGGCTCCCAAGGCGCCCATTACGTGCAACTGGGTGAGGTCCAACGTTACTGAAAGCACCTTAGATGACTTCGTAAAAACGGGTTACCTGCCTAAAAAGGAGGTCATGTCCTACCGTGCGCCTGACCCGTCCGAAGAGAGACCTCAACCAAAAGACGGAGAGGTTGTTATATTTGCTGACCACATGAGCCGGGGCTTTGCTCCTCCTGGCTCAAAATTCTTCAGAGATGTTCTGAACTTTTTCGATCTGCGACCTCAAGACATTGGACCCAATTCCGTGTCGAACATTTGTAACTTTCAAGTGTTCTGTGAGGTATACCTTGGAGAAGAACCCAGCCTGCTACTCTTTAGGGAGTTATTTTACCTGAACCGCCAGAATGAATGCGCCAACGGGCCTAGCTTGGAACTTGGTGGAATCTCAATTCAACGACGGAGAGATTGTCTCTTTCCTTATGCTGAGCCGCCAAGCCACCCAAAGGACTGGAACCAGACATGGTTCTACTGCCAGGATACTTCTCCGGCTGATGAGAACCCTCTGCCCGGCTTTCGCGCCCTGCGTCTGGAGTCAAATCACCCCCTGCCAGACAAATTATCTCAAGCTGAGCGTCAACCACTTATCCCCACCATCAACAAAATCAAAGCTCTTCTGGGAAACGGCCTTAACGGCGTTGATCTGGTCCGGGTCTGGATTGCTTGGCGGGTGATTCCTCTAAGCCGCCGCCCCGGCTTAATGTGTGATTACACGGGCCGGAAGGATGATCCTCTTCGGCACAGCCCCAACGACTTACCTGAGGACGTCGTTGATGACATGACCAAGTCCCTTCTGAACGAGAGCTTAGCAGATTGCGGGAGGACAGGCTTAAGTCCCTTCTGCAAAGCTAACCCGGCTCCGGCGGTAAGCTACTGATCTGAACACCTTACTTTCCATTTTAACAATTTTCGTCTTAACTTCAAGAAACCTTTGTTGTATTTTTCAGGCTAATGATAAGTTCTGGAAGGTCAGGTATGACCATGAGGCTGCTAAAAAAGCCAGGAAGGTTAAAAAAGCCGCCAGGAGAGCCGCTCCCCGCAAGAAGGGGAGTAAGCCTAGCGCCTCAGACCTGCTTCACCTGGATGACACCTCCGAGTCAGAGGTAGCCCTTGATTCTTAGGCTCTTCTTTTGTTTTTTGTTTGTTTTTAACCACCTTATTGACACTGATTATCAGCAGGAGGATACCGGAGCGAGTAACCCGGTGATTGAAGAGGTAACTATACTTTCCTCCGACTCGGAGCCCTTGCCAAGGCTGAAAGTCCGAAGAGTAACCCGGAAAGTAAGATTTTCACATCCTTTAGCTTATCAAGATCCTCAATTTCTTTTGAAGCGACAGATTCATGAGAGCCGGAGGCAAACCCGGACCAACAAGGATGCAGACCTCTCCTCCGGCTTACCTGAAGCATCAAGGAAGCGCCGGACCGAGGTTATCTCCAACTTATATCCTTTTCATCCTTTGGCGGGCGTCACTCGTCAACCACTCAATTCTTCTGATTCAAACTATCAGGAAACTTCACCTTCCTCCGGTGACTCCATGCAATCTAACTTGCCGGCTTTCAAGACCGCACCCGGGTAATGATGATCAGCTTATTTTGTGCTTATCTTACTCATGTTTTTGCACTAACCTTTTGACTTTCAGTGCACAAGCAAAGCCCAGCAAGAGGGCAAAGAAAAGTAAACCGGTCGAAGAGCCGGTCTTGACTGAACCCAACGCCTCTGCCTCTGAGCCGCCGTCTGCACCAGCTCCAGAAACCACCACCGCCCCATCTGACGAGCAAGTTATGGAGGGTTCTGATAACCCGGAGATCCCCAGCCCGGCTCACCCGGATGACCCGGATGTGGTGATTACCCGGACCGAATTTGTTGAACCGGGAAGACCCACCGTGCTGGCTAAGTGCTCTGCTAAGGAGGAACTTCTGGAACGCCGCAGAGCCAGGCTGGACATTACTAACTATGCCAATCTGAGCATTGGAGATATTGTCGCTGGTTATATTGGTCAAGTGCACAACAGCCGGGACCTGGAAATTGACATGGTGAAGCAGATACAGCAAAAATCTGAGGTACAACTCTCTTGCTTACTCCATAGTCATCCTTACCATGCTAGCCCCCAAGTCTATTACTTATGATAGAATATGTTGTAGACTTAATACCGGCTTACCTGGTAACACTCAAGGGCCGGGTTAAACAGCCTAGGTGAACCGGTCTTTTACCTTATGTTTTAATCAAGTAGTTGAGCAACTTTGCACATTAGCCCCCAAGTGCCGAGTACCTTTGCCTGCAAAGTGCTCGGGACTTACTTTCATGAACCGGCACTGTAGATAGAGCCTTTCAGCATACATTAGTCCCCAAGTACCAAGTGTCTTTGCTTGCAAAGTGCTTGGGACTTAATATTGCATTGATAATCACCTGAACTGTAACCCGGAATTTGTACAGGCCGCCTGTAAGAAATTTGAATCGGAAATCTCTGATTTGAAGAACCGGTTGAAGACCCAGGAAAGTGAAACCCACAAAGCCAACTCCAAATTTGAACTCAGTGTATCTGCACAAGAGAAACTGAAGAAAAAATTTGAAGCAGAAAGGAAAAGCCTGGGCAGATGAAAAAGCTGCTTTGCTCAGCCGGGCCGAACAGGCGGAGGCCACTCTTACTGAGAGAACCGCCGAGCTGTCCGGCTTAAAACGCCATGTCTCTCAGATGGTCTCCGCAATCTTTGGTAAATTTCTAATCAGTTTACATCATTTAGTTCCCAGAAACATTTCAATTGCCAACAGCTCACTTGACTTTGTAATGCAGGTCCCAGGAGTTCCAACCTCAACCAGAGCGTGCTGACCAAGCTGAAGGCGGTTTACACTTTGGTGGAGCAACTTTACACCGGGTCACAACGTGCTTTAGCCGTTGTGGCTCTGTCCAATGAAGTTCCCACTCACCTGGCAGATGTACTCAGGCGGCTTGCCGTACTTCCTCAGCGCTTCCAAGAGCTGAGACGGGCTTCTGCAAGAGCCGGAGCTATAGCTGCTCTGAGCCGGGCCAAGGCGTTTCTACCGGAGCTAGACCCGGCCGACATCGCTCTTGGATACCCCAGCCTGAAGGAAGACGGCACCCCCTTTGACCAGAAAGACTTCGCCGCCTGTGTGAAGAGCGTGCGCCCGGTGGCCACCTTGATTGGGAATGACACAGACCTTACCAAGTATCAACCGGGCTATGACGCGGAAAATCAGAGGATCCCAACTCCACGCTATGAAGCAGTCAGCCTGATCCCTCCGACTCGTAAGCATACCTTCGCCCCAGAAGTTGACCCGGCCGGGTTAATTGATGATGAGGCTCAATTTGAAGCCTTGAGTGGCATTGACTGGAAATCATCAACCTTCCAGGTCATGGAAACAGCCGGAGGAGCGGAGAGGGATGAGCCGGGAGCTTCAACCCAACAAGCACCTTGATTTCTTAGGCGGCTCATGGTTATGCCTTAAAAACAATGCCTCACCTTTTGGACTCGGGGAGTCCTGTAATAGAGTAGGACAAACACTTAATTTTGTCGTGCCATCGTGCACGTGTGCAGCGCTTAACTCCGTTGAAGCTGCTCTTTTATATTCCTCCGGGTTATGTTTGATCATTTACTTTCCTTAAGCTTAAAGAACTGTCTTTAATTGTCCTGCATAGAAAAACAAATCACAAGTCTCTAGGCGGCTTACCGCATGGAGAGTCATATATTTTACATATAACCCGGAATATGAACCAAGGTCATAAAAGACCGGCTCTCAATCATATCTTCGAGATAACCATAATAGCATACCTGCAAGCCTTCAAGTACACTTCCGGTTCATGTAACCCAAATAATGAGGTTGAGAACTCAACTCCGGTTCACCAGCACCTATAATGCTTATTGTGTGCTATCAACATTATTAATCAAAGTTAAGCCGGTGGAGTAAGAACCACCCGTGCACACTTTTGATATGATCAAAAGAACTTGTTGCAAACCAAAAGATCAAAAACTTAGGGGCTTCTGATTCGAATACGACCAGAGAACCGTCCCAAAGGGGTTAAGCTAAGATTCGAATGCGATCATATAGCCCCCAGTGGCTTTGGCGTTGCCGATCAAGAGGGTACCGACAGCTATGTTCTCTTTGGTTCGAATACGACCTATGTTTGAACAGGAAGCCCCCAAATGACCTTGAGAGTTGTTTAACGACGCTGATTCGAATACGATCCACGTCGGTTCCCAAAGGGGGTTGAGCTATGATTCAAATATGATCAAGAAAAACTCCCCAATGAGCTCGGCAATTTGCCAATCAAGTGGGTATCGACAGCTATGTTCTCTTTGGTTCGAATACGACCTATGTTTGAACAGGAAGCCCCCAAGTGATCATATTGTTAACGGCTAGATTCGAATACGATCATAAGCCGGATCAACCTCCAAGTGACCATGTAATGTTGTAATGGAAATAACAATAACACATTTACCTTTGGAGGAAAAAAGGACAGAGGTCCTGCTTTATTATTTATCATAATATATACATGGCTATAGAAATATGTACATTATGAGAGCCGGTGGCTCAAGTGTAATAAGGCCGAAGCTGAGCTATGTTCCACGGCCGACGGGTTTCTTCCTCCGACTTACGTGAATCTTTGTGCTCCCGAACATCGATAAGGTAGTATGACCCGTTGTGCAAGTTCTTGCTGACCACAAAGGGCCCTTCCCAAGGCGGGGATAACTTGTGTGCATCTGTTTGATCTTGGATAAGCCGGAGCACCAGATCACCTTCCTGGAAGACCCTGGACTTAACCCGGCGGCTGTGATAGCGGCGCAGGTCTTGTTGGTAAATCGCCGAGCGAGCTGCTGCCACATCACGCTGTTCGTCCAACAAGTCAAGAGCATCTTGACGCGCCTGCTCATTATCCGCCTCAACATAAGCCGCCACTCGAGGCGAGTCATGACGGATGTCGCTAGGGAGGACCGCCTCCGCTCCATAAACCATGAAGAAAGGCGTGTAACCCGTAGACCTGTTAGGAGTAGTATTGATGCTCCATAACACGGAGGGTAACTCCTCCACCCAACAACCCGGCGTCCGTTGCAAAGGGACCAAAAGCCGGGGCTTGATGCCCTTCAAGATTTCCTGATTGGCTCTCTCAGCTTGACCATTGGATTGAGGGTGAGCCACTGATGAAACATCAAGCCGAATATGCTCTCGTTGACAAAACTCCTCCATGGCGCCTTTAGACAGATTGGTACCATTGTCAGTTATAATGCTGTGTGGAAAACCAAAGCGAAATATCACCCTTTTCATGAACTGAACCGCTGTGGCTGCGTCACACTTACTAACTGGCTCTGCTTCAACCCACTTTGTGAACTTGTCGACCGCCACCAAGAGGTGGGTCTTCTTATCCTTGGACCTTTTAAAAGGCCCAACCATATCAAGCCCCCAGACCGCAAATGGCCAAGTGATTGGAATCATCCTCAACTCTTGAGCCGGCACATGAGCCCGTCGCGAGAACCTCTGACAACCGTCACATTTACTGACCAAGTCCTCTGCATCAGCATGAGCCGTCAGCCAATAAAAACCATGACGAAAAGCCTTGGCCACAAGGGATTTTGAGCCGGCATGATGGCCACAATCCCCCTCGTGGATCTCACGTAAAATTTCTTGACCTTCCTCAGGGGAAACACAACGCTGGAAAGTTCCAGTGACACTGCGACGATGCAGCTCGCCATTGATAATTATCATTGACTTAGACCGCCGGGTTATTTGTCTGGCCAAAGTTTCATCTTCAGGCAATTCTCCCCGGGTCATGTAAGCCAAGTATGGTACTGTCCAATCTGGGATAATGTGGAGAGCCGCCACCAACTGCGCTTCCGGGTCAGGAACAG
This sequence comes from Triticum aestivum, assembly GCF_018294505.1. Taxonomy (NCBI): domain Eukaryota; kingdom Viridiplantae; phylum Streptophyta; class Magnoliopsida; order Poales; family Poaceae; genus Triticum; species Triticum aestivum. Next base: position 406,289,263 of record NC_057814.1, on the reverse strand, counting down.
CCAAGTCTTCCTCTGTAGGCAACTTAACAGAAGGGTTATGCAGAATGTCCAAGAAAGTATTAGGCGGCACCGGCTTTCGCTGAGAGCCCAGCCGGCTTAATGCATCAGCCGCCTCGTTCTTCCTGCGATCGATGTGCTCTACTTGGTAACCCTGAAAATGTCCAGCAATGGCATCAACTTCGCGGCGATAAGCCGCCATGAGGGGGTCCTTGGAATCCCACTTGCCTGACACTTGTTGGGCCACTAAATCTGAGTCGCCAAAGCACCTTACCCGGCTTAAGCTCATCTCCTTAGCCATCCGAAGACCATGGAGCAAGGCCTCGTACTCAGCTGCATTGTTAGTACAGGGAAACATCAACCGTAGCACATAGCAAAACTTGTCACCTCGAGGGGAAGCTAATACAACTCCAGCCCCCGAGCCCTCCAATTGCCTGGACCCGTCGAAGTGAATAGTCCAGTATGTATTATCCGGTTTCTCTTCAGGCACCTGCAGCTCTGTCCAATCGTTGATGAAATCCACCAATGCTTGAGATTTGATAGCAGTGCGCGGCACGTATTTTAGACCATGAGGCCCAAGTTCTATAGCCCACTTAGCAACTCTTCCTGTGGCTTCTCTGTTTTGGATGATATCTCCTAGGGGAGCAGAACTAACCACAGTGATAGGGTGACCCTGGAAATAATGCTTAAGCTTCCGGCTTGCCATGAATACCCCATAAACAAGCTTCTGCCAATGTGGATACCGTTGTTTGGACTCAATGAGTACTTCGCTGACGTAGTAAACCGGCCGCTGAACCGGATACTCCTTACCCGCTTCCTTACGCTCCACCACCACAGCCACACTGACGGCTCGTGTGTTAGCGGCTACATACAGCAATAAGGGCTCCTTGTCAATAGGAGCAGCAAGGACTGGGGGCTCAGCCAGCTGTCTCTTCAAATCCTCAAAAGCAGCATTAGCAGCATCATTCCAGATAAAGTCATCTGTTTTCTTCATCATCTGGTACAGTGGCATGGCCTTTTCACCCAAGCGGCTTATAAACCGGCTCAAAGCAGCGATGCGACCCGCCAGACGCTGGACGTCGTTTATGCACGCCGGCTTAGCCAGAGAGGTGATTGCCTTGATCTTTTCTGGGTTAGCTTCAATGCCTCTGTGAGAAACCAGAAAACCCAAGAGCTTGCCTGCGGGAACACCAAAGACACATTTGGCCGGGTTAAGCATCATCTTGTAAACCCGGAGATTATCAAAGGTTTCTCTCAGATCATCTATCAAGGTCTCCTTCTCCCTGGATTTAACCACGATATCATCCACATAGGCATGAACGTTGCGCCCAATCTGGTTATGAAGACAATTCTGCACGCAACGCTGGTAAGTCGCCTGTGCACTCTTGAGCCCAAAAGGCATAGACACATAACAGAAGGCTCCAAAGGGAGTGATGAACGCCGTCTTCTCCTGGTCCTTAACTGCCATTTTGATCTGATGGTATCCAGAGTAAGCATCCAAAAAGCTTAAACGCTCGCAACCCGCCGTAGCATCAATAATTTGATCAATACGGGGGAGAGCCAAAGGATCAGCCGGACAAGCTTTGTTTAAATCCGTATAGTCCACACACATCCGCCAGGTGCCGTTTTTCTTAAGCACGAGCACCGGGTTAGCTAACCATTCTGGATGAAAAACTTCAACAATAAACCGGCCGCCAAGAGCCGGGCTACCTCCTCACCAATGGCTTTCCGCCTCTCCTCATTAAACCGCCGGAGGAATTGCCTGACCGGCTTAAATTTCAAATCAATGTTGAGAGTGTGCTCAGCGAGTTCTCTAGGTACACCTGGCATGTCAGAAGGTTTCCATGCGAAGATGTCCCTATTCTCACGGATGAACTCGATGAGCGCGCTTTCCTATTTCGGATCCAGGTTGGCACTGATGCTAAACTGCTGAGATGAATCACCTGGAACGAAATCAACAAGTTTAGTCTCATCAGCTGACTTAAATTTCATTACCGGCTCATGCTCCATAGTCGGCTTTTTCAGAGAGGTCATATCTGTTGGGTCAACGTTGTCTTTGTAAAACTTCTACTCCTCTGCTGCACAAACAAATTCAGCGTAAGCCACGTCACCTTCCTCACACTCCAAGGCTATCCTTCGGCTGCCGTGAACCGTAATGGTCCCATTATGACCCGGCATCTTGTGCTGCAGATACACGTAACACGGCCGTGCCATGAACTTGGCGTAAGCCGGCCGCCCAAATAAGGCATGGTACAGGCTTCTTATCTTAACCACCTCAAAGGTTAGTTTTTCCGCCCTGTAGTTGTACTCATCTCCAAAGGCTATTTCCAGCTCGATCTTACCGACTAGATATGCCGACTTGCCGGGCACCACACCGTGGAAAACAGTATTGGACTGGCTGAGGTTTTTATCAGTTAAACCCATACGACGAAATGTCTCATAATAGAGGATGTTGATGCTGCTGCCTCCGTCCATGAGCACTTTAGTGAATTTATACCCCCAACCTGAGGAGCCACCACCAAGGCCAGGTGACCCGGATTATCAACCTGGGGAGGATGATCTTCCCTACTCCACACAATAGGCTGCTCAGACCATCTTAAATAGCGTGGAACCGCCGGCTCAACAACATTCACAGCCCTTTTGTGGAGCTTCTGCTCTCGCTTGCACAGACTGGTAGTAAACACATGATACTGCCCGCCATTGAGCTGCTTTGGATTGGTCTGGTATTCCCCCTACTGCTGCTGATGACCCTGGCCGGACTGCTCATTAAAGCCCCCTTGAAAATTCTGAGAATTGGAATTTGAGCCGCCGCCCGGGCCATGAAAGCCGCCGGCGCCTGAGCCGCCGCCCGGGCCATTGTTGCCATTGAAAGCATTGGAATTTTTAAAGGCCTTCATGATTGCGCAGTCCTTCCATAGATGAGTGGCCGGCTTTTCCCTAGAGCCATGCCTTGGACAGGGCTCATTCAACAACTGCTCAAGCGTCGGGCCTGACCCGCTGGCTCGGGGAGGTGGTCTCCCCTTACGTCGGTGGTTGTTACCCTGTGAATTGGCGTTGGCTACAAATTCCATACTGCCATCAGCCTTACGCTTGTTACCTCCCTGGTTCGCCGGGTTATGCTGGGGGCCCTCGCCATTGCCATTCCGTTTTCCCTTCCCTGTCCTTTCATCATCCGACGCGGGATCCTTGGTACTATCAGAGTCGGCGTACTTGACCAGAGCCGCCATCAGCGTACCCATATCATTGCAATCGCGCTTGAGGCGCCCGAGCTTCATCTTCAGGGGCGCAAAATGACAATTCTGCTCCAACATTAAGACTACAGAGCCGGCATCCATCTTATCAGATGAATGTATTATCTCTTTGACCCGGCGAACCCAATGGGTTGTAGACTCACCCTCCTGCTGCTTGCAGTTAGTCAAATCCACAATTGACATAGATTGCCTACATGTATCTTTGAAGTTTTGGATGAACCGGGCTTTTAGCTCCGCCCACGACCCGATAGAATTAGGCGGCAGTCCTTTCAACCAAGTGCGGGCAGTTCCATCCAACATCATGGTGAAGTATTTGGCCATTGCCGCTTCGCTGACCTCCAGCAACTCCATAGCCATCTCGTAGCTCTCGATCCATGCCCCGGGCTGTAAATCAGCCGTGTAATTAGGTACCTTCCTAGGTCCTTTGAAATCCTTGGGCAGACGTTCATTACGGAGAGCCGGCACCAGACAGGGGACACCTCCGGTCCTCGTAGGTATACCCGCTTCGATAGAAGCCGTCGGATAAACCGGGAGGGGCTGGTAAGCCGTCAACTGAGGCGCCTGCTCCGCCTCTTGCCGTGCTCTGTCTTGGTCTACCGCGTTAAAAGCTCCATTATGAACCGGGCCGTGGCCAGGAGGCAAGTCACGGCGTCGGACATTGCTTGAGCCGGTCGCTGAGACCATGTGTCTGCTATAACTCGGGCTCCGGCCTGGACGAGGGGTTGAATGAATCCTATCCCGGCTATATGAATATGCCCCCTGTTGCGCCAGCGCCGTCTGAAGGAGTTCTCTGACTCGGCGGGTTTCGACCGCCGTTGGAGAGTCGCCCTCGATTGGGAGAGCCGCCAGTCGCGCCGCCGCGGCGACCATGTTTTCCCACGGGTTGGCATAATGACCCGATGGTATCGGTACGTACTGAGGCGGGGTAGTGTTCACCCGGGGAAGCCCCATCACTTGGGGCTGAATTGGCGTTCCAGCCCTGGGCGTCGTGATCTCTGGCGGGTTACTGGGCCCTGCACCAGGCGTGTTGAAGAGGTTTCGAGGATCGTAAACCGGAGGGAGTCGAGATTGAGCCTTTTGATGCCTCCTTCTCATGATCTCATTGGACGCGTTCTGATCCATCGTGAGCCGGAAAGACTGCGCCCGAATCAGCTGAGTCTGGGCGTCGAGAGCTGCCCTCTCTGCAGCCATCCTGATCCCTTCCGCCGCCAGATCCTCCTTGGCTTTTGCTAGATCCAGCTTTAACTGTGCCACCTCCGCGTCATGCTGAGCTTGATCCGCTGGGGCGACCGTAGCGGTTAACAGGGCCGTCATCTTATCTGTGAGATCCATCAGCACCTGAGCCGGCGAGTGCACAGGGCTTCCTGCCCCGGCGGCGGGGTTTTGAACAGGTTGTGCGCCGGCCATAAAGATTCCAACCCGGCTCGGCGGCTCAAAGGGGTCCGGAATACTGTCGCCATCGGAACAACCCCTGAGCCTGCCATCTTGAAGTTGGTACAACGAGTCGGTCTCCTCTGTGGATGACTCGTCGTCAGAGCGAGCGGCTGTCTCATCGCCAGATCCAGATCCTTCAGAGAGTCCTCCATGGACGCATCCCATGAAAGCACGCTTCAAGGCAGGCAGAGTCCGGGCGGGTCGTGCACGCTGAGCCGTCTCGATGAGATCGGCGCAGAGGTCCGGCTCAGGGCCCGGCTCACCAATCTTGCCAATGAAGACATGGATTCCGCCGAAGGGGACCCGGTACCCGTACTCGATTGAGCCGGCGTCGGGGCCCCAGTTTGCATCGTCGACGTAGAACTTGCCGCAACGACTCTTGGTCATCCGGCCCACAGCGTATCCCTTGAGCCCTTCGAAGCTGCCCTTCAAGAACTCAAATCCACCGTGCGCTGGCCCCACGGTGGGTGCCAACTGTCGTGGAATTGTCACGGCAGATGTCCTCGTGCAAGGACTTAGTCGTGGAGCCATCGCAACTAGGAAGCTTAAAGGGGTTAAACGGGACAAAGGACATGAGGATTATACTGGTTCGGCCATTTACCGTGAAGGTAAAAGCCTACGTCCAGTTGAGATGGTATTACTTAGGGTTTCGATGACCAGGAGCTAAACCGCTCTGCTTGGCTATCGATATGATCTTACTTGTCCTGAACCGCTGCCGGGTCGTCCCTTTATATAAAGAGGTTAACGCCCAGCGGCTCTCAGAGTCCCAGCCAGCTTATAACAGTGTCCGGCTCGGACTCCTAACTATTCTTGCCTTACACTACAAGTCTTGCCATAACGGCGGTTTATCACTACGGGCCTTAAGCCGCCTCCGGGTCTTAAGCCCATTATTGAACCGCCATCGTCAAGCTTGGTACTGGGCTTCATGTGATGATCATTATGACGTAACCCGGCCCCTCCTGGGCGGGTGACTCTAATGGTTATATCCTCAACAGAGGGGTTAACTGGTCAATCTGACACGTGGGTCCCACTGGTCATAGACTCAGGTTTAACTAAACCGGGTTAATTAGACTAACTAAGTGATTAGGCTAATTTATTTTAATTAGATTAGTTAAACAGGATTAATTAACTTAATTAACTCATTAATTAATTAATAATTTATTTATTCTAACATATTTTTTATTCTCTTTTTTTAAACAAAATCGTTCTGGGGCGGGCCCCCCCGTCATTGGCCTAGGGGCCTTAACGGGTCGGGCGAAACGGGCGCGAGCGCCAGGTCGCGACGGGGGCACGGGCGCCAGAGCGCGCCGGCGGCCAGGGCGGGGCTCACCGGCCGGCCGTTTCCGGCGAAGGAAGCCGGCGTAGGAGGGGTCGCCGGAGGCAGCAGCAGGCACGCTACGGCCTCGCACGCGGCGGCAGAGGTGAGGTGGTCGCCGGAGCGCGGCTGGCCTCGGCCAAGGCGGCCACGGACAGGGACGAGGGAAGCCGGCGCTAGCCGCGGTGGCCGGTGGGCGAGGTAAGGGGTGGTTCGCGCGACGGCGAGCGAGGTGCGGGCGTAGACCGCGCGAGGGAGCAGCAGCAGGTCCACGGTGACGATGGTCGCGGCCCGCGATGTGCGCGGGCGGACGACGGGGACAGAGGAGGGGAGGTAGCGGTGCTCACGGCGGGTTCGTAGGGTTCGGGGCAACGGGGGTCGAGGAGGACGTCGGGGACGACGGTGACGAAGAGGAGGCAGTCCGGCGAGGAAGCTCCGGGCGATGAGGTGGCCGCGATAGCGGTGCTGCTGTAGGCGCGGCGCTCAGGGCCGGCCATGGCAAGGAGGAGGTGAGATAGGCCAGATCCTCAACGGGGCCTCGAGGATGGCGAGGCGACGGCACGAGGACGGCAGGAGGACCTGCGGGGCGTAGGCGGCGGTCCGGGGCGATGGGGTCGTGCTGGGATCGGGTCCTCCTCGATCCAGATCGGGGGGAGGAGGAAGCGAACGTGGGGGGCGACTGGGGGCGAAGGGAGTGGGGAGTGGGGCGACTGGGGAGGGACCACTAGGGTTTGGTGTGGATCGGGGGGTTAAGGGGAGGCGGCTGGGCCGGCCTGGCTGGTTGCGGCCAGCTGGGTCGAGGCCCAGTTATGGGGGAGGGGGGCTTTTGGTTTTATTTGTCTTTTCTCCTTTTCTTGTTTTCTTTTCTATGTTATTTCTAGTTTCTTTTACTTTTAGCTTTATAAAATTTAAAAGCGACAACTAATTTGGTGTTATTAAATAGGTCACAGCCCCAAATATTTTGGCACTTTAAATAAACTATTTTGCATCTGCTTATTATTTTAAAAGCATTTTAGATAATTGTTTTATCGCTGTTTTAGTTTATTTAGTGCATTTAAGTATTTTATAAAAGATGATTTCTTCACCAACATTTATTATGGATTATTTGACACATTAGGAACAATTTAGTTTTGACTTTTGAAAACTTTAATTGTTTTGACTTTAATTCAAATTTGAATTTGGATCGGTTCTGAACTAAAGCGAGATTAACGACAGTAATCGTGGTGACGTGGCACCATTAGCAGAGTTTCACTGTAGCTTAACTATCCGGGCGTCACAATAGTAACATTCAATCATGTAAAGTTCAGGGAAATTGGGTTAACAACTATGTTTAACGCTTCAATTTTTCAGTCTGATATAATCACGCCTTACATGCGCAAGTTAAGTCTTTTGCCTCTTGAAATCTATAATCCTTGGAATCTATAAGGTCATTGCAAATGGTGCAAATGTTGATATAAGGAAGATGTTTCCTTGATATTATATACTCTTTTAGTCTTGTGCAAGCTTTTAACTAAGGACATTTTGGAATTCAAACTGCATGTATCTTTAGGATAGTTGAATTACTTACATACTACTAGCTTTTTATTCCATTCCGTTTCGTTTTCTTTTTTTTTCTCCCGTTGCAACGCATGGGCATGTTTGCTAGTATATATATAATATAGTAATAATAAATAAAGCAAGCATCGCTTCTTACCACCGTAATTTCGTCCGCTTCGTACATCCGCCCGGTTTCACATGTTCACTCGTGTCACTTCCTACGCCCGGTTTCGTATTTGCAGCTTCGTATCACATGGGGCATAGTTTTGTTACGGGCCAAAAAAATAACACTCGGGAATTGACCTCGCGGCTTTGCTCTCCCTGCCTTACGAACCGAGTTCTCTTTTGCCTGTGCTAAAATTCTAGATTCAAAATAATAGTCCCACACTAGTGTCTTTACATCGAATCCTACTAAGTTATATACGTTCATAAGTTACAAGATCAACAAGCCAAACAGAAGAAGGATGAGATATGGTTCATCTTTACCCAGAGAGATGAAGAAAGGGGAAATGTGCAAAGAGGAGAGATGTGTATGGCTCATAAAATAAAGTGATCCGCATGACTGAAAAAGAGCCGATTGGGATGAGTCGGGGTCGAGCAGGTCGAGAGGGTGGCGCGCAAGGGCCTTGCAGGTGACTGGCTGTGTTTGGGCCTTTAGGTAGGCCGGCTTCTCCCTCCTTTCTTTTTTTCTCCCTATCCCATTTACAGAAAATAGAGAGAAGGAAAAAAGAGAAGAAAATAAATACCAGTACGTTTGGACAATATTGAAACCTTTTATGTTGAGCTTAAGATTTATACTTAGCCAAAAAGAAGAAGTTTCACCCAAATTGGAAGAGTTGAATTCAAATTCATTTGAATTTAATTTAAATGGATTGAACTCCGGATAAGAGTTAGAAGTGTCCAAAAAAGGCCCGTATGTTGAACAATCACGGAATGTAGATTGTTTTTTTCTTTTTCCATCGGTCCGGTAATATAATAAGTCATCCCTCATAAAGCAAACACAAACTACTCTATTGCTCAATTGGCTAGCCCAAGGTTGTTGCCCAGCGTGAGGTTTTCGCTTCGATTCCCCACCAGCGCACACATTGCTTTATTTTGTTTTCTCCCTATTTATTTCTTCTACGCACTAACATGCGAGGCCACTTAGGTAGAGAGAGAAAATGAGCTGACAAGGCGTTGTTTGACCAGTCAACTAATAAATACGAAACTCTACAATGTGACACTGACCGTATAATCACCACAACACGTATATAGTGACCGTATTGACCGTATTGTTGATTACAATGAACAAAGTGAGCGTACACGACAAGTTCAATGACCACCGATGCATTTTACTCTAACTATGAATGTGAGGGTGATAACCCACAAGTATAGGGGATCGCAACATTTTCGAGGATAGAGTATTTTACCCAAGTTTATAGATTCGACACAAGGGGAGCCAAAGAATATTTGAAGGTATTAGCAGCTGAGTTGTCAGTTCAACCACACTTGGAGATTAATTATCTGCAGCAAAGTGATCGGTAGCAAAGTAATATGATAGTTTTGATAGTGGTGATAGCAGCAATAGTTTATTTAGAAGTTTTTAGAGGTGGCACATGCAAATTTACATAGGACGGCAGGGTAATACCACATATAGGTGGATATGGTGGACTCATTTGGAATAACTTTTGGTGCAAGGTTTTTGATGTACAAGTAGAATTCCCACCTAGTACAGGCGAAGGCTAGCAATTAGATTGAGAAGCGACCAGCTAGAGAGCAACAACGGTCATAACCATGCATTATGCATAAGTAACATTGGACACTAGCATGAGTAGGATATGAACACCATGAACATAAATATCATAGAGGCTATGTTGGTTTTGATTCAACTACATGCATGAACATGTGCCAAGTCAATGCACTCGAACATTCAGAGGAGGATACCATATCATCGTACCACATCACAATCATTCTAACGCAATGTTGATATCCAAGATAAATCATTATCCACTCCCAGCTACTTATGCATGGCATGAGAAACTATAATCTCTAATTGTCACTACAAACATGTTTAATCATAATGGGCTGAATCATGGATACTAGGTTAAACATATTTACACAAACAGAACAAGCCGAGTTCATACCAGTTTCTCTCTGCCACGGCCAGTTCATCGAATGTCGTCATTATTGCCTTTCACTTGCACGATCGAGTGATATAAAAATAATAATAGTGCAAGAGTGCCGTGGACTAAGCTGGAATCTGCAAACATTTTATTCAACAGGAGAAGACAAGGTAAAATGGGCTCTTTATTAGATCAACAATTATTCGTATGAGCGCCACTCAACATTTTCATTGTGGTCTTCTCCTTGGTACAACTCGAATAAATGGAAGATAAATTCAGAGAAACACACTGAAATATTTTTGGAGTTTTTGGTTTTCTTGAACAAGCAAATAAAAGGGAAAAGCAAAACCGAGAAAAACTATTTACACGGGAAAGCTCCCAACAAGTAAAAGAAGAACAAGAAAATCTTTTTGGGTTTTCTTTTTAATATTACTACTAAGCATGCATAGAAAGTAAATTAACTACAACTAAATTTTTTGGTTTTTCTAAAGTTTTTCAAACACACAAGAAGAAATAAAGAAAAATAAGCATGGATGATACAATGAAAAAGTGTGAACACCGACTAATGGAATAAGTAAACATGAAGGTAATGTCGGTGGGAAACCCGTACTCCCCCAAGCTTAGGCTTTTGGCCTAACTTGGTAGTCGATCAGTAGCCTGGATAGTAGTTGGCGTGGTAGCTCACGGAGGCTCTCGGTGCGGATGCCTCGGCTTGCCGTGCTACCACCACTGTTGCGTTGTGAGTTCGGGCCTCGCTCTCAAGAACAAAATATCTTCCTTTGCTGCGATAGTCAAAAAGAGCAGGCGCAGGCAAATATGTGTGCACAACAGATTTTTGATTAAACAATAGATTATAAGTGAAGTTATCAACCTTTCCCTTGAGAATTTTATGATCTTTTAAGGTGTCAACATCTAAATACTGCGTGGGTAGGATAGGATCAAAGGGCAAATGTGAAACACCCAACCCTCGAGCTAAACGCGTGGCGTATATTCCACCATAGAAATAGCCACCGTTAGCGTTGTGCTGAAGTCTGCATGCAAAAATCGCTCCAAGGTTATAATTCCTTTCACCGGTGAGAGCGGTGCGAATGAGGCTCAAGTCTGGAGCACAGAGTGTACTACAGTCTTGCTTGCCTACTATACATTTCCCATTAAATAATGTGAAGTACTGGATTGCGGGAAAATGAATGCTCTTTATTCTACCTTGTGTTACTCCTCTCGTCTCACCGCAGCAAAGACTAGTTAAGAATGTTTGGTACTCAGCCCTTGGCGGTTCATCAAGCGAACCCCAGAACGGGAGTTTGCAGTGGTAAGAAAAATTCTCTAGTGAGATGGTAAATGGATTATCATAAAACATAAATGACACCCTAGACTCACGGGGAAGGAATTTAAATCCTTTGACAAATGATTCAGTGAGAAGGTGGCGTTGTTCGCACTTATTTGAAAGGTAGGGACCGAGACCGCCATTGTGAACATATTGCTCAAATTCCTCTTCCCACACGCATCATATACTCATCGCAAGGCCATAAGCATGTTCTGGTGGCGGCATCTCGAGTAGAACTTTCACTTGGTTCAACATATGACCGGCGAGCGGAGCTGTCACTAGAAGATGCCCCCGAGGATCGCCTCCTCGAAGAACTCCTTCCAAAAAGGTTCATCATGTTCGCGTACAATTTTCTGAAAATTTTTGAGTGTCAAAAATTTATCAACAAAACTTTATAAGATTGATAGCAACTACTCATAGGGATATATAGAGGCCAAAGCAAGCATTCAAACTACTTAGAACTCTAAGAATTTAACATGCAAGCTCATCTACAGCAGCACCAAGAGTAGCTAATTATTCAAAATATAAACCACTAAAACAAAAACTAATTGGACAAACGGTGGAGTCACATACCAAGCAACAATCCCCCAAAACAGTTTCGGGAACGGAGCTTCGAGCAAAGAGATCGAAATCCGCGGGTTTGAGAGCAAGAACACAGGAGAGAGCAAGGAGATTTTTTTGGAGGTGAGTGATGAAGTGGTGTGAAGGGATAAGTGAGGGGGCCCATGTGGGGACCACAACCCACTAGGGCGCGCTTGGGGGTCCTGGCGCGCCCAGGTGAGTTGTGCTCACCTGGTGCACCTCCCTCTGATATTATTTGCACCAGAAATTCAGAAATATTCAGAAAAAAATCGTATTAAATTTTCAGGGCATTCTGAGAACTTTTATTTTTGGGTCATTTTTTATTGCACGGGAAATTCAGAAAACAGACAAAACATGGCATTTTATTTTATTTAACTAATAAAAACAGAGAACAAAATGTAGGGACAGAAGGTAGTGCTTACTAAATTCATCAACTTCATACCGTTCAAAAATGATCCATTAATATGGTTGATCATATCTTATTAACAACCACTTTCGATTAGCATGAAACCGAAGAACTTTCGTAAATCACTAAGTTACCTCAATGGGGATATGCATTTCCCCAACAATAAGCATTTCATATCTCTTTTTGACAGTAGGTAGAGGTATTTGAAAACTTCCAATAGTGATTGTCGGAGATTTTTCAATAACATTAATACCATTCACTTGGAATTCTTTCTTCGGAAAGTGCACCGTATGGTCATTACCATTGATATGAAAAGTGACCTTGCTTTTATTGCAATCAATAACAGCCCCTGCAGTATTCAAGAAGGGTCTACCAAGGATAATCGACATGTTATCGTCCTCGGGCATCTCAAGTATAACAAAGTCAGTCAAAATAGTAACATTAGCAACAACAACGAGCACATCCTAACAGATACCGATAGGTATGGCAGTTGATTTGTCAGCCATTTGCAAAGATATTTCAGTAGGTGTGAGTTTATTCAAGTCAAGTCTTTTATATAAAGAGAAAGGCATAACACTAACACCAGCTCCTAAAATCACACAAAGCAGTTTTCACATAATTCTTTTTGATAGAGCAAGGTATAGTTGGTATTCCCGGATCTCCAAGTTTTTTAGGTACTCCATCTTTAAAAGTGTAATTAGCAAGCATAGTAGAGATTTCAGCTTCTGGTATTTTTCTCTTATTTGTGATGATGTCTTTCATATACTTTGCGTAAGGAGGCATTTTCAAGATATCAGTCAAGCGAGTACGCAAAAAGACTGGCCTCAATATTTCAGAAAAGCGTTCAAATTCTTCATCATCTTTCTTTTTAGTTGACTTGGGTGGAAAAGGCATAAGTTTTTGAACCCACCGTTCTCTTTCTTTACCACGTTTTCTAGCAATGAATTCCCTTTTGTCATATCTTTTATTCTTAGGTTGTGGGTTATCAAGATCAACTGATGGTTCTATTTCAACATCATTGTCTGGTTCTTTATCATTGTTTGGTTGGTAATCTTCATGAACCTCATCATTATCTTTTTCATTATCAGAAGGTGAGTGTTCCTTACCAGACTGAGTTTCGACATTAGAGATAGAAGTTTCATTATCATCATCATTATCGGGAGGTTTTTCTATTTCAGGTTCACTAGAAGTATGCATAGTCCTATCATTTTTCTTTTTCTTTTTCTTTCTAGAAGGACTAGGTGCATCAGTGTTAGATCTTTGTGAATCTTGTTCAATTCTTTTTGGGTGTCCCTTAGGATAAAGCGGTTCCTGAGTCATTTTACCTCCTCTAGTTGCAACTCTAACAGCAAAGTTATGTATGTTATGATTCATTTCATCAAGCAATTCTCTTTGTGATTTAGCAACTTGTTCTAACTGAGTTTGAACCATAGATGCATGTTTTCCAACACCTCTAACATCATTTGATATTCTAAATAAGAAGTCACTCAAGCGAGCAATCATATGAGAATTGTATTTCAATTGCTTCATAACATTTGCATTGAAGTGATCTTGTTTTCTAATATAGTTTTCAAACTCATAAAGGCATTGGCTAGGGTGCATATTGTGAGGATTGTCATCATCATTGAACTTCATTAGAGAAGTTACCTCTACCGCCTTAGGCAGTGGTGGTGTATTAAGCCCATGTATTTCTTCAATAGGAGGTAAATTTTTAACATCCTCAGCTTTAATACGTTTTCCTTCATAGATTTCTTTGCCTCTTGCATATCTTCAGGACTGAGATATAATATACCCCTCTTCTTCGGAGTGGGTTTAGGCGGTGGTTCAGGAAGAGTCCAATCATCATAATTTTTCAATATATTATTCAATAATTCTTCAGCTTGTCCAACAGTTCGTTCCTTGAAAACACAACCAGCACAACTATCTAGGAAATCCCTAGAAGCATCGGTTAGTCCATTATAAAAGATATCAAGTATTTCATTTTTCTTAAGAGGATGATCAGACAAAGCATTAAGTAACTGGCAAAGCCTCCCCCAAGCTTGTGGGAGACTCTCTTCTTTAGTTTGCACAAAGTTAAATATTTCCTGTAAAGCAGCTTGTTTCTTATGAGCAGGGAAATATTTTCCAGAGAAGTAATAAATCATATCCTGGGGACTATGCACACAACCAGGAGCAAGAGTATTGTACCAAGCTTTAGCATCACCCTTTAATGAGAAAGGAAATAATTTGAGAAGAAAGTAATAGCCAGTCTTCTCATCACGAGTAAAAAGGGTGGCTATGTCATTTAACTTAGTAAGATGTGCCACAACAGTTTCAGTTTCATAACCATGAAAAGGATCAGATTAAACCAAAGTAATTAACTCTGGGTCGACAGAGAATTCGTAATCCTTATCATCAATAAAGATAGGTGAAGTAGCAAACTTAGGATCACATTTCATGCTAGCATCCAGAAATTTTTCTTTATACTTGCATAATAATTTCTCTAAATCATCTCTATCCTTACAAGCAAGAATATCTCTAGTTGTTTCTTCACTCATAGCATAACCTTCCGGTACCTTAGGTAATTCATATCTAGGAGGGCTAGTTCTAGCAGTCGTTTTAGGAGATTCAATTTCAAGCTCATCATCAGATTCAACAACATCATGTTGTATTACTCTAGCAATTTGTTTATCAAGAAAATCACCAAGTGGCACATCATCATTATCAAGCAAGGTACTAGCATCATCATAAGCATTATCCATAGCAGAAGTAGCATCATCAATAACTTGCGACATATCAGAATTAATAGCATGTGGTGGTTTTGCAAGTTTACTTATAACAGAAGCTGAATCTAAAGCAGAACTGGATGGCAGTTCCTTACCTCCCCTCATCTTTGAGGGAAATATCTTAGTCTTAGCATCCTTCAGATTCTTCATAGTGATAATATGATAATAATCCCAAGTGACTGAACAAATATAGCTATGCTCCCCGGCAACGGCGCCAGAAAAAGGTCTTGATAACCCACAAGTATAGCGGATCGCAACAATTTTTGAGGGTAGAGTATTCAACCCAAATATATAGATTCGACACAAGGGGAGCCAAAGAATATTTGAAGGTATTAGCAGCTGAGTTGTCAATTCAACCACACCTGGAGATTAATTATCTGCAGCAAAGTGATCAGTAGCAAAGTAATATGATAGTTTCGATAGTGGTGATAGCAGCAATAGTAATGGTAACACTGATAGCAGTAATTTTGTAGCAAGTGTAACAGTGATGATAGCAGTAGTAACTTAGCAAGACCAATATAGGATAAGTTCGTAGGCATTGGATCGGTGACTTGTTGGATGATATTCATCATGAGACAGTTATAACCTAGGGCGATACAACACTAGCTCCAGTTCGTCAATATAATGTAGGCATGTATTCCGTAAATAGTCATACATGCTTAAAGAACTTGCATCACATCTTTTGTCCTACCCTCCCGTGGCAGCGGGGTCCATATTGGAAACTAAGGGATATTAAGTCCTCCTTTTAATAGAGAACCAGATTAAAGCATTAACACACAGTGAATACATGAAATCCTCAAACTACGGTCATCACCGGTAGAAGTCCCGGTTTCTGTCACTCCGGGGTTGTCGGATCATAACACGTAGTAGGTGACTATAACTTGCAAGATCGGATCTAGAACATGGATATAATGGTGATAACATAAATGGTCCAGATCTGAACTCGTGGCACCCAGGCCCAAAGTGACAAGCATTAAGCATGCATAGCAACATCAATCTTAGAACATAGTGGATACTAGGGATCA
Organism: Triticum aestivum; assembly: GCF_018294505.1. Taxonomy (NCBI): domain Eukaryota; kingdom Viridiplantae; phylum Streptophyta; class Magnoliopsida; order Poales; family Poaceae; genus Triticum; species Triticum aestivum. The sequence continues at coordinate 406,273,526 of NC_057814.1, read as the reverse complement.
AGCCCTAATAAAACTAACTCGATTACATGATGAATCTCATCCAACTCCTCACCGACCAGCGAGCCTACGAAGGAATTACTCACTCCCGATGGGGAGCATCATGGAATTGGCGATGGAGAAGGGTTGGTGATGATGAAGAACGAAGATCCCCCTCTTCGGAGCCCCAAACGGACTCCAGATCTGGCCTCCCGATGAAGAACAGGAGGTGACGGTGGCTCCATCTCGTGGATCGCGATAATTCTTTCTCCCTCATTTTTTTCTAGAAAAATAGGATTTTCTAGCATTGGTTTCAGGGTCTGCGGGGCTACGAGGTGGGGACAACCCACCTGGGCGCGCCATGAGGGGGGGCGCGCCCTGGTGGGTTGTGACCACCCAGGTGCCCCTCTCCGGTAGGTCTTGGCTCCAGAAATTATTATTTATTATATGAAAATTCCTCGCAAAGTTTCGTTCCATTCCGAGAACTTTTATTTTTGCACAAAAACAACACCATGGTAGTTCTGCTGAAAACAACGTCAGTCCGGGGTTAGTTTCATTCAAATCATGCAAATTAGAGTCCAAAACAAGAGGAAAAGCGTTAGGAAAAGTAGATACGTTGGAGACGTATCAGAGGGCACAAAGAACTACTTGTTGCGTTGTGTAGTTTCCTCCATTACATGAAGTAGAATGACACTAAAGACTCACGATGTGATATCTTGATATCTCCAATTGTCTCAATCTCATGTATCCTTTATTTTTTCATATAGAAATTCCATTGTTATCATGGATTTGACACCTAAGTGTAGGATCGAAAGTAGGTCTAGAGGGGGGTGATTAGACTACTTGACCAAATAAAAATCTAGCATTTTGCCAATTTTAAGTCTTGGCAGATTTTAGCAACTTAGCACCAGTCAAGCAATCAACCTACACATGCAATTCTAAGAGTATAGCAGCAGAAAGTAAAACATTGCATATGAAGGTAAAGGGAAGGGTTTGGAGAAGGCAAACGCAATTGGAGACATGGAGATTTTTTGCATGGTTCCGATAGGTGGTGCTATCGTACGTCCACGTTGATGGAGACTTCAACCCACGAAGGGTAACGATTGCGTGAGTCCACGGAGGGCTCCAACCATGAAGGGTCCATGAAGAAGCAACCTTGTCTATCCCACCATGGCCATCGCCCACGAAGGACTTGCCTCACTTGGGTAGATCTTCACGAAGTAGGCGATCTCCTTGCACTTACAAACTCCTTGGTTCAACTCCACAATCTTGTCGGAGGCTCCCAAGTGACACCTAACCAATCTAGGAGACACCACTCTCCAAAAGGTAATAGATTGTGTGATGATGATGAACTCCTTGCTCTTGTGCTTCAAATGATAGTCTCCCCAACACTCAACTCTCTCTCACAGATTTGCCAAAGGTGGAAAGATGATTTGAGTGGAAAGCAACTTGGGGAAGGCTAGATATCAAGATTCTTGTGGTTGGATTGGAATGTCTTGGTTTGAACACATGAGTAGGTGGTTCTCTCTCAGAAAATGAGTAGTGGAAGTGTAGGCACGTTCTGATGGCTCTCTTTTGAATAGAGAAGGGGGTGGAGGGGTATATATAACCTCCACACAAAATCTAACCGTTACACACATTTGACCCAACTCGGTCAGACCGAATAGGTGAACTCGGTGAGACCGATTCAGTTCAAAATGTGAACGTTAGGATTCTCGGTGGGACTGACATGATCAACTCGGTGGGACCGATTAGCTAGGGTTAGGGCAAAACCAAAACTCGGTGTGATCGATTGCATGAACTCGATGGGACCGATTCTAGCAATGAGCAAACAGAGAGTTGGCCAAGCAAACTTGGTGGGACCGATCGCCCATTTCAGTGAAACCGAAACTTTACGAAGGGAAACAGAGAGTTTGTAATCCCATCTTGGTGAGACCGAAATCCCTATCGGTGAGACCGAACTGATTAGGGTTTTTGGCTATGGCTATGTCAAAGGAACTCAGTGGCGCCGGATAGATCAAATCGGTGGGACCGAGTTTGACTTTAAGTTTAGGACATATTTGGGTATTAGAAAGTAGTTGAGGGCTTTGGAGCATATCACTAAGCATTTTGAGCAAGTAGACCATTAAGCAACACCTCATCCTCTTTTAATAGTATTGGCTTTTCCTATGGACTCAATGTGATCTTGGATCACTAAAATAGAAATGAAGAGTCTTGGGCTTTTGCCAATATTTGTCCTTAGCATTTTGAGGGGTCCACATCTCTAGTCCATGCCATTGCCAATCATTGAACTTTCTGAAATATTCAACTTGAATGGATATTAGTTCAATGAGCTATATGTTGTTATGAATTACCAAAACCACCCGGGGATTAGTTGCACTTTCAATCTCCCCCCATTTGGTAATTGATGACAACCTATAGATCAAAGCTTAGACAAATGATAATATGAATGAAATACATCATCGCTTTGAGAAGTATGTGATAAGCAAGAGCTCCCCCTAAATTTGTGCATTATTTTAAATTTGCTTCTGAATGCAAATGCACAATCGATTAGGATCATGGGTTACTCTTCCATGTCACATACATCTTGGTGGAGCGCTCAAAATAATAGAATATAAGGAACATGCACTCATCACCAAGGCAAACATGATTGATCATACACGAGTAGTAAGATAACATCATTCAAGCATACATTAAAGCATAATATGATCAAACACATGATCATAAGAGTATCTCACACATGCACACATATTGTAGCAAGCAAACAAACAAATATCAAGTTGCAAGAGAGGCAAACAAAAGGCAAAACACTCCCTCTCTTGAAGCCTAAGATCTATACACTTTCTTCCCCTTTGGCAACAAGTTACCAAAACACTTGAAAATGCATAGTGCTATGTGGCACTCTAAGCACGATCTCCGGGAGCTCTGGTGTGCATAGATGGCGTGGAGAGGCACTACAAAAAAATACATTTCCGTGATGATACGTGTTTGTCACAGTAGGTCACGTTTTTTGTCATGCATGTACATCCATGATGATTTTATGACAGAATCAAGATAGTCATACTTGTGCTGTCGTAGAAGTGTTCCATGACATTACCAAAATTATCATCACGGAAGTATCCACTTCCATGATGATAAATCGCGCGTCACAGAAGTGCTTTCGTCAAGGGTGACCGACACGTGGCATCCACCGTAACAGAATGCCGTTAAGCTATCGGGTCCGGTTTTGGATCCGATAACCCGCTAACAGCCCCGACCAATGGGGATTTTCCACGTGTAAAATCATCATTGGCTGGAGGAAACACGTGTCAGCTCACCGTTGGGACAGATGTCATCCACTCATTGGACCGAAGGCGCCTATGATACGTCGACACGTGGCACGGCCGAACAGAGGCCCATTCCTGTGAGAAGGCCGACCCGTTTGACTTGGTCAAAAGGTGGCGGGCCGGCCCACGGAAGGCCTGTTAACGGCCTGTTCGCATATAGCCCATTTACAGCCCGCTAACCCAGGGCCCATTACGACCTATCCGAATTAGGACCAGTAGCGTCATCTGGGCCGTCCAATATGATTCCAGCCCATTTTAAGTTCCGGCCCATGTATGGCCCATGACGTCTTTCGGCCCATATGAGGCCCTTTGTAACTCTTGGACCATTAACGGTCCGTGGTTAAACTGGCCCATAATGAACAGTGTATCACTTTATACCCATTAACGGCCCATTAATCCATTGGGCCATTTGCAGCCCATGTTATCTTTCGGCCTTCTCAGGGCCCATTTATTCTTGGGCTCATTTCCAGCATTCGGTTACTTACAGCCCGTTACTGCCATTTTATGCTTGTGGGCCAAATTCAGCCCGTGGTTACAGTCGGCCCGTTTGTGGCCCGTTAATACGTTGGGCCATTTTCATAGCGTCATCAAATACGGCCTATTAAAGACGGCCCGTTATGGTCGGCCCATGAACGGACGACTCCAACTCTAGCCCGTTTACGACCATAATGCGGTCTGTTTTTGGCCCATGTTTGGCCAATCGATCATACGGCCTGTATAAGGCCCATTGATGATACGGCCCATAGAAGGCCCATTGTTTCTACGGCCCGTAGAAGGCCCATTGTTTCTACGGACCGTAGAAGGCCCATTGTTTCTACGGCCCGTAGGAGGCCGAGTGTCACTACAGTAAATATGTAGCCCATGGTTATTGTGGCCTAGTTTTAAAAATAGGTTATTGCGGCCACTAGCAAACCGCGGAAAAAGAACTGCACTGACTACAAGCAAACAAATAAACAAGACAACAAGGAAAAAATAAGCAGCAAACTTACGCTAGGCTATCACGGCTATTACACATATTACATCCACTAGGCATCAAAGTTCGCCAACGCGCCGACAAAAGAATATACAAAACTGAGAGCACTTCAGAAGGCACTAGGCCTGGCTAGGTCGGGCCCCCCAAATAGCCGAACAAGCTGATTAGACCTCAGTTGTGTCAATGTTAGATGCATCACACATAGCTGTATGGCATGATGGTGTGCAAGGCAGTCCTCTGACATCTTCATTACATCTTTGACTTCAAGTCGGAGCTAAGCTGAAGCAAGCCTTTCCTCTTTAAGTTGAGACTGAAGAAGTCGAACTGATTGAGGCAGCGACTGCAGAGAGGTTGTCTCACACCTGCTCGTGAGTAGCTTCAACTCACTGTCTTCATCAAGACAGGTGAAGGAAATATGCCCTAGAGGCAATAATAAAGTTGTTATTTATATTTCCTTATATCATGATAAATGTTTATTATTCATGCTAGAATTGTATTAACCGAAAACTTAGTACATGTGTGAATACATAGACAAATAGAGCGTCACTAGTATGCCTCTACTTGACTAGCTCGTTGAATCAAAGATGGTTAAGTTTCCTAGCCATAGACATGAGTTGTCATTTGATTAACGGGATCACATCATTAGAGAATGATGTGATTGACTTGACCCATTCCGTTAGCTTAGCATACGATTGTTTAGTATATTGCTATTGCTTTCTTCATGACTTATACATGTTCCTATGACTATGAGATTATGCAACTCCCGAATACCGAAGGAACACTTCGTGTGCTACCAAACGTCACAACGTAACTGGGTGATTATAAAGGTGCTCTACAGGTGTCTCCGATGGTACTTGTTGAGTTGGCATAGATCGAGATTAGGATTTGTCACTCCGATTGTCGGAGAGGTGTCTCTGGGCCCTCTCGGTAATACACATCACTATAAGCCTTGCAAGCAATGCAACTAATGAGTTAGTTGCGGGATGATGTATTACGGAACGAGTAAAGAGACTTGCCGGTAACGAGATTGAACTAGGTATTGAGATACCGACGATCGAATCTCGGGTAAGTAACATACCGATGACAAAGGGAACAACGTATGTTGTTATGCGGTTTGATCGATAAAGATCTTCGTAGAATATGTAGGAGCCAATATGAGCATCCAGGTTCCGCTACTGGTTATTGACCGGAGACGAGTCTCGGTCATGTCTACATAGTTCTCGAACCCGTAGGGTACGCACGCTTAATGTTCGGTGACGATCGGTAATATGAGTTTATGTGTTTTGATGTACTGAAGGTAGTTCGGAGTCCCGGATATGATCACGGACATAACGAGGAGTCTCGAAATGGTCGAGACATAAAGATCAATATATTGGAAGCCTATATTTAGACATCTGAATAGTTCCGGGTGAAATCGGGATTTTACCAGAGTACCGGGAGGTTACCGGAACCCCCCGGTAAGTGTATGGGCCTTATTGGGCCATAGTGGAGAGAGAGAGAGGAGACCAGGGCAGGCCGCGCGCCCCCTCTCCCTCTGGTCCGAATTGGACTAGGAGGGGGGCGGCGCCCCCCTTTCCTTCCTCCCTCTCTCCCCCTTCCTTCTCTCCTAGTCCAACTAGGGAAGGGGGGGATCCTACTCCCGGTGGGAGTAGGACTCCTCCAGGGTGCGCCATAGAGGGCCGGCCCTCCCCCCTCCTCCACTCCTTTATATACGGGGGAGGGGGGCACCCCATAGACACACAAGTTGATCAGTTGATCTTTTAGCCGTGTGCGGTGCCCCCTTCCACCATAATCCACCTCGGTCATATCGTAGCGGTGCTTAGGCGAAGCCCTGCGTCGGTAGCATCATCATCACCGTCATCATGCCATCATGCTGACGAAACTCTCCCTCGAAGCTCTGCTGGATCGGAGTTCGTGGGACGTCACCGAGCTGAACATGTGCTGAACTCGGAGGTGTCGTGCGTTCGGTACTTGGATCGGTCGGATCGTGAAGACGTACGACTACATCAACCGCGTTCTCATAACGCTTCCGCTTAAGGTCTATGAGGGTACGTGGACGACACTCTCCCCTCTCGTTGCTGTGCATCACCATGATCTTGCGTGTGCGTAGGAATTTTTTCGGAATTACTACGTTCCCCAACATTGGCATCCGAGCTAGGTTTATGCGTAGATGTTATATGCACGAGTAGAACACAAGTGAGTTGTGGGCGATACAAGTCATATTGCTTACCAGCATGTCATACTTTGATTCGGCGGTATTGTTGGATGAAGCGGCCCGGACCGACATTACGCGTACGCTTACGCGAGACTGGTTCTACCGACGTGCTTCGCACACAGGTGGCTGGCGGGTGTCAGTTTCTCTAACTTTAGTTGAATCGAGTGTGGCTACGCCCGGTCCTTGTGAAGGTTAAAATAGCACATACTTGACGAAATATCGTTGTGGTTTTGATGCGTAGGTAAGAAAGGTTCTTGCTCAGCCCGTAGCAGCCACGTAAAACTTGCAACAACAAAGTAGAGGACGTCTAACTTGTTTTTGCAGGGCATGTTGTGATGTTATATGGTCAAGACATGATGCTAAATTTTATTGTATGAGATGATCATGTTTTGTAACAGAGTTATCGGCAACTGGCAGGAGCCATATGGTTGTCGCTTTATTGTATGAAATGCAATCGCCATGTAATTGGTTTACTTTATCACTAAGTGGTAGCGATAGTCGTAGAAGCAATAGTTGGCGAGATGGAGATCAAAGGCACAAGATGATGATGTCCATATGGTTGATCATGAAGATGCTTTGGAGATGGAGATCAAAGGCACAAGATGATGATGGCCATATCATATCACTTATATTGATTGCATGTGATGTTCATCTTTTATGCATCTTATTTTGCTTAAATCGACGGTAGCATTATAAGATGATCTCTCGCTAAATTTCAAGGTATAAGTGTTCTCCCTGAGTATGCACCATTGCGAAAGTTCGTCGTGCCGAGACACCACGTGATGATCGGGTGTGATAAGCTCTACGTTCACATACAACAGGTGCAAGCCAGTTTTGCACACGCAGAATACTCGGGTTAAACTTGACGAGCCTAGCATATGCAGATATGGCCTCGGAACACTGAGACCGAAAGGTCGAGCGTGAATCTTATAGTAGATATGATCAACATAGTGATGTTCACCATTGAAAACTACTCCATCTCACATGATGATCGGACATGGTTTAGTTGATATGGATCACGTGATCACTTAGATGATTAGAGGGATGTCTATCTAAGTGGGAGTTCTTAAGTAATTATATTAATTGAACTTTAATTTATCATGAACTTAGTACCCGATAGTATTTTGCATGTCTATGTTGTTGTAGATAGATGGCCCGTGCTGTTGTTCCGTTGAATTTTAATGTGTTCCTTGAGAAAGCAAAGTTGAAAGATGATGGTAGCAATTACACAGACTAGGTCCGTAACTTGAGGATTACCCTCATTGTTGCACAGAAGAATTACGTCCTGGAAGCACCGCTAGGTGCCAAACCCGCTGCAGGGGCAACGCTAGATGTTATGAACGTCTGGCAGAGCAAAGCTGATGACTACTCGATAGTTCAGTGTGCCATGCTTTACGGCTTAGAACCGGGACTTCAACGATGTTTTGAACATCATGGAGCATATGAGATGTTCCAGGAGTTGAAGTTAATATTTCAAGCAAATGCCCGGATTGAGAGATATGAAGTCTCCAATAAGTTCTACAGCTGCAAGATGGAGGAGAATAGTTCGGCCAGTGAGCATATACTCAAAATGTCTGGGTATAGCAATCACTTGATTCAACTAGGAGTTCATCTTCCGGATGATAGTGTCATTGACAGAATTCTTCAATCACTGACACCAAGCTACAAGAGCTTCGTGATGAACTATAATATGCAAGGGATGGATAAGACAATTCCCGAGCTCTTCGCGATGCTAAAGGCTGCGGAGTAGAAATCAAGAAGGAGCATCAAGTGTTGATGGTCAACAAGACCACCAGTTTCAAGAAAAAGGGTAAAGGGAAGAAGGGGAACTTCAAAAAGAACGGCAAGCAAGTTGCTGCTCAAGTGAAGAAGTCCAAGTCTGGACCTAAGCCTGAGACTGAGTGCTTCTACTGCAAAGGGACTGGTCACTGGAAGCGGAACTGCCCCAAGTATTTGGCGGATAAGAAGGATGGCAAGGTGAACAAAGGTATATGTGATATACATGTTATTGATGTGTACCTTACTAATGCTCACAGTAGCACCTGGGTATTTGATACTGGTTCTGTTGCTAATATTTGCAACTCAAAACAGGGACTACGGATTAAGCGAAGATTGGCTAAGGACGAGGTGACGATGCGCGTGGGAAATGGTTCCAAAGTCGATGTGATCGCGGTCGGCACGCTACCTCTACATCTACCTTCGGGATTAGTTTTAGACCTGAATAATTGTTATTTGGTGCCAGCGTTGAGCTTGAACATTATATCTGGATCTTGTTTGATGCGATACGGTTATTCATTTAAATCAGAGAATAATGGTTGTTCTATTTATATGAGTAATATCTTTTATGGTCATGCACCCTTGAAGAGTGATCTATTTTTGATGAATCTCGATAGTAGTGATACACATGTTCATAATATTGAAGCTAAAAGATGCAGAGTTGATAATGATAGTGCAACTTATTTGTGGCACTACCGTTTAGGTCATATTGGTTTAAAGCGCATGAACAAACTCCATTTTGATGGACTTTTGGAATCACTTGATTATGAATCACTTGGTACTTGCGAACCATGCCTCATGGGCAAGATGACTAAAACGCTGTTCTCCGGAACTATGGAGCGAGCAACAGATTTGTTGGAAATCATACATACTGATGTATGTGGTCCGATGAATGTTGAGGCTCAACGCGGGTATCGTTATTTTCTCACCTTCAGAGATGATTTGAGCAGATATGGGTATATCTACTTGATGAAACATAAGTCTGAAACATTTGAAAAGTTCAAAGAATTTCAGAGTGAAGTGGAAAATCATCGTAACAAGAAAATATAGTTTCTACGATCTGATCGTGGAGGAGAATATTTGAGTTATGAGTTTGGTCTTCATTTGAAACGATGCGGAATAGTTTCGCAACTCACGCCACCCGGAATACCACGACGTAATGGTGTGTCCGAACGTCGTAATCGTACTTTACTAGGTATGGTGCGATCTATGATGTCTCTTACTGATTTACCACTATCATTTTGGGGTTATGCTTTAGAGACGGCTGCATTCACGTTAAATAGGGCACCATCTAAATCTGTTGAGACGACGCCTTATGAACTGTGGTTTGGCAAGAAACCAAAGTTTACGTTTCTTAAAGTTTGGGGCTGCGATGCTTATGTGAAAAAGCTTCAACCTGATAAGCTCGAACCCAAATCGGAGAAATGTGTCTTCATAGGATACCCAAAGGAGACTGTTGGGTACACCTTCTATCACAGATCCGAAGGCAAGACATTCGTTGCTAAGAATGGATCATTTCTAGAGAAGGAGTTTCTCTTGAAAGAAGTGAGTGGGAGGAAAGTAGAACTTGATGAGGTAACTGTACCTGCTCCCTTATTGGAAAGTAGTTCATCACAGAAATCTGTTCCTGTGACTCCTACACCAATTAGTGAGGAAGCTAATGATGATGATCATGTAACTTCAGATCAAGTCACTACTGAACCTCATAGGTCAACCAGAGTAAGATCCGCACCAGAGTGGTACGATAATCCTATTCTGGAGGTCATGTTACTTGACCATGATGAACATACAAACTATGAGGAAGCGATGATGAGCCCAGATTCCGCAAAATGGCTTGAGGCCATGAAATCTGAGATAGGATCCATGTATGAGAACAAAGTGTGGACTTTGGTTGACTTGTCCGATGATCGGCAAGCCATAGAGAATAAATGGATCTTCAAGAAGAAGACTGACGCTGATGGTAATGTTACTGTCTACAAAGCTCGACTTGTTGCGAAAGGTTTTCGACAAGTTCAAGGAGTTGACTACGATGAGACTTTCTCACCCATAGCGATGCTTAAGTCCGTCCGAATCATGTTAGCTATTGCCGCATTTTATGATTATGAAATTTGGCAAATGGAAGTAAAGACTGCATTCCTGAATGGATTTCTGGAAGAAGAGTTGTATATAATGCAACCTGAAGGTTTTATCGATCCAAAGGATGCTAACAAAGTGTGCAAGCTTCAGTGATCCATCTATGGACTGGTGCAAGCATCTCGGAGTTGGAATAAACGTTTTGATAGTGTGATCAAAGCATATGGTTTTATACAGACTTTTGGAGAAGCCTGTATTTACAAGAAAGTGAGTGGGAGGTCTGTAGCATTTCTAATATTATATGTGATGACATATTATTGATTGGAAATGATATATAATTTCTGGATAGCATAAAAGGATACTTGAATAAGAGTTTTTCAATGAAAGACCTCGGTGAAGCTGCTTATATATTGGGCATCCAGATCTATAGAGATAGATCAAGATGCCTAATTGGACTTTCACAAAACACATACCTTGAAAAAGTTTTGAAGAAGTTCAAAATGGATCAAGTAAAGAAAGGGTTCTTGCCTGTGTTACAAGGTGTGAAGCTGAGTCAGACTCAATGCCCGACCACTGCAGAAGATAGAGAAAAAAAGAAAGATGTTCCCTATGCTTCAGCCATAGGCTCTATCATGTATGCAATGTTGTGTACCAGACCTGATGTGTGCCTTGCTATTAGTTTAGCAGGGAGGTACCAAAGTAATCCAGGAGTGGATCACTAGATAGCGGTCAAGAACATCCTGAAATACCTGAAAAGGACTAAGGATATGTTTCTAATTTATGGGGGTGACAAAGAGCTCGTCATAAATGGTTACGTCAATGCAAGCTTTGACAATGATCCGGATGACTCTAAGTCACAAACAGGATACGTGTTTATATTGAACGGTGGAGCTGTCAGTTGGTGTAGTTCTAAGCAAAGCGTCGTGGCGGGATCTACGTGTGAAGCGGAGTACATAGCTGCTTCGGAAGCAGCAAATGAAGGAGTCTGGATGAAGGAGTTCATATCCGATCTAGGTGTCATACCTAGTGCATCGGGTCCAATGAAAATCTTTTGTGACAATACTGGTGCAATTGCCTTGTCAAAGGAATCCAGATTTCACAAGAGAACCATGCACATCAAGAGACGCTTCAATTCCATCCGCGATCAAGTCAAGGAGGGAGACATAGAGATTTGCAAGATACATACGGATCTGAATGTTGCAGACCCGTTGACTAAGCCTCTCTCACGAGCAAAACATGATCAGCACCAAGACTCCATGGGTGTTAGAATCATTACTATGTAATCTAGATTATTGACTCTAGTGCAAGTGGGAGACTGAAGGAAATATGGGCTAGAGGCAATAATAAAGTTGTTATTCATATTTCCTTATATCATGATAAATGTTTATTATTCACGCTAGAATTGTATTAACCAGAAACTTAATACATGTGTGAATACATAGACAAACAGAGTGTCACTAGTATGCCTCTACTTGACTAGCTCGTTGAATCAAAGATGGTTAAGTTTCCTGGCCATAGACATGAGTTGTCATTTGATTAACGAGATCACATCATTAGAGAATGATGTGATTGACTTGACCCATTCCGTTAGCTTAACACTTGATCGTTTAGTATATTGCTATTGCTTTCTTCATGACTTATACATGTTCCTATGACTATGAGATTATGCAACTCCCAAATACCGGAGGTGCCGTGCGTTCGGTACTTGGATCGGTCGGATCGTGAACACATACTACTACATCAACCGCGTTCTCATAACGCATCCGCTTACGGTCTACCAGGGTACGTGGATGACAGTCTCCCCTCTCGTTGCTGTGCATCACCATGATCTTGCTTGTGCGTAGGAATTATTTTGAAAGTACTACGTTCCCCAACAACAGGACCTTGGGGTCATCTCGCTGCACTCAAGATGGTTTTGCTCACTATCTTCCCTAAAGTTCTGCCTGGCATAAGAGATACGACTCTGAAAGAGAAACAAGGAGACACATAACTGGTTTCACAATTATATAAGCAAATAAATGGATCTGTTCTGCATAAGGAACATGTTTTTACAACTACAATTTGAAACTGGTAGTTGTTGCAAACATCCAATCAGATGTAAACAGCAAAGCAAACAGCAGTGGAGGAAATGATGCCTATCTAAATCTATACTAGAACAAAGTTTGAAGGCTTGAGAAGGATGAACTTACATTACATGTTAACACGGGCTGGACAAAGCCCTTCTCCATGTTGATGGAAGGATAATTCAATAAATTCCCCAAAGAAAATTCTTTATAAGCGTTGCCATTATTCTACATTTTGCAAACAGTAAATATAGATCAAATAATGTTGGAAGAACAAAGGATAATGAAGCTCAGGTGCAGACTGATGATACATAATCAAATAGCAATTAATTAAGTACAGCATTACAAGGCAAAAGGGAGAGTGGTACTGACAAGAGCGATGCAAAGCCCAGTATTGTTGTGAGATCGTATGATCCTTTGAGCAAGGAGATTCATCTGAAATTAGTTTTCATACAAGAGAGAAGGTAAGGCACATGCAGAAATTTAGGAGTTCAAATTTTGAATTGATATCATAGACATTACCTGACACTGGGCTCCCAACAGTTCTAATAGGGTTTCGCCACTGGAGTAGGAGTAAAGTGTGGTATAGTTGGGCCTGTGTTTTCTGTGGCTGCTAATCTATCTGATTTAACAGGTATCACTACCTTTTCCAAATACCTAGTTTGTACTCCTTGAGGACCTGCACTCACCCTCTTCCTTTTGGACATTAATTACGAAAGAACAATATTTGACTGGAAAAACATAGTATGACAACACATGGAATAGGTACAGAAAATGGATAGGTATGGCATATACTCATATATGATGCTTAAACTAAGCAGATGGTGTAACAAAGTAGAAGTAATGCAAGAGGTCAGATGCAAAATATGTGCGACCAATACAACCTTGCCAAGTTAGAGCAAGCACCTTGATGGGTGAATAAGATAGGCCATCCTCCACCATGCCAATTTTGTTAGCCAGTGGATTGTTCCGCAATATTACTCTCGTGCGCCCATTCTCATATTCATTTTGATAATGTTCAATATCTGACATGCATGAAAACATAAAAACAAGTGAGATTATCTTTGTAATGCAGAAGTGATTCTAATCCAATACTACCTCCCTGTAAACCCCTTTGTGCTATCTCTGCAATTCTTTGAAGAGATGCCATGCATGCAGTAATTTGGTGTGCGCATTAATATAATGTGGCCTACTACTCAAAACATGAGAGCTCCAGAAGTGATGACACTTCGTAGATGACAGCTTCAACATATAGTAAAGAAGAACAAGTTGACCTGACCTGACAGATTCAAAATATACTAAGGGAGAACAACTCAACCTGACCAGTCGACCGCAAGAGAAGAGGATCATCTTAAAGAAGAGCAGAAGAGCAAGCAGATTGAAGATATTACAAGTCTTTCAATACAATGTCGGTTGGCCACCCATGATGAACCAGAGCGCACAGAGAAATACTATTCTTTCCGGTCTTTCCATATGTGGCTCACATGCATTTCGAAACTAAAGTAGGAACATTTAGCTGACCAATTGAACATCTCTCAGTTTTACTAATATCAGCATAATATCAGATATGAATTTGTACAACTAAGCTTGTTTAGCTCGATGGGTGGAGCAGTGCTATTACGACACGGACCACGTACGCTGATCGTGGTCATCATAAAATGGGGAAGCCATAAGCATGATGAGTACAGTGTTGACCGTGGTAGTGGGATGGCAGATCTGAAGCTGCAAACCGCGCAAAGGGTAGTTAGCAACCGATCTTTGCTTTGAAATAACAACTAACATTTGGTATGGACAAGAAAGTACAGTCAACAAGTGACAAAGAAATGCAATTCTGCTGTCTCTCTATATGTCGCGACATGCATTTGGAAACTCAAGTGGGACCTTTAGCTAACAAATTAAATGTGTTTGTTAACTATATCAGTATCATATCACAATCATATTTGAACAACTAAGCTTTCGAATTTTGAGTGTTGTGTTGTTTAGCTTGAAGGGTGGAGTAATGCTAGTACGACAGAAAGCACCTACACAGATCATAGTAGAGTAGATAAAAGGGGAAAACCCTAAGCATCAAGAGAAAAATCAGGAAAGTGGAACTAGCTGGACCAGTGGGTGGCGCACATGCTTTTCAAAACGAATATAGGAACATTAGGTGACCAATTAAACGTTCTCTGTTTTAGTGACATGAGCATCATATCAGATTCGTATTTCAACACGTAAGCCACTACGATTTGGTACGGACAAGAAAAGTACAGTAAACAAATTACGATCTACTTTCCGGGTGAGATCAATAACTTAAGCACATATGGAAGAGTACCACATCTCTTGCGACACCGTGTAGGCCTCTGCTGATACGTTGAGGGTGTTGTGGGTGCGATGGCTGTCGGCGGCGGGGAAGAAGACTTTAGACAGCAGACGGCCGGGTCGGGGGATAAATCCTATTGCCGTGGACGAGGCGGTCGTAGGAGCGGCAACGGCAAGGTGGACGACAGCGCCGATGAAGCGAGAGGACGTGATGAAAGGATCCTGGTCCAGCGCCGTGGATGAGAGACGTCCATCTCTTGCAGTGGACGACGGGGTAGGGGTAGCGGCTCCGGCAAGGTGGAGGATGGGGTGGCGGACGAAGGAGGCTGGCCGCAGTGGGGAGGTTGTCGTGGCGCCGATGATGTATGAATGGGGAAATGGAGAGCAGGGGGATCTCAAACTTTGGGACGCGCTTCTCTTAAATGTGGGAAAGTTACGAACTTATCCCCCGTTTAAAATTTCGGACATCGCGTCGGTTGGGGATAGGACGGTAATCTCGCATCTCCCAAATATTTACCGGTAACTATTTCGGGCGAGGAGAGGGTGTTTTGCCGCCCACGGTGTATGAACGGGGCTGATAGGTAGGGCGGTTGTGTCACGTCTGAGGGAAGTTACACGTTTGCCCCTATTTAAAATATTAGCCTACATCGATTTCGGATGAGGAGAGTTTGTTTTGCCGCCCACCGTGTATGAATGGGGAAATGGAGGGGGAGACACATGTCTTTCGGACGAGCTTGAATCAAATGTGTTTTTCCGCCCACGTTTGGCGCCCACCATGTCTGAATGGGCTCAGAGGCCATCGTGTCATGTCTGATTGAAGTTAATAGTCTACCCCTATCGACAGCAGTGTAAATCCGGTCGATAAGGATGTAAGTGTCAGGGGTAGACAGTAATTTCCATCTCGCAAACACTTGCTTCGGGCAGCCCACAAATTATAGTGGGTGTTTAGCCGCTTCGTTCAAAACTTGGGAGAATTAGCATTCACGTTTGCCCTGGGCCCTGGCAAACTAAATTCAAATCCAATTTGTATTCGATTACAAATATCCACAGATAATTCTACGTTTTGTTATTTATTTCTTCAAAACCACAACAAAGATTTATTCCACCTTTATATATGATTATGATTTAGAAATGCCGTGATCTTCGAATTCAGTAGGTTGGATACACTTTGAGTCAAACAGTTATTTCATCCAATACAATATGCTCACACGAAAAACAGTTCACCTTATGTCAATCATACAAGTACTGAGGATTACCTCGCCTAAAAAATTCGGATCATTACAACACATGGACAACATAGGGGGTCTTACAACATAATCCATTCAGAGACATGACACAACATGCAAGTACAATAATCTAATGACAATTTCAACTGGTATCTAAAGAAGAACCGGGATTACCCTGGGCTTCAGATAGCAGAAACAGCAGGACCTCCTCCGTCTTCAAATGCAACATTCTTACTTCCTCCAATTCTTGGGTTGCTTGCATAATGCGTGCCGCTAATTCCATAATTTCCAGCCTCAAGATAAAGATTACCTCATTCATGGCAGCCACACCATCTCTTTCTGCCTCTAGTAGAGCCTCAAGAACTATAATATCTGTGCTCAGACTGCTCTCCGGCGGTGTTGCCTCTGAACTGCTACCATCTGGTAACATGGATGGCGCACTGCTTCCACAAATAGATTCTGGGGTTGTACATTGTGTCCTAGTGTGAACGGCATCCTGAAAGGTTTCCGCTGGACATAAGTAAGAGATAGTTATCGCATGATCCAGGCAGTAAGCTTACATGGTAAACGACATACGAATTATTGCCGAGCATGGCAAGCTATATTTAAATGGTTCGAAGCAGCATCAGCCGAAAAGAAATTAAAATGGTAAGATGAAAGTTGAAAGGGAGTGTACCACCGCTATATTTAAGTTGCCAAGGCATCTAAGCAGTTGAAATAATCTGAGAAAGCACTTAACAGTGTGGCCTCATATAAACTACGAAGACAGTCTTGTGATGAAGTTCAGAGGAAAAGTTAAGGACTCAAATGAACTAGGCATGCATTTCTTTACGATAGTACAGCAGGCACTGCTGACATATTGGCCAACTCAGGTATAGCGTAACAACAAACAAGCATTCGAATCAAGCAATACAGCAAAGCAGACAACTGAACTATTTGTAATTCTGTAGGATTACAGGTTGAGGGCACAAGCCAAGAAAGCAGCCCACTCGCATTACATTTCACATGTACTAAAACACACTGGCTTACCATATGTTGCTGTGAAGCCTCGCTGCTGTTGCAATGTTCTTTGAAGATATCGTCAGCATCCCGTGGTTGCAAATCTAGTTGTTGTAGTTTATTCTGCACCCTCTATTTAGGTAAAATTAATTTTAATCGCATGCACTGGTCCGAATTGATCATCAATGGTTCATCTAAACTAATGAAAGAAGGGTGTGTGCATACACGACAATATATCTGCTTCCCTCTATTTTTATGCTTGTTCGAGGTGCCAGCCCCAAAAGAACAAATATTTTGCTTGATGGGGTTGGCAGCTCCATAATTAATAGAAGCATCAAATTAGTCATGCAACTTGGGAAGATCAAGAACACACAAACAAGTAATGAACAGAGGCTCGGAGCAGTGATGTAATAGCTAGCATCAGAAAATGTAGGGTAAAACAAACAAAAAGCAGCGGAACCACATGCTAGTTTGCTGATGTGTAATTAAGCATAGAGAACATTAAGCAGTCTGATGGAACCAACAGGTGGCATCAGAACAACACCATTATCATAAATATAGCATTCAAGAAGTAAAATAGTAGGCAGTGATATCTAGGAAGTACAGTAATACTTAGGACAAAACTAAAGCATATTAACTATATGTGCACTGGTATGTAATTTAGCACATGTAACATGTTCACTGCCAGAAGTATGGCCCTACAGGTGCAAGCAGAATAACGCGTCTCATGAAAAACTGAATGATGCCCTGAAGAAATTCAAAGGTGCGGTGCTTATGCTAAGAAAGTGAACGTAGGCGCCGGCCGTTGGATAATAGTACCTGATTCTCGGCGGCGTATGGGTATCGTTGTCATACTTGATAGCTAAGGATCGTCGATGGTGCTCGTGTTGCGGTTGAGTTTGGGCCGGCTGTCGCCGTCGCTGAAGCGGCTCCGGTGCTACGGTTGCGGCGCCTGTCGACATACAAGAAAGCTCATCTGTGTTAAGTGAACAGTTGCACGATAAAGAGAAAAACCGAAGGAGTACAAATCGAAATAACCTGATGAGGCTGCGGCGTCGGTAAAGCAGGGCCGGTGGAGTTGAATATGGCGTCCGTGGAGCGGGTCCGGTGCAGTGGACGAAGGCTTCGGCGGGCGCGTTGTACAGTGCTTTCGGTGAGGCGGATCTGTTGCGGCGGACGAGGGCTTGTATGAAGGGCCAGCGAAGGGGCGGACGAGGGAGTCAGTGAAGGGCCTACACTGTGGTGGACGAGGGCGCCGGTTAAGCAGATCCGGTGCGGTGGACCATGATGGCGGTCAAGGAGATCTGGAGCGGTGGACAAGCCAGTCGCTGAAGCGGCTCCGGTGAAGTGGTGAGTTGGCAGTTGGGGGTTCCAAGGTGCGGAAGGTAGATCCGTCGGGGTGTGAGGTCCACCGCTGCGGCGGAGGACTAGATTCGGCGGCTTGCCGTGGTTGGGGGGGGTCGGGAGGGGAAGGGGAGGGGCTCTGGGGAAGAATGTTGGGGGCAAAGAGGGGAAAACAATGGAGTTACCAAAGCAGCCCTTTTCCGTTCATGTGGCAGGGGTAAAACAGGAATATCGCAGGGCTAAACTTTCGGGCGCGAGATATTTCGATGTGAGCGGGAAGTTTGAAAGCTTTTGGCGCCTGAAATTATATTCTGCTCTTGTACGGCCGACTATGATATCATGGCCGAGAATTTGTTTGTTTTGCACGCAAAAAAAGTGCAAGTTTTGAAAATCAATGTCTCCAACTCGAAACTTAGATTGTCCATTCAATTCAAATATGGATCATTGAGCTACTACAAGCAAATACCATCATACGGTCCAATTCAAATGAAATTCCAAATGTGTTTATCCTAAATATGATGACAAAAGCAAAAATGTGTATGTGTATGAATAAAGTGGATGATTATAAAGTTTTAACATGCCCGTATGTGTATATCTCTAGGTTTGATATATGAATTTGAAATCACGAAATCCCGGCTTAAAAATGTACCTCTGTTTAAATGAATTACAAAAGCTAATGATGGAGTCGAATTCCAAAATTCCAATCTTAGGTTTGTAATTCTGGTACATCAAGGTATATCACGCATGTTCAAAAGTATCGTTATCTCATAGTCCAAACTGTGAAACAAATTGATCAACCATGAGTGCACACACTATTGACCATGTATATCTCAATTACGCTAAAGTCCCTCAAATATAGACACCTCACTCTTTATTTGAAGCCACCCCCCCCCCACACACAGAGAAGTCGTTCTCTCCCCCAAACACCAATACACGAGCACATTAACACCCCTCTCTCTTCTAAAGTCCGGACCCCAATATAGGTCTCTATCACTTTGTCTCTTGGGCAAGCACACATCTCTTCCCCCACTCTCTAGCTAGGTCTCCCGGCATCTCTCTTTCCCAAGCACACGCACTATGTAGAGTGTATCTTTCCCATACACACAAAACGTCGCCCCCAAACGTCCATCTCCCTAATTATGTGGTTCTCGCACACCCACCTCACACACCACCCCCACTTCAAACAAGCACACTTTGTCTCCTTGTGCACCACTCTCCTCTTTCTATCTCTCCCACATGTGGACCCGCCCCAGCTCCTTCCCTGTATACATATATGTCGTGACTCTTTCCATAGCTCCCTAATGTATCATCATTCTCGATCTCGCACATTGTTCTCTACACCATCTATTCTAGATCTCTCATGAAGTCCCTATCACACACACGATGACTCGCTTCCCTTGCGTCTCCGTACATAGGCCAATTTCAAACAACATCAACATTGTCTCCCTATCTATACGCCATTTATGGACACAAACGCCCCCTCTCTTCCTCTCTCTATGTCTCTCCGTCACTAGCTCTCTCTCACACACACACACCCCTCTCCCACACACACTTGATGTCTCTTCCAAATAGTCTGCTCCCCCTGCCCGCACCCATGCTATCCCGCTACTACACATGTCACACCATTCCCCCTTCTCTTATACTAGGTTTACATCATTAGTGGTCTCTCTACTCCACATACACACACTCCCTCTCACACACAAACACGTGCACAAACACACACAGACACGCACAAACACCCATTAATCTAGATCCTCATCTCTCCCCATGTCCGCATGTGTATCTCACACACTCACTCTCTAATTATGTATATGTGTCTCCATGTTACACAACACAAAGCCCCATGTACATGTCTCTCTCTATCCTCCACGCACATAGACACAAAGAATCTGTTATCATCGCCTCAGTCTCTAGACATATCACATACGCACACTGTCTCTCTCTCTCTCACAAACACGATCAACAAGGGTTTCCCCGTGAATAACTTACCGTCTATTCATCAACAGTCGTGGCAGTACGGTGAACACGAGACGTGAAAAAGAATAAATCTACACGTGCTTAGACCACCTAGTATGACTACTAGGACTAGAGCAAGCCAAAAAGCGCGCCGCCGTCACCCCCTCCTTATCGGCGACGGGAAAACCTTTGTTTTACACAGTCGAGAAGTCATTGTGCTAAGGCCCCACATGCTGAGGCGTTGAATAGAATGTAGATGCTAGTTTACGGAAACAAGTATCGATAATACGTTTGTATCTCCATACTTATATTTCTTCTCTTATAAAAAACCGAGTTGGTGATGATGGTACGCGTGCCATCTTGCAATATAGACCGTCCGATCTATATCTGACGGATGGAAATTAAACTAAAAGATACCCGCACCCCTCTCCACATTTGCAGACAAGGCCTTCCCTCGTTCATCCTTATCTCCAACAACCTCATTGTTGAGCAATTAAGAAAGGAAGCCTCTGGAACAAACTGGCCTGGTGGCCGCTGCCGGCGTCGTCAATCCCCATGCCTCCGCTCAGTCCGACCACCAATCACCACCACGCCCCACTCCTCTTCACCTTATCTCCTATTTCTCGAGATATCATTAGTTTTTACATATGGGATTACACCCGCATGGGTCAATCACAACAAGTGTTTTATAAAAAATGCATCTTGATGTTCCGTGCAATGCACGAATCTTGCTAGTACTCCTACAGAAGACTAAGTTGGTGATGATGGTGTGTCTGCCATCCGTCGTTTGTGACCATTAGATCTACATCTAACGACTGTGAGGTAAGTTGTTGCCTTTTCTCACCAACATCCCACTTGTCTACCAATTTGCAGAAAAACCCATAATTAGTATCTTAAAACCAACCACATCCCTCCCTGGCCTCACCAAAACAGCCCAAGGAATATATTCTAATTGAAACATAATATATCTCTAGTGATATATGTATATCAAAATTAGAGTGTTTTGTATCAAGTTTGTGAATAAGTATTATTCTAATTATGATTCGTTGCAATGCACATGAACATTGCTAGTATTTCCAACCATGCAATTTTTTTCCTAGTTTTCCATAGTTTCGAGTTTTCCATCAAGATATTAGTCACTCATGGTTGATATTTACTTTCAATCATGTACACACATGCACTATGTAACTAGCCTTTCTTATTGGCTTCCAAAGCTTAACTTTCACTCCTACTTACAATATGTAGAGTAATTAACAAAAAACTACCACTTTCAACCAGCCCTTGGAAGAATCTATTGTACAAAAAATAGCAAAAAAATACCCAAAATTTCTTAATCCATGCCAAAAACTACTACCTATTACTCCCTCCGTCCCATAATGTAAGACATTTTTGCAAGCTAGTTTAGCTTGCAAAAATATCTTATATTATGGGACAGAGGGAGTACCGATTAGGTTAGTTTAAACCCATTTATGACAGGTTGGCCCACACGTCCGTGTTGACGAGGCAGCTTAAACCAACACATTTTGTTTGACTGTTGACATGAGGGACCCACAT
This sequence comes from Triticum aestivum, assembly GCF_018294505.1. NCBI lineage: Eukaryota > Viridiplantae > Streptophyta > Magnoliopsida > Poales > Poaceae > Triticum > Triticum aestivum. Next base: position 406,251,744 of record NC_057814.1, on the reverse strand, counting down.
CTGACCTTCTATCCTGTTATTCCACCTCAAATCATTATTTTTCCTGAACATTACTTCAAATAGTACTGATGTGTGTTCGTCGGTGGCGCCGATGATGAGCGAGTTGGCCGCCGCTCCGCCGGACGGGCCGGACGCCGCGCTGGCCTCCGCACGGGTTGGCAGGCTAGCCCGAGCGTGACCCACGAGCGAGCAAGCCGCCAAGCTAGCCTTCGCTCGAGCCAGATGGCTGGCCTTAGCGCGGCGCGCGCGAGGAAGCCGCCACGCCGCCGTGCCAATCTAGCTAGCTAACCTTGCAGACAAGCAGCTGGACGAAGCTATCTTGGCTAGCTAGCGGCTGCGAGCGCCGGACGGAGCTGGCATCCGGGCTGCCGCAAGATGGGCTCCGCAGCGCCGGCGGTTTTGACCTCGCCTTCTGCCGGCGGCGGTAGCTGCGTCCCATGGCCGAGGATGACTAGGTGGACGGGCCGGAGGTAGGAGATCACTCGGGGATTTTTGTGCAGACTGACATGTAGGTCCAACAAGTCATAACACCCGGTCGAATAGAAGGCGTTGACTTAATGGGCGACATGGGCCCTATTTGGATACTCTAAGTCAGAGGTTAGAGTTAGATTCTAACCCTGAACTAACTCTAACCAAAGGGTGTTTGGATGGCAGGGCTAGATTGACAACAAATATATCCAAACAGGGCCATGGGTTGAAACGTGCCTATAACGGCACTTTGTAGAGTAGTCATTTCTTGGTAGGGCTGGTTGGTAAGAGCATGTACAATGGTTGATAAGGTAGTCTTATCTTAAGTCTGCCACGTATGCAAGTGGTAGTAGTTTCTTGGCATTATTAGTGGTTTCTTGCATTATTAGGGGTTTCTTGTAAGGAACAATGCACTACTAGCAACAAAAGGAGGTTGCGTTGTACTCCAACGAGTACTACTAGTGGTCACGGGCGTGTATACCTCGTTTTGTGGGTTCGATCCCGGCCGAACGCACGGCGGCCTTTTTTTAAATAGTAACTTCGTTGCGAGCCAATATTTTACACGGGTAGTTTGAGTTTTTAAGTCAAACGGACGTGCGGCACCACAATCTGGGTGCACTGGATAGCCTAGCCACGTGAACGGGTTTTCCTTCCCAGCATCTCGTGGCTCGTGTGCTCGCCCTAGCCGCACCTCGCTTGCAGCTTCCTCATCAGCTAGTAGCATATTTAAACTAGCGCCTCCCAATTAAGCCCGAGGAGCCGGAAAAGCCTGGCGGGGCATTGGGAACTGTGCAATATGGCTCTGTACGTAAAGTGCTCTACTACTACTCTGTAGCTTGTGGCGTTGCACGCATGGACTTCACTCCATTATCGGCTCTACTATAAAAGAAATTCCTCTTGACGTGTTTTTTTTGAAACGAAGGCAAAAGTTTTGCTTCATCTCATTCATAAAGAAGGAACTACTAACAAAGTTCGACGAGATCCATTACACCTCCACAAATGGAAGCGAAAAGCCTAGTCTCGCTGTATCAAATAACTCAAATGTTCTGCCCCCGCAGTAACCGTCGCTGATAAACAGGCTGCTAGTGTGTGCGTGAGAGGAGCGGCTGAGTAGGCCAGCTACGTGAGAGGAGCGGCTGAATAGAGCACCGAGAGTACCCACTAGGCCACTACGCAGGTGTACTTTCCCTGCATTGATAGTACAACGATGGTTCTAGAGAACAGTAGTACCCTCCACTTCCAACTGTAGCTCCTTGGCCCTGAGATTCAAGAGTTCAAAACTGGTGCACTATACTAGAAGTACAGTACATCGCACTACTAGTTGAGAAAGTAGTACTAGTACTGCTACAGTACGAGTACGTACTCCTCCGTCACATAATGTAAGACGTTTTTTGACACTAGTTGGCGTGTACAAAAAATAGCAAAAACATACCCAAAATTTCTTAATCCACGCCAAAAACTACTAGCTAGTGCCAAAAATTTCTTACTAGTGCTATTATTTAAAGTATAATGCAATCCCATAACGTCCCATAATGCTAGTACTAGTAGTAAATAATAGCCTCACCCCTTCGCTAAGGAACGATCTACAGTTGGAAGGGACGAGGCCCTGCAGTTACTACGCTCTTATCTCCTCCTCGCCAGTTCCCCTCCCCACGAAGAGAAGGCAGTTCGTCGCTGCTCCCATGGATTCGCCAGGCGGTTCTCCTCCTCGTCGAGGCTGGGAGACCTTGGACGACGATGCTCTGGGAGAAATCGCACGCCGCTCCAACATCCTCACCGCCGCAAGACTCGGTGCTTCCTGCACCAACTTTTCCAAGACGGTGCTTAAACAGGCTTGGGAAAAAGCCATGCTTGTTGGTCTTCCATGCGTCCTCGAGGACAAGGTTCTTCTATGGGACAATCCTTCGAACAGTCCACTGCTCCCTGGCCATGGTTGCACGTTGACTCCGCTAGAGTTGCCGACGTTGAGAGGTAGTCGGATTTTGTCCGATGAGCAGGTCAGTAATGGAGTTTGATCATGTAGTACTTAGTTATTCCATTTCCATCCCGTAATTTCTCCGCTGCCCACCATCTTATATATAGGTCTGGGTCAGTGCCAACGAAGATTCACTTGCATACCTCCGGCCGGATACCACCATCATTTTGCACAACATCCACAGCAGTGCGGCCATTCCGGTAGACCCCTTCTCCACCATTGGGATCGGCCTTCCGGACTAGCTGGGCTTGAATACGTATGATGATGCCTACATGAGATTGAAGAAGATAGCAATTGCGGACCCGCCGACAAAGCGACGTGGGTACGACGATTACTATCTCATCGCGGTGTTCGACATAAGGATTGCCATCAATGCAAGAGGCAGTAACGGCAGAGGCTGGCGCATGTTGGCGCCGGCAGATTTGTACCCCTACACGTTTGAAGACGCCGTGCGCCATCTAGGCCGCATCTTCGTAGTGACAAGCCAGGGGACTTGTTTCATCTGGTTGCCATCCTATGGTACAGGAGATAACAAACGGAATGCACAAACCATCATTTGCATCCCTAACGGCACTCCATTATTTTGCAGGGACCAGTCATCCCCCGATCAAAATAAGATCGCCGATCCTGGATGTGCATTTGCATCCGCGATTTGGTCTAACCTGGAACCTTGTAGCTGACTTTGGCTTATTGGGATCAACTATCTTAGCAGTCGTTACCCATGGTACCACTGATGTGCAACATGGTCACACAATCTACCATGATCGGACCGTCACCATTGAGGGAGTCCCAGATAAGGGGGTATCCGGACAGCCGTACTATATACTTTGGCCGGACTGTTGGACTATGAAGATACAAGATTGAAGACTTCGTCCCGTGTCCGGATGGGACTCTCCTTTGCGTGGAAGGCAAGCTTGGCGATTCGGATATGTAGATCTCCTTCTCTGTAACAGACTCTGTGTAACCCTAGCCCCCTCCGGTGTCTATATAAACCGGAGGGTTTAGTCCGTAGGACCAAGAACAACAACATCAACAATCATACTCATAGGCTAGCTTCTAGGGTTTAGCCTCTACGATGTCGTGGTAGATCAACTCTTGTAATACTCATATCATCAAGATCAATCAAGCAGGAAGTAGGGTATTACCTCCATCTAGAGGGCTCGAACCTGGGTAAACATTGTGTCCCCCGCCTCCTGTTGCCATTAGCCTTAGACGCACAGTTCGGGACCCCCTACCCGAGATCCGCCGGTTTTGACACCGACATTGGTGCTTTCATTGAGAGTTCCACTGTGTCATCGCGATAAGGCTTGATGGCTCCTTCAATCATCTACAACGATGCAATCCAGGGTGAGGTTTTCCTCCCCGGACAGATCTTCGTATTCGGCGGCTTCGCACTACGGGCCAACTCGCTTGGCCATGTGGAGCAGATCGATAGCTACGCCCCTGGCCATCAGGTCAGGTTTGGAAGCTTGAACCATACGGCCGACATCCGCGGAGACTTGATCTTCGACGGATTCGAGCCCAGGACAGGTGCACCGAACAGTCACGAGGAGCATGACCTAGATCTGTATCGGACGGTGTTCAGGAGATCGCGCCCGCGGCTGCCCCGGCTCTTAATCTGGAGCAGATCGTGCCATTCGAGGACGGGTGGATGGACCCCGCCACGGAGGCCGCGCACTCAGCGGCGATAGAGCCGAACGCAGGCTTCGCTTCCAATGAGGTCTGTGTCATCAGACCCTCGGACTCGTCTCCGGCCATAGGCTCCGAACCGCGTGCATTCATGCCTGTCGAATCTGATTGGGCACCGATCATGGAGTTTACCTCGGCGGATATTTTTCAGCACTCGCCCTTGGGCGACGTGCTAAATTCATTGAGATCTCTCTCCCTTTCAGGAGACTCGTGGCCGAACTATGTCCGGCTCGAGTGGGAAGTGGATGACGAAGAAATTCGTTCCCCACCCACCACCCTCTTAATAGCCACTGTTAATGACTTAACCGACATGCTTGACTTCGACTCCGAAGACATTGACGGTATGGACGACGATGCTGGAGAAGAACAGGAACCACCGCCCATAGGGCGCTGGATAGCCACCTCATCGTATGATGTATACATGGTGGACACCCCCAAAGAAGGCAATGGCGATGAGGAAATAGAGGATAACCCCCCGGAGAAGCAATCTAAGCACCGGCGTCACCGGTGCCGCTCTAAATCCCGCCATAGCAAAAACAGTGATACCGGCACAGGAGATAATAACACTCCGGATGGTGCCGAAGACGAAAACAACCCCGCCCAGCCAGACATCGAGCAGGCTGAACGGGAGGATGGGCAAGATAGCCCCGAGGAACAGGCAACGGATGGAGACTTGGAGGACAATTACGTGCCCCTCTCCGAATACGAGGTGAGCCTTGGCAACGACGAATTCATCGTGCCTGAGGATCCCGTCGAGCAGGAGCGCTTCAAGCACCGGCTTATAGCCACTGCAAAAAGCCTGAAGAAAAAGCAGCAGCAGCTTCAAGCTGATCAAGATCTACTAACGGATAGATGGACTGAGGTCCTGGCAGCCCAGGAATATGGACTCGAGCTCCAAACAAAAAGTTACCCAAAGTGCAAGTCGTTACCTCAATCTGAGGAGGAGACGCTAGAGCAGGATGCGGCTGACCGGCCACCGTGTGGCCGAGACAAAGCATATCAGCCCGAATACCATTCCGCACCCTGTCGCTAGCCAAACAAAAATACGAAGGCTCGGGGCTACAGGCAGGACATGTGAGATGCGTTGAAAAACAAAGCAGGACAGTCAAGATCGATCTACGGATCACGGGGGCGCGCCCTAACGCGTGTTGACGATCACCACGCCGGATATACCAAAAATAAATCCGGCCAGGCCGAACACAACAGACCAGACTCATCTGAACTGCGTCGTGATATAGCCCGGCATAGAGGCGCCGCAGACCCCCTATGCTTCACCGACGAAGTAATGGATCATGAATTCCCAGAAGGGTTTAAGCCCGTAAATATCGAGCCCTACGATGGGACTACGGACCCTGCGGTATGGATAGAAGATTTCTTCCTCCACATTCACATGGCCCGCGGGGATGATTTACACGCAATCAAGTACCTCCCACTAAAACTCAAGGGACCGGCTCGACATTGATGTGACACCCAAATTTTTATTTGGATTTTTCAAAAGATTTTATTTGACTTGAGGGAGGTGATTTAAAAATTTTCTTCAAAAGAACTCTCCCTTTCAAATATTTTTTTCTTCTTTATGGCAAAGGTTTTATTTGGATTCACCCAAGATCTGTCTTTGGTCTTGGAGGTTCTTGCTTTTTATTTGGACTCAAGACAAAATGCTTTTCATTTGGGGAAAATGACTTTTGAAAATCTTTTTGAAAATGCACTATGGCTTTTGGAATAATCCCTTGCCACTTTCAACAATTCTCTCTTGCCATGGCCTTAGTGAAAATCCACTCTCCTAACCCTCCCCTCATCTTTGGATCATGTTTTGCATCAAATCCAGCAAGTTGTACCTCTCCATATAAATTTTTCCATTCAAAACATATTCTAACAAATTTCTGTCTTCTATTCTAGCCATTGGTGATTTACAAAGGAACTCCACTTTATGTTTTGATTTTTGCCCCCAAACCTTTTTCCCTTCCTAGTCCTTTGAACCCTCAACCAAGATCCATGAAGATCCACTGGTCTTCAGTTCAAAATTTTCAAACTACACTTACTGCAAGTTTGGACCAGATTTGTCAAATTTGGTGAAATTCATTCAAATCCTTTTCCAAAAATTCTAGGAAAATCAGGCAGCCTCTGGGTGCATTGAGTGGTCACCTCACCAAGTACCAGCTCCAAAAAAAAAATTCTCATTGCCAAATCTTTCTGTCGAACACCTGCAGTGCATTGTCAAATTCAGGTTCAGTAAAGTTCAGAGAACATTTCAATGCACTGTCGTTTTCTTCAGAACCCGACGTCGATCTCGCCAGTGCCGCTGTGTCGCCGTGTTCCCTGTCCCCTCCCCCTTGTCCTCTGCACCGCACGAACATCGGCGACGAGCAACAGAAGGTGCGCCGCCCCGTGACCGACGCCAGCGGCGGCTTTGCGGCCACCAGAGAGAGGCGCGGCGCTGACGGCGCCACCCAGCGCCGCCCAAGCCACCGGAGCTCGCCGCGTGGCCTTCCACTCCCCAGAACACGCTGCCACTCTCGTCATGAACCGCAGGGCGCGGAGCGCGCTCTCTGCCGCCGACGTGCCCGTGCGGCCACCCCACCGTGGACCGGCGCCGTTACGCCAAGACCAGCCGAGGTTAGCGGGGGAACGACTACAGTAACTTCCACTGATGCTGCCTGGCCACTCAAACCTCCTGCCAATCCACTGCATCGCCGTAATCACTCGCTGGAGATTCTCCGTTCACGGCCACCCCGTCGATCCACCTATAAATAGAGGCCCCGAGCTTCAACTCGAACCCACACCATCCCTGCACTCCACCTAGAGCACGCCTAGCCACTGGAAGAGCCCCAAGGAGGTCTCCTTCCTCGACTCCGGCCGCCGCGACCCGCCACGGGATCCAGCTCGATTCTCTCCCGTGCGTGCGCCTCTGCCTCCCATCTCTTGCCAGTAGCTTCACTATGCATCCCTCCTTCTGACCCGCGCTTCAATTCGAAGTTTGCAGCCCTCCACCGGAGTTCTCCACCACCACCCGAGCCGCCGTCCGCCGGAGAAATTGTCGCCATCGACGTGGTGCTCTCCGACGGTCGAGTCCACCACCCACCGACGCGGAAGGACACGCTGAAGCTCTTGGTACCCTCCGATCCTCCTAACCCGCCGTGGTTCGACGCCGGCGTCCACCGTAGTCTTCGGGCGCCGGCGAGCCTTTTTAAACCTGACATGTGGGACCCCCCTGTCAGCCTCTGTTCTATTCTCCCTCGAACCGTTTTCTGTTGGTGCCTTCAGGCAAAATACGCTTTCCCTCTTGAGTTTGCGCATTTCCAATCGAACCGTTTTCTATTTTCTCAGTTAAAACCCTGGGACTTTTCTGTTTCATTACAGATGGGTCCCTGGACAGAAACCTTTATAACTTTTTAATAAAAAGGAATTTTTGAGTGATTCTTTTTCTGACCTTCTTAAAATTTTGTCTAGTTTTTTATGGGATTTATTTGGAAATTTTTTGGAGAAGTTTCTGTGCACGCGTTGGTTTTCACGTTAGTGCCCGTTTTCATTATTGCCGTAGGTTCCGGAAGAGGTGACGGAGCCGCGAACTCCGCCGAGCTAGACTCTGACTTCTCCGAACCAGGCAAGCATGTTTGAACCTTTGATATGATAGGTGTTTTGCATGCTTGCACGACAGTTGGAGCGTGGCATATGAGTGTCAGTGAGTATCTCGTTGCTTGTGAGGCAACTACCCGTTTTTCCAAAGTCGCGATGATCTCTGGTGAGAGATGGCCTAATCATGTGGTGACATGAAGGGCAGCAAGGTGGTACTGTTGTAGCATACCAGCCCTGCGTCATCCGACAAATTCCGACGTTAACGTGGACAGAGTCACGTTATCGTCTTTTCCCCTTCCGTGCTACCACATGTTTCTTTGCCAGGATGCGGTTTAGTAAGTTGGTAACCTCTTTCCGTGTACACACCAAACAGAGGGGCCGGGATGATGGTACCTTGGCCCAGGATTAAAGCCAGTCATCCGGTCAGGGGGCATGGGTGTTTCCGGTTGGGACCGAGAGGGGGGGCACCCCCTTAGAGCGCGCGTATAGAAATTTGATCCCATGCTACGCGAGGTTGTAGCCTCCCCGTCTCAAGGTTTTTCTTGAATGTTGCCGAGGGTGATCCCTGGCTTCGGAATATTGAAATGGGTGTGTACTGGTTAGACGTGTTTCTTCCAAAACACCGTAAACGGAACTAGTCCTCGTGACTACTGGAATCCGTTGGCTGTGGTTAAGTACAAACTCTGCAGAGTCAAATTCTTCCAAGTCGTCGTGTCCATGATCAAGTAGTGAAATCAATTTATCCATATCTATCCACGTGGAAAACTTGTCTCCGGTGAACAAGCTCAAGTGGTAAACCCGGTTAAATTATTATTACTATGGATGGACTAACCTTTTATTTGTCTTGTACTTGTAATAATTTATGATCTCGAGCTACTGCATTATTGAGCTACAATATAAGCCCTTTATGTGACGTCGCTCAGACGTCCGACTGTGGCATGTGTTTGTTCTTACTTTAAATATAAGCCCTTTATGCGACGTCGCGCAGACGTCCGACTGTGGCGTGTCTTTGTTTCTCACTTTAAATATAAGCCCTTTATGTGATGTCGCTCAGACGTCCGACTGTGGCACGCACTGCCTTTATTTTCTGTTATAAGCCCTTTATGTGGTGTCGCCCCGACGCCCGACTGTGGCATTACTATTCTGCAGTTTCCTCTCGAGGAGTCATTCCGACCCTCGTTTGGCACCAGTACTACTATTCTTGCAGTTTCCGCTCGAGGAGTCATTCAGACCCTCGTTTGGCACCAGTACTACTATTCTTGCAGTTTCCGCTCGAGGAGTCATTCAGACCCTCGTTTGGCACCCAGCATTTATTATCTCTATGTCTGAACGCGCTGGTTAACTTGTTTATATGCTTCATGTTTACATTTGTTATATCTTATGTCCGAACTGTCTTGCGAGTACTTTCATAGTACTCACCTGGCTTGTTGATTTGGCCAGATGTTGACGAAGGCGATCTCTTGGATGAAGAGTTTGATAGCGCGTCCGACGCCTAGAGGAGTCCCAGTCAGTCCTGCGCGATCCCGGATATTGGTCACTTGTATTATATACGCTTCCGCCACCCGTAATAAGTCTCCTCGAGCCTCACTCCGACGCTCGAAGAGCTGTAGTCTTCAGGAGTCATATCACTCACTTCGCAGTGATATTTCCACCACCGTTATTATCGTGAGTTAGTAGTTATGCCACCCTATCCGCCGTCTTGTTTTATCGGCATGCATGTAATAAATTGTTGGGCAGTTTCCGCTCAACTTTGTATTATATTCAGTACTCCTGGTATTTTTCTTCTGTGACCATGATATTGTCTACCAGTGAGAAGGAATTCTTCCTTACTGGTCCGTAAAAGGGATTGGTCTCTCAATAATTATATTATTGAAAAACCGGTCATGACAATTGACTGAATAGTTTGCCGGAAAATTCCATTGGAAGTTGGGAGAACCTGGCAGACGCATTCCTGGATAACTTCCAGGGCACTTATGTGCGACCACCGGATGCTGACGACTTAAGTTACATAACCCAACAGCCCGGAGAGTCAGCCAGGAAATTTTGGACTCGGTTCTAACTAAAAAGAATCAAATTGTCGACTGTCCGGATGCCGAAGCCCTAGCGGCCTTTAAGCATAATATCCGCGACGAGTGGCTTGCCCGACATCTCGGCCAAGAAAAGCCAAAGTCCATGGCAGCCCTCACGACACTCATGACCCGCTTTTGTGCGGGCGAGGATAGCTGGTTGGCTCGTAGTAACAACACAACAAGCAATCCTGGCACATCAGAGGCCAGAGATAGCAGCGGCAAGCCCCGACGCAATAAACACAAGCGTCGCAAAAACGGGGATAACGCCGAAAACACGACAGTGAATGCCGGATTCAGTGGCTCTAAGTCCGGTCAGCGGAAAAAGCCATTCCAAAAGAACAATCCGGGCCCGTCCAGTCTGGACCGCATACTCGATCGTCCATGCCAAATTCATGGCACCCCAGGAACACCAGCCAATCACACCAACAGAGAATGCTGGGTCTTCAAACAAGCCGGCAGGTCAGGTGCCGATAACAAGGAGAGGAGGCCTCAAAGCGATGGCGACGACGAGGAGCCCCGATCACCGAACATGGGGGCCAAAGGAAATTCCCCCCGCAAATAAAAACAGTGAATATGATAAATGCCACCCACATTCCTAAGTTGGAACGGATGTGCACTCTTACGGATGTCGACTCGACGAAGTCCGTCGCCCCATTATGGCCAATCACCTTCGATCGTACGGATCGTCCGGCCAATACCAATCTGGGCAAATCAGCCGCACTAGTCCTTGACCCAATAATTGACGGATTTCGCCTCACGCGAGTCCTTATGGATGGGGGCAGCAGTCTAAACCTGCTGTATCAGGACACAGTACGCAAGATGGGTATTGATCACTCGAGGATCAAACCCACTAAAACTACCTTCAAAGGTGTTATACCAGGTGAGGAAGCCCGATGTACAGGCTCCATCACCCTAAAGGTAGTCTTCGGATCACCGGATAATCACCGTACCGAAGAGTTAACCTTCGACATCGTCCCGTTTCGCAGCAATTATCATGCACTACTCGGACGAACCGCGTTTGCTCGATTCAACGCGGTGCCACACTATGCCTACCGTAAGCTCAAGATGCCCGGTCCGCGTGGCGTCATAACAGTTAACGGCAATGCCGAATTCCACCCATGTGCCGAAGAATGTACCGCTGCCTTGACAGTAGAAGCAACTAAAGGCATCTCTCAATCGAACATTGAGTCGACAGCCAAGCTCCCGGACACCGTCAGGGGAGTCCGGACTACTCTGCGGCAGGATAGCCCGGCTTGTCCGGAGCTCAATTAAAACACTCCGGCAGTAAACGGAGGCACAGCGAGGATAGGCCACACACTGCGGCTCAACCGCTACACGGCATGTAAATATCTTTTTTGCACTTTTTTAAGGTCCACTTTTGCGTAGGCCAGGACTGGCGACATGGAAACAACTCGATTGCGTAAGGGAATCCTTAGAGACGCCCCTTGATGACCATCCGACCATATTACGGATCCGCACACAGCCCTCCCCGCCTGGTCCCAGCAGGTTCCGAAGTCATATTTATTTTTATCACATTATTTGTACTCATACACATCGACGTGTTATTTTTCCAACATGTGGCTTTATATGACGCTTATCTGCTGTTATTTCTTACTGACACTCTTTGTCAAATGGCTTCCGTATATCGAGATATGCCTCAATATGTCAGGGGCTTCATTGTACCCATAATACGGCAATAAAGCCCGAACACCTTCACGGTCGTTCGGCACCCCGAACTTATAGCATTATATGCATCAGCTCCGAATCATGACTTGGGTCAATAGTTGGGTTTGCCCGGTTCCTATGTTTTGGTACCTTACGTTCTGCTATATCGGCTAAGGTAGCACAGGGAGAACTACTGCGATTGTGTCCCGGTTCTTCCGGATGAGCACCTTAGTAGAGAAAGCCAAAAATTGACTGTCATGATGCGGCGAGAGCTGGTCGCTGTTCGAGAGGTTATAAAATCTTTAAGGATTTCTTCCGCATAATGCGATAACTAATGCACCGTGCGATGGATCGGTTTTCTTCCGATCAGGTGCTCATAGAGCCCCTTGTGCGGTCTTCCGAACACCAGGGGCTGCGCCTACCTTCCTTTTGTCAAACTCCTATGGCTAAGTGAGAGTGATAAAGCCCTATAGTCCGATTGCCTGGTTCATTGTGCTGAACACCTCCTTCAAGGACCCAAAACTGGGATAAAGAGTGCTCAGATTTATCCTGAACACCCTCGTACTTCCTACGTGGGGGCAGAAGCCGACGATTGGCCAACTCTCAGTATTAATATATAAAACGGCCGCACAGGAGGTAAAAATTTCAAATAACAGGCAATAAATAATAGAAATGACCTTGTTTAAACATTACAAAGGACAACATGACCGTATTCATGGAAATATAATGTCCTTGGTGCATTGCTCCGCCGCAAGGCGGGATCCTTTCAGGACACTATCATAATATAATTCGGGCTTGCGGTGCTCCTTTCCCTCCGGCGGTCCCCCGGTCATCAGCTTTTCAGCATCCATCTTCCCCCAGTGCACCTTCGTGCGGGCGAAGGCCATTCGTGCACCGTCAATACAGACCGACCGCTTGATGACATCAAGTCGAGGGCACGCACTCACCAGCCGCTTCACGAGCCCGAAGTAGCTGCTTGGAATCGGCTCGGCCGGCCATAGCCGGATAATTAAATCCCTCATGGCTAGTTCGGCCGCCTTGTGCAGTTCGATCAGCTGTTTCAGCTGATCGGCAAATGGCACCGGATAATTCGGCGCCAGATACTGCGACCAGAAGAGCTTCTCCGCATCACTCCCTTCTTCGGCTAGGTAGAATAGGGCGGCGTCAGATATGCTGCGTGGCAGCTCCGCAAATACCCCTGGAGAAACCCGAATTCAAATTAGTAAGCATCATTTTATCTTTTTAAATATACGCTTTGCATAGACAAAGCATTACCAGCCGCAATCTTCCTCGCCTCCTAAATTTCCTTTAGGGCGCCCTGGGCTTCCCCCTGGGCATCATTTTCGGCTTGGCAAGCTTGGGCGAGTTCGGATTCTTTTCCTGATAGACTCTGCTCCAAGGCCTCGCATTTCTTTATGGCCTCTTGAAGCTCTCGCTCAGCTTCAATCACCCTGGCTTCGTGCTTCCCGCGAAGAGCCTGCTTTGCGGCTGCTTTATTCTCGGCCTCGGCCACAGCCTTTTTAAGAGCCTCGACTTCGGTCATCGCCCCTTGAGCGAACCATGAAAACATATTTTTATCATACTAAATAATTCATTCGCGTTGGACGCGAGCAAGGGTTTTTGCATACCTTGTTTATCCTCTAACTGCTTTTTCAGTTGGCCAAGTTCTTCTTTGGCCTTCTCCAGACTCTTAGTCAGTCCGGAGACTTCCGCATTATGCAACGCAGAAGTCGTGACAGACGCCTACTTTTAAACAAAAGAGAGATGCCATAAAGTGAGTCTCCTGCGGAATTATGTTTGATCCCCTGTTCGGTTCTTTCTTTCACCGAACAGTGTATCAGGGGCTACTACCTACACTATGACATTCTTTGAAACCTCACAAAACATACCTCAAAGCCCGTTATAAGGCTGATGCAGGCTTTATTCAATCCACTCTCGGCGGTCTGAATCTTCTCAATCACCGCACCCATAAGGACACGGTGTTCTTCAACGATGGAGGCACTCTTTAGCGCCGCCGATAAAGTATCCGGCACCTCTGGTTGGACAGAAGTTGCTGGTGGTATAGGCGCACCCCCTCCGGCTGAGGGGGGCTGCCTCCCTGATTCTGGAGCCGTACTGGTCTCCGGAATTGTGTCCGGCTGGGAGCCCAATTCAAGATAGCTCCCGCCGTCGACATTCACGGGAGCCTTTTCTCCCGTGTGTCTGGCCCTTGGAGCTCGACCCCCTGGGGCCGCCTTTCTGGTCTTTTCCTCCCCTCCTTGGCCTGGTTCCCTCTGGGACGTCGCCTCGGTGTCATTTATATATTTTGGGGAAGGGGCCTTCAGGGGTGTCCCGCTGTCCATAGCATCCGAACCCAGTGAACCCTCTGACGAGGATGGTTTGGTGCGGGACCTCGCCGGACTGCTAGAAAGGTATGGATTGATGATCAAAACATCATACCGTAGAGAGTACGGATGCATAAACGTGTTCGGATTCTATATACTCACGAATTCACCAGGGGCTGGGCCCTGGGATCCCACTCCGGGCTGCTGTCGGCAGCGGCGGTGGACTCCGCCGGACGGGTTTTTTTCCCTTCTTGGGCGTCTCGGCCTCCAAAGATGTGGAGGCCGTCATTTTCTTTCTCCCCCTCACTGGGGATTGGTCTTCCTCCTCTTCCTCGGCCTCTTCGGGGGAGGAGTGGGCATCGGAGTCTTCGGCTATTGTGTCCGAAGTACCGCGGCGACGAAGTCCGCCCCTGGTCTCTTTGGCCTCCTTCTCGGCCTTCTTCTTCGGCGCCTTGTAAGGCGCCGGGACCAGCATCTTCGTCAAAAGTGGGCCGACCGGTTCTTCTGGTAGTGGGGCCGGACAGTAGATCCGCCCCGCCTTCTTCGTCTAGCCCTAGTAGAGTGGTGGAAAACACATCAAGCATTTCCCTCGGGTTATGCAGATAAAACTTATGAATTGCCAACGTATGATGACTTACCGGACTTGCGGGGCGGGACAGTTGGTACCCGCGGTCCTTGGCGGAGCCCGGCCACGATTTGCCGGACTTGAAGAGCACCTTCCAGATGTCCTTGTGAGAGGAGCCGAAGAGCTCCCGCAGGGTCTGGTGCTTGGCCGGGTCGAATTCCCATAAACAGCAAGACCTATGTTGGCAAGGAAGAATGTGGCGAACTAACATCACCTGGACTACATCGACAAGTTTGATATTCTTGTCTTCCATACCCTTGACGCGCGTCTGGAGCTCCGACAGTTCGTCGGATGAAGACCAGTTCAGGCCCTTCTCGGGCTAGGACGTAAGCCGCAGGGGGGCTCCGGATCGGAATTTGGGAGCTGCGGCCCATTTTGGGTCGCGCGGCTCAGTGATATAGAACCACTGTTGTTGCCACTCTTTGACAGAATCATTAAAGGTACCTGATGGCCATGTGACGTTGAGCATCTTGCTCACCATGGCGCCTCCGCACTCGGCGTGATCGCCGCTCACCACCTTGGGCTTCACATTAAAAATCCTCAACCATAAGCCGAAGTGTGGCGCGATGCGGAGAAAGGCCTCACACACGACAATGAACATCGAGATGTTGAGGAAGAAATTGGGAGACAGATCATGAAAATTGATCCCGTAATAATACATGATGCCGCGAACGAATGGGTGGAGGGGAAACCCTAGCCCACGGAAAAAATGAGGGAGGAATACCACCCTCTCGTGGGGTTCCGGAGTGGGGACGATCTGTCCCGCCGTCGGAAGGTGGTGGCCAATTTTCTTGGCCAAATACCCGGCCTCCCGAAGCTTTTTGATATCCTTCTCCCGGACGGTAGAGGCCATCCACTTGCCTCCTGCTCCAGATCCGGACATTTTCGGAGAGCCTTTGTAGGCTGAGAAGACAAACGCTTGGGCGCTGGGGCTCGAGCGAGAGGGAAAATGTATGAGCAGAGGAAGAAGAAGGCGTGGGTGGAGAAAGGATGAATCCTTATCTCTTTATAAAGGCGGTAGAAACCATGCGCCTCCCCACTTGCCCCGTAAAACTCGCTCATTCCCCGTGTGTCGTGTTAACGGCGCGGTTGGGTTACCCACACCCGTATTGATGAGAATCCCGTGATAAGGGGACACGATCTCTGCTTCGACAAGATGTGCCAATAAAACCGCCTCGCAATATGTGCAGCTGCTGGTTGAGAAAAACGGTTCGAATAATAACCAGGCCTCGATGTGATGTCACACTATGAAAAGTTGTCAGCAGATTAGATTTGTGAAATATATTCTCTCTACGGTGTTATGTGGAATTTGTTTTGCAGAGCCGGACACGATCCTCGTGTTCACAATCTTCTATGGAGTATTCGGAGGAGGAACCCGCCTTGCAATGCCGAAGACAATCTGCGTGCCGGACTCATCGTCATTGAAGCCTGGTTCAGGGGCTACTGAGGGATTCCCAGATAAGGGGGTATCCGGATAGCCGGACTATATACTTTGGCCGGACTGTTGGACTATGAAGATACAAGATTGAAGACTTCGTCCCGTGTCCGGATGGGACTCTCCTTTGCGTGGAAGGCAAGCTTGGCAATTCGGATATGTAGATCTCCTTCTCTGTAACTGACTCTGTGTAACCCTAGCCCCCTTCAGTGTCTATATAAACCGGAGGGTTTAGTCCGTAGGACCAAGAACAACAACATCAACAATCATACTCATAGGCTAGCTTCTAGGGTTTAGCCTCTACGATCTCGTGGTAGATCAACTCTTGTAATACTCATATCATCAAGATCAATCAAGCAGGAAGTAGGGTATTACCTCCATCGAGAGGGCCCGAACCTGGGTAAACATTGTGTCCCCCGCCTCCTGTTACCATTAGCCTTAGACGCACAGTTCGGGACCCCCTACCCGAGATCCGCCGGTTTTGACACCGACAACCATCTACCCAGGTATTCCATTTTTTAACCCTCTCGCCTTCTCTTTCATTGTTGTACTGGTACTCTACTTACTAGTACTAGTAGGAGTACTTTTTACCTTGGAGGACGCGTATAGCTAGCTAGGCCCTTGAAGACTTGAACCCACTAGCTGCCACCATTTTTGTTTTTCCATGTCTTACTATCTCATCCATGTAGCCAAGAGTGGCTATATATAATAAGCCGGTTATTTTACTTACTCTATACCGGAGTAGTACTATTTGCTCAGTATTACTGACCGCCATATTTGAGCACAACATTATTATGCATGGACCTTGACTATGTACGTCACCATGTGTCCAGATCTAAGATGCTGCGTGTACCAGATGAACGGCGCCGAGTTCGACCCCCGTGATGCTACGTGGGTGCCGAGGAACACTCTTGGAGAGTACTCGCTTTTCATTGGGGACAGCTACCCCATTGTGAAGTGGATGCCACCTTCCGTGCACGACACGGAAGGCCTGTCGTTCATGAAGCATGGTTGTGTCTTTAGTGCGCACCGCCGGATGAACGACATGCTGGGACACGCTATCCCTGATTTATGCCGCTTCAGCTTGGATGAGTCTCCATGGTGTGGAACCGGACTAGAAAGCCGCGACAATGATTCCCGTTGCCCACCGCTATGGATCGTGCCATCCATGAAGAACACCTGGGACTGGAACCTGGAGGAGGACATGTAGCCCATCTATAACGAGTAAGTGGAGTACGGTAAATTGTGAACGGTAGCGCTATGAATATATGTAGACTAGTCGTGCACAAATTTATCACATGAATTGGAAATGAACTTGTGTGGCATACTGGGCATTTGTCCTTTAGAATTTATTACTAGTAAATGTGTTATGTGTATGTGCAACTTGTGTGGTTGTTGCACGGGCTGCAACACGCTCTTTGAGAAAAAAAAGGTGGCACAGCTTTGCATATACGTGACGTGGCGGCATCATACAGTAGCATCATTCGCTATAGTTGTAGTACACTCCTACTAGGACGACAACTCCTATAAAACCTTGCGCTTGGCTCTTTGCCTCTTCGGGAGGTTCAATAGTTTGTACTCGTGTGAACGTTGCACTTGGCTCTTCTCCTCTTCGGAAGGTCCAACAATGATGATACTACAGTACAATATGCTTCTGGCAATCTGACACCGATTGAACTGCTGCACGTCCACTGCGAGGGCGAGGGCGAGGGAGAGGGAGAGGGCGCTGTAGTCAAAACCCTCTCCTCATCCTGCGAACCACCGCGCGCGTGGGCGAGGGAGAGGCGTAGTAAGCAAGCTTCTCCTCGTTCGGCGAGTTGATGGGACACATCAAAGCAGTACTAGTACTAGTCCATACTGCATCCTTTCCGGTTAATATGGCTTAATTTGAAACGAGAAAATACACTGGCGGTCAACGTATGTAACAATACGCTCTTTACGGTCACTATATATAGTTTTGCGGTGATTATACGATCACTAGCTCATCGTAGAGCACCGTATTGCACCCTACTGACCGGCCACATAGTCGACGTGGCACTTTGTTGACTGGTTAAATTGTCACCTGGTTTCTGGGTCCCACCTGTCAGTTGGCAGAGCAAAGAAATCAGCTAAAAAACAAAGAGTGTAGTACATCTACACTTCCAATGCATTTAGCCTTTAATCTAAATCGATATTGATTGACTAATGCACCAACTTGTGCTCTAGGTATAGGCTACATGTCTATCCTTAATTACAGCATGCAACGACCTTCATTTAATCTTCTTCTCTCAATGGTCGCATGCACACATAAGTCTGCTACTTTTGGGCGTTAATTATGCCCTGGTCAATGTGTAAATCTCTAAATGTACAGTCTTTCACGGACGTAGGGAGTAGGTTGAGCACTTGAGCGTGAGCGTGTGTGTTGCGTCGTGTGCTGTGTGCCGCATGGGTGCGTGAGTGTTGCGTGCGTCCATGTGTACGTGTGAGTGTTGCATGTTGCATGCATGCATGGGGCTTACTCCCTCCCATTGACATGTTCATATTTCAAGCTTCCTCTGTTCCCTCCATATGGTGATACTCCCTCTGTTCCAAATACGGAGTAAAATCCTCCCTCTGTTCCCAAATACGGAGTATTTGTCTTTCTAGAGATTTCAACAAGTGACTACGTACGGAGCAAAATGAGTGAAGTGAGCGTAGAGGCATAGGGATACTGTAGAAAGGAAGTCTTCGCGATCCATTATTCCCCATCTCGGTCAGAGAGAACTATTCAACTAGTCTTCGCAGTGAAGTGACAATACACGCTGCAGCAGATGGGACACTTAATTAATAAGCTGAACCAGCGTGTTGGTGTTACTAAATCAGCCTTACCCAGTACTGCCATCATGTTTGCCAGTAGAGCACGCTTCTGTCCTCCATTAACTGACATATGGGCCCTCTTGTGGTAGACCCACATGTCATCGGTGTAACTATTTACACTCCGAAGGACGGTATATCCTGGTAGTAGTACTAGTAGAATTGAGATTTAATGCACTTTCTTCCCCGTCTTCCACTCTTCTTCCTCCTCTCTTCTTCTTCCTCCTCTCTTCCCCATCGTCGGCCGCACACCATTTCCCCCCCGCTCACTGCTCGCCCGCCCGCGCTATCTTCCTTGGTAGCTCGCGCGTACCATATCCCCCGCTCACTGCTCGGCCACACGAGGAGAAGCTTCTTCGCTCGCCCGCCCGAATCCACTTCCCCGCTGGCTCGCAGGCACCGAAAACCCCAATGGCAGAACCGACTGACACGCAGAGCCGCGATTGGAATTCCCTCCCCGATGTTCTCTTGGAGCAGATCTGTAATCGTATGGACCTACTCAGCACTGTCCGTCTGGCCGCATGCTCGGTGTCTTTGTACCGTCTACTCGTCTGCAACCGGCCGGCTCTTTTCAAGACACCCTGCTTGCTGATGCCCGATCCTCGCAGGTGGCCCAGACACCGACTTGACGATCCTACGGAGGTTGCCGTGGTGCCCCTCGACATGCTACCACTACCCGTCCACCTGTCCTTCATGCGCGGCCACTACTGGGCGGGCATGAAGGCTAACTGGATCGTCCTCATCCACCAATCCGGTAGTCCATGGCGTCTCGTGGATATCTACACCCAGCGAGAGATCACCCTTCCATCGTTGGATACCGCCGCCATCGAGCCTCGCGGCCCGCCGGACACTCCTGCCTACTACGCACGAGACGCGTCAAGCTTTTGGCTCGACCTCTGTTTGCTGAAAGTTGTAATCTGCGAATTGCCCACACCATCAGAAGACTACATGGATTACAAGCTCATTGTCTTGTTCAACATGGGATTAGTCTATCTAGAATCCGGTCGCCATACATGGTTATGGCTCATCGTCAATCCTGTTGAGGCAACATTTCTGTCTGATGCTATGTGCACGATGGCATCGTTTACGCGGTCGACGCACAGATTGGCTGCCTATACTGGTGGAATCTATCGTCGTGTAATTGTTCTATCTCATCTCATCTTTACCTTATGAATACGACTGCCTGTTCATTGTTACAAATTTAGAATAGATAGTATGTCTATAACCACATCATTGCTATATGTTCCTCTCATTTCCTAGATTTTTATGACCACACATGTTATTGTTAGAGTTGATATGAGAACAATTGGCATCTAATGATTGTTAGAATAGATATTATGAGCATAACATCATGATTGCTATATGTTACTCTCATTTCCAAGATTTTTATAACAACGCATGTTATTGCTTAGAGTTGATATGAGAACAGTAGTAGTAAGTGCTATGGTAGAATATGAGTAGGCTCTGTCATAGCTGTTTTCCTCTCATTGTTACATGATGTTTGAACCATGACATATTGCTAGAATATGAAAGCCATTGGCTTATTTTTTTAACTTGGGGTATGATTATGACCACGGCATTGCAATTCTCTGTCTATGATATGTGTCACTGTTATAATAATCTTAATTCCACACATACTCTGAACATGATTGTTTATTTTTGTCCTTTTGGTCTCCAATTTGAATTGTTGCAGCAGACGCAAATGCGCTGGCCTTCATGATTCCAGGACCTGGAATCATACCAGCCGATGGGTGGTGGTTTATCGCTCGTTCAGCTGACGGCGGTCATTTGATGCTCATTCGCACGTACCAAATTGACCAAACCATTACATCAAACCACATGCAGTACAATGCCTGGGGCGTTCGTGACATTGATGGCTATGGCTGCTTCGTGTTCGAGAAAGATCCCAGCTCCGTTGGGCCAGGCGTATTCAACTGGAGGCGGGTTTACAGCCTCGGCAACCACTCCATGTTCCTCGGGCTCAATTATCCGATCATCCAACCAATCATCGATCATATCACCGGCGATGATTACCGTGCTATGCAACTTCCATTCACCAGGGGGACTGTGTTTACACATCATACCATGGGTTTCATGAATCACCATATCCAGAGATTCGTCGACACAGCTTGTTGCCAGATAATCTTCAGTGTGTGAAAGGCATCAAGCTTCCATGCGATGGATGGCTTTTGCAAACCCGACATGCGGCGATGTGGTTCATGCCAACAGCAAATATGCACAACTTGATTCGTACTGATATCTAGACTGAGCCATGTATTCTGCTGCTGTAGCACGACCCTCTTTTGTTGGATATTATGTATTGTTGTTAGTTTGAAGCACTCCTCTGGTTTGAAGGATAGATACCTTTCTGGGATCAAGTGCATCCTAACTCAGCTACGCAGGATGTACTCATAATGATGATGGAGATGTTGTGCAGAAGCATATATATATATATATATATATATATATATATATATCAATTAGGCTTCAAGTGCGTACTTGTTAGTTAAACCTATGGTTAAAATGTGACACTAAATACGACTAGTAAGTAGTACAGTAGCAGTACTAGTATACGTCGGTCAAATTATTCATCATGTCCACACATTGAATTGACGTGACAACACGCTGCGCGTGAGGTGACACAAGAATCCCGGCGGCGTGTTCGGGTATTCTGGACTTCAGATTTGGAGTACCACTTATCTGTCGAAATCTTTCATCATTCACTTAAAACAGTCGATTGATCATACATTGAGTACCATATAACTGGAATTAACCGATGCAAGTCGAAGAAGGATTGGCCGGTGCTGACAGCTGGCGTCAAGTTCGATCCCACGGATCAGGAGCTGATCGAGCACCTTGAGGCCAAAGTGAGTGCTGACAGCGCGAGATCTCACCCTCTCATCGATTTGTTCATACCAACCATCGACAGCGAGCACGGCATATGCTACACCCATCCTGAGAAACTTCCAGGTAAGACACCGATCGGCCGTCTACTTGCACAAACATATTCCTTTGTTTATAGCTCTATTTTTCTTTTTAGACGCAGACCTGGTGAAGCAATTACAATTTGACAGTTAATAAAAAGTGAAACAAGTGACTGCAACATGCCAAAGATGTTATGAAAATGCCAACTACGTACACTAAAACCTGTATTCGACAATACTGCAGGTATCACACTGAGTGGCCTAAGCAAGCATTTCTTCCAGCGCAATTCCAGGGCGTTCAAAAGGGGCACGTGGACGCGTCGCAAGATACAGTCGGAGTGCGGCATGCACGAGATGTGGCACAACACCGGCAATACCTTGCCGATGATGGTCAACGGCCAGCAGACGGGCAACAAAAAGGTTCTGGTGCTGCACACCAACAAGAACTTCGACCAGCAGAGGACCAACTGGGTGATGCACCAGTACCACCTCGGGGACCTGGAGCAAGAGAAGGAGCGGGAGCTGGTCCTCTGCAAGATTTTCTACCAGACGAACACTAGGGCCAGGAGTAAAAAGATTATAAGTTAGTTTGGTATTGGTACTTGTACTACCTTGTCATTCGCAAGTTGGTATTGTTGTTAACGATATTTTGGTATGAACTTGGCATTTGCTTCCAACCATCATGCCGAGGGTCGACGTGGATATAAAGCTGAATCATTTGTTTCGAAACGAATTTTCAGGCACCTGATTTTTATTTGATGGGTAGCATAAGCACCTGCCGTTCGAATTCCCAGTTCTCCAAATTTTTCGAAACAAGTGCATGCACTTATTATCACGATGAAAAAACAATATCCCTGCTGCATCCCAGTTGTCAGTCTGTAATTGCAGAATTCTCTCGTTTATTGAGCACGTATATTTTTTTAAGGTCGAGCAAGTTTCAACTGGGCTGTAGACTGCCCAGGCTTGGTTTTGTTTTTAACAGGTATCTACTAGCCTCTGGCCCGCCAGCGTTAGTCATATTTTGTCTTACAACATCCGCAGGCAGTTTTTTACTGAATCAAATACACAGCCCAGTTCTATTTTCCTCTTGAAACGCATGTCCTACATCCGTTTTCTAATCTCTACCTATAGTTTTACTAGTTCATATACACATATCAATATATTGAAAATACATAAAATTCCCTTTTCATATTTACATCCTTAATTTTGTTGTTGTTTTCCCTCCCAGCGCTAATTTTTTACCACTGGTTTTCCCTTAAACCAACTCAATTGTCTCACCTCTTATTTGCTTACAAAAACAAAACGATTTTTTTGGCAAATCAATAAGTTCTTAAAAAAATGTTTATCATTTCGGGATTACAAAAGTTCGGACTCCACCGAAATATGCAAAATAAGGTTGAACTTTTTGACCGTGGTCCTGGGTAGAAAATGGGTTGTAATAAATTACTTAAGAATTAGCAAATGGGCTGCAAATTATTAAAAAATAGCAAATGGGCTCTACGTTGTCTGCCACAGATTTGGAGGCTGACTTGTGGGCCTACTAAGTTCATGCGTACACAAGGTTTCTCAAAAAAGAAACTTAGTCAACAATCGACTCTACCAGCGTTAGACCGTTGGATGTCAATCTAACAGCAATCGTGCTTCTTCAGTCTCTGATCTTCCTGCCCCAGCAGCCCAAACCAGCGCCGTCGGAACCGCCTGCTCCCGCCTCCCGTGGCCGGCTGTGCTGCCGGGCAAGCCTCACGACCCCATCATATACTCGCATCCCTCGACTGTCTATCCCTCTACTCACCCACACCTCCTGTTATTTTCCGGCGACGGCAGCCGAACTAGTCAACCCTCGTACTCTCCACCGCATGGGCAGCCACTGCCGTGTCTTCCCCGGCTCCGTGTCATTCCCTTCATAGGCCTCGCCGTCGTCCACCGACCTGGTGCTCTCGGCGCAGCGTGGTCAACGTGGTCAACGAACGACATCCATCAGAAGTGGACTGTACGTGGAGAGGCTGACAGCTGGGTCCACGGCCGCACACAAGGAAATGCCTCCTTATTACGCGCAAAATAATGATTCCTCCACCTGACATCTGGGACCCGTCGGAAGGGCCTCTATATTTCGCGAAAAAAATGTTCCCTTCGCTGACAGGTCGGACCCACCAACTATATCTTCGCACGCAAGGAAGTGCCTCCTTATTGCGCACAAAAAATGAATACCCCCTGCCAGCTGGGACCCACCACAGTGGGAGGCTGACTTGTGGGCCAACTAAGTTGACGGGGACGGAGGGCTTTGTCAACTTATAGTCAATATATGAACGATTCTAGCTCCAGTGACCGTACGATGTCCATCCAACGGCCATAGTGCTTCTTCAACCTCTGGTCTTCTTGCTCCAGCCAGCCAAACTAGCGCCGGTCGTACCGCATGCTCCTGCCTCTCGTGGCCGGCTGTGATGCCGCGGAGGCCTCACCGCCCCCTACTACTCCCACCGCTGGCCAGGCCATCCCTCTACTCACCCACACCCCCTGTTATTCTGCGGCGACGATAGCTTCACACCGCAGCCGAACCAGTGAACCCTCGTACTCCTCTCCGCATGGGCATCCACTGCCGCGTCTTCCCCGGCTCCGCGACGTCCCCTTCCTAGGCCTCGCCGTCGTCCACCGCCTTGGTGCTCTCGGCGCAGCATGGTCAATGTGGTCAACGACCGACTTCCATCGGAAGAGTACTGTACGTGGAGAGGCTGACAGCTGGGTCCACGGCAGCCGCAAGGAAGTGCCTCCTTATTACGCGCAAAATAATTATTCCTGCACCTGACAGCTGGGACCCACCAGCTACATCTTCGCACGCAAGGAAGTGCGTCCGGGCAAAAAAACGATTCGCCCCCCTGACTGCTGGGACCCGCCAGCTATATCTTCGCACGCAAGGAAGTGCCTGACAATTGGGACCCACCTGGTCGAAGCGTATGCAGCGTTGTCATTCTGGTCGCGAATGTGTACGTACATACTGGTCGATGTAGAGCGCGCAGGTGTCGTAGTAGAGGCGCGCATGTAGCATGTACACGTACGTACAGCGGCCAGTGTGCAAGAAAGAAAATACGCCCACGTACGTACATACGGGTGGGGTCTCGAACGCCTACTCGCGCGTACGTACGGCCAGGGCTCGTGTACATGGCTGGGTCAGAACGGAGAAACTGCATCTTCATCGTGTTCATGGGGAGGCAACAGAATGCGTCGTGTTCATCGGGAGGCAATGGAACGCGTGGGAGCCAACTGGCTTGGATGGAACAACCGATGGAAACGAGGCCTGGCGTACCGCAGAATGGAGGAAACGGCCTTGTGTTCGACCGGCCATGTTCGAAACGGGATCCTGTTCATCGGGAGGGGTCTGGCGTACCGCAAAATGGAGGAAACGGACTTGTGTTGGACCTCCTACGGTCGAAACGGGGTCCTGTTGATCGGGAGGGGTGTGGCGTACCGCAAAACGGAGGAAACAGACTTGTGTTGGAGCGCTACGGTCAAAACGGGGGTCCTGTTCATCGAGAGAGGTGTGGCGTACCGCAAAACGGGACTCCACGGGATACTGTTCATCTCCACCGTCAACCCCCTCCAGCCTCCACGAGCTACTGTTCATCCACCGTCGACCTCCTCCAGCCTCCACCTGCGACTATTCATCCACGGGCTCCTGTTCATCCAGCCTCCACCGCGAGCTACTCCACCGGCTACTGTTCAACCAGCCCTCTCCACGGGCTCCTGTTCAACCACCCCTCCACGGGCTACTGTTCATCCAGCCCTCCACCACCTACTGTTCATCCAGCCCTCCATGGGGTGGTCCTGTTCATCCAGCCCTCCACGGGGTCCTGTTCATCCAGCCCCAACCGGCTCGATCGATCGGGGTCCTGTTCATCCAGAGGCAACACCACGGGGTCCTGTTCATCCACCCCACCGGGAACTGTTCATCCAAACCCCCCAGCAACGCTCACTGTTCATCCAGAGGCAGCATCGACCGGCTTCAGTTAGCAGCAGTAGCGAAGGAATCGCTCGATCGGGTTCTGTTAACAGCCATCGATCGATCGCTCGGGTTCATTAACGCGTAGCCTGCAGTGCAATCGCTCGGGTTCAGTAGGCGAACGCCTCGCTTGGGTTCAGTTAGAGCCCAACGCCTTGCACCCGCGCACGTGCGTGTACGAGAGAAACATGCAAACCTCCATGCATCGCTCGGCCCCGACCACCCACCGTAACCGGGAACACCCCGATATTTTCCTCGCCCTCGCTTCTACCATGGTTTTTTCCATCATGGACGGCCCAAAGAATGTCATGCAGCTGCGTCTCTGGCCCGCCCAGGATGAAAAGCCCATTTTTTGTCATGATTTTTTGTCATAGAAGTAGGAGCCCACCACATCTATGATGATACCGGGTTTTGTCACAATTATCGTCATAGAAGTGTGATAAGTATGACAGAAAAAAAATTCGTTCAGCCCAAAATGTCACGGATGTGTCTTTTTTTTGTAGTGAGTACAACATCTGCAAACACTTCCGAGGATGTCTGAGGAACTAGGGGAGTTTCAACTGGAGGTACAACAGTGGCAGTTGTAGCAGGTGCTGAAGCAGTAGCTCCGGAGTCTCTGTCAACTGGCACAGTGATTCGTCTCCAACGTATCTATAATTTCTGAAGTATTCATGCTGTTATTTTATCATTCTTGGGTGTTTTAAAATCATTTTATAGCAACTTTATATCATTTTTTGGGACTAACCTATTGACCCAGTGCCCAGTGCCAGTTACTGTTTTTTGCTTGTTTTTTACATCGCAGGAAATCAATACCAAACGGAGTCCAAATGCAACGAAACTTCACGGAGATTTTTTATGGATCAAAAGACCAACAGTGGGCCAAAGAAGCACCTGGGGGGTGCCCCGAGGGGGGCACAACCCACCAGGGCGCGCCTGGCCCCCCAGGCGCGCCCAGGTGGGTTGTGCCCACCTCGGTGGCCTCCCGCACCCCCTCTTTTCACTATAAATTCCCAAATATTCCAAAACCCTTCGGGGTTAACCTAGATCAGAAGTCCCGCCGCCGCAAGGCTCTGTAGCCACCGAAAACCAATCTAGACCCCATTCCGGCACCCTGATGGAGGGGGGAATCATCACCGGTGGCCATCTTCATCATCCCGGCGGCCACCATGATGAGGAGGGAGTAGTCCAGCCTCGGGGCTGAGGGTTTGTACCAGTAGCTATGTGTTTAATCTCTCTCTCTCTCTCTCGTTATCTTGAGATGCACAATCTTGATGTATCGCGGGCTTTGTTAATATAGTCAGATCATATGATGTTTTCCCCTCTCTATCTTATGATGAATTGTGTTTTCCCTTTGAGATTTCGTTGTTATCGGATTGAATACTTTTATGGATTTGAGAACACTTGATATATGTCTTGCAATTGAATACTCATGGTGACAATGGGGTATCATATTGATTCACTTGATATATAAGTTTTGGCACTCAACTGGCGAATTCCCGAGGTGACATTGGGGTAATCTATGCATAGGGGTTGATGCACGTTCTTTTCTTTGTTTCTCCGGTAGAAATCTTGGGGCACTCTTTGAAGTTCTTTGAGTTGGATTGAGTATTATGGATCTGAAATTATTTGGTGTTATTTTAGTATGAACTCTAGGATAGATCGAATGGAAAGAATAGCTTTGTGTTATTTTAGTATGAACTCTTGAATAGATCGAACGGAAAGAATAGCTTTGAGGTGGTTTCGTACCCTACAAACAATTTCGTCTTATGTTCTCCACTAGATAGGAACTTTGGAGTGATTCTTCATCGCACTTTGAGGGATTGTTATATGATCCAATTATATTAGCATTGTTGAGAGATTGCACTAGCGAAAGTACGGACCCTAGGCCTCATTTTCAAGCATTGCAATACCGTTTTTGTGCCCGTTTACTATTTTCTACCTTGCTGTTTTATTTATTCAGATTATAAAAATATATTTCTACCATCAATATTACACTTTTATCACCATCTCTTCGCCGAACTAGTGCACCTATACAATTTGCCATTGTATTGGGTGTGTTGGGGACACAAGAGATTTCTTGTATTTTGTTGCAGGGTTGTTTGAGAGAGACCATCTTCATCCTACACCTCCCACGGATTGATAAACCTTAGGTCATCCACTTGAGGGAAAATTGCTACTGTCCTACAAAACTCTGCGCTTGGAGGCCCAACACGAGTTTACAAGAATAAAGTTGCGTAGTAGACATCACACAGCTGAAGACCTATGTGCTCTTGGCACTCTCTGAAATGCATCTGTAGTTGGCCTGTCACTCCTGTCCTTAGTGTCTTCTTGTATCTTCTCAATTGTGGTCTGAATCTCAGTGACCTTCACATCTAAATCATGAAGCTTTGTCTCAAAGATCCTCTCAAGGCTCTCTTGATTTCGAGTCAGGGTGGCTAGTCCTTTCTCTATTCTCACTATTGCCTCAAGCAGATAGGTGAGCTGATCTTGCTTAGTCTTGAGATTGACAGCTGAAACATCTGGCATCTTGGAAGTCTTTGTTGCCTTTGCTTTCTCTCGCTTCTCCTGAGCCTCTACAGGTGTAGGATGTGATGCATCCATGACAACAACATTGTCCTCAAAGTCTGGCCTCAGGGGAAGGTGCTCTTTGTCTAGTAGATACGTCCTTGTTCCCATCTTGGAGTTGATGAGCATCTGAATGTGAGGGGCATATCCACATGACCTCTTCTGATCTGTAGCAGTCCTGTTGATCATTTCAACAATCAAGGTCATCACCTTGAACTTCTCTGGCACATCAAACATATGTAGCAGGTTGATTGAATGACCACGGATCATTCGATGATCTCCAGACTTGGGCAGCAGAGTGTGCCTCAGTATAGTGTTAATGGTGGTCAGTCCTGACAACAAATAGTAAATTGAGCCAAACTTGTGTGTCTCAAAGGCATCATTAGGGATTTCCTTGTACATACGAGGCATGGAGTTATGATCCTTCCTGGGCTTGGCATAAACATCTGTGTCATCTTCACCTTCTTCAGGGGCATTGATCAACTTGGTCCATTCTGCAATGGATGATTGGTACCTTGTACCTTCAGTCATCCAGACTTTCTTGCCATCTGGATAGAAGTGTGCAGTTGAATAAAATTGCATGACCATCTCATCATTCCATTTAGTCAGCTTCTGACCAACAAAAGTGTCAACTCCATTCATCCTGAAACTTTCATGAACTCCGGGAAAGTAATCTTCATTGTCATCAATGAATTTCCAGTCAATCCATCTCATGTCACTCACTATGGGATTCTTGTCCAGAAGAACTGTCTCACAGAAGTCTTGATGCTCCTTGGTGTGAAATTTGTAGTCCACAACAGTTCTTCTCCTCACAACATATGGATCTGCTTGTCTCCACAGTCTGAGACCTGCATCCTTTCTCACTTTCATATTATCAGCCACTGGATGGTTGTCATCATGGTCTGGAATTTTTGGTTTAAGCTTCCTGAGCACTTGCTGCTCCTCATCCTCTTGAACTTCAGGCACTGGGGTCTTGTTCTTCTCAGCAGCTGGGATGTTTCTTGTGGATCTCTTGGGTGCAGTTGACTTTGGGGCTTGATCTGATGGCATGGGAGCTGTCTTGGGCTTCGATGAGGCAGCCCCAGACTTGATAGCATCCCCCATAAGTGTCTGAGACTTGTGCATTGGCTTTTCCTCTTCCTCATCATCCTCATCAGATTCCCTCATCATGGAAGGCTTTCCAATCACTCTAGCCATGGTCTTCTTAACCCTTTCTTTCCTTTTCTTGCCTCCAGCAGCCTCTTCCTTTGAAGATTTCATAGTTTTAAGAGTGGAGGCTCTGGCTTTGGACATGGGCTTCCTATGAGCAGGAGCCTTCTTGTGCATGCCAGGCTTGACGGCAGCAGCAGCAGCTTTCTCTTTCTTGAGCACTTTCTTCTTTGAGGTGACCTCCTCATCAACCACAAAGTCTTCATCTTCTAATTCCGAGGTTCTCTTTTTCCTCTGCCTAGTTGCTTGGGGTGCTTCTGCTACCCTCATCATAGCTGCTGTTTGAGGGACTAGTGCCCTTACTGAGATTTTGTTGCTCCTCTGACCTGTTCTGGCTGTCACTGTTGTCTGACATGGCTGAAACTGACCCTGTGAACAGATAGGTATAGGTAGAGTAGATGAGCCTCACAAAGTACAATTATTTTGGCAAAAAGTTGACTCAAAAACTTAATTTTAGTTTTCTGTAGAAAGCATTTCGGAGCTACCGATATGACAAACTCAGTGACACCGAAGCAACTTTAGAGTCTAAACATGTGATTTCGGTCAGACCGAGACACAGTTTGGTGACTCCGAGATGCTAGGGTTTTCACAGAGAAAGTGAACTCGGTCACACCGATTTGTACACTTCGGTCAGACCGAGTAGTACATGTGCAATGGCCTGGGCCAAATCGGTGAGACCGTATACTTCAAATCGATCGGTCCGAGATGAGTTCGGCGGAAACCTAACCCTAAGTTTTTGCATCAAAACGAATCTAGAGGAAGTTTTGGTTGGATAGAGTGATGTCAATCGTGGCTAGAAACATGGCATTGACCTTTGTGCAGGAATCGGAGTTAAAGATTGCACAAGGGAATCGAGTCCGTACCCTAACTTGGTGATGAACTTGCTACGGCGACAATGACAGTGGAGATTCCCATTGACGGCGGCAGAGACCAGCGGCAGGAGGGCGCTGGCGATGATGGAGACGATCCGGAGACTAGGAGGGGCGGCAAAGCTGGGCAGGTGTCGGTGTCAAAACCGGCGGATCTCGGGTAGGGGGTCCCGAACTGTGCGTCTAAGTTTGATGGTAACAGGAGACAGGGGACATGATGTTTACCCAGGTTCGGGCCCTCTCTATGGAGGTAATACCCTACTTCCTGCTTGATTGATCTTGATGAATATGAGTATTACAAGAGTTGATCTACCACGAGATCGGAGAGGCTAAACCCTATAAGCTAGCCTATGGTTATGATAATGTGTGTCCGCCTATCCTGACTCTCTCTGGTTTATATAGACACCGGAGAGATCTAGGGTTACATGGAGTCAGTTACATAAAAAGGAATCTACATGATTGATCGCCAAGCTTGCCTTCCGCGCCAAGGAGAGTCCCATCCGGACACGTAGAGGGTCTTCGATCTTCACATCTTCACGGACCATTAGTCCGGCCCATAGCTAACAGGCCGGACGCCCGAGGACCCCTTAGTCCAGGACTCCCTCGGTAGCCCCTGAACCTGGCTTCAATGATGAGGAGTCCGGCCCGCAGATTTTTCTTCGGCATTGCAAGGCGGGTTCCCTTCTTCCGAACTCCAAAATAGTCTTCGGATGTAGTATGTATGTCCGGACCTGTAACGTGAATACCAAACACACAACCGTAGATAGCACAATATTCCACGAGTCCAATCTGCTGACAACCCTTCGTAACGCGACATCACGCCGCGGCCCGGTCATTATTCGAACCGTTTTTTCAACCCACTGCTTGCACATATTGCGAGGCGGTTTCATTGGCACGTCTTGTCGAAGCAGAGATCGTGTCCCCTTATCACGGTATTCTCATCAATACGGGCGTGGGTAACCCAACCGTGCCGTTTACACAGGCCTTGGGAATAAGCGAGTTTTGAGGCGAATGGGGAGGCGTTAGGTATTCACTGCCTTTACAAGGGGATACGGATTCCCTTCTTCCCCCACGCCTTCTCTCTTTCTCCGCCCTTCCAATCTCGAGCTCCAGCGCTCAAGTTCTTATCTCCTTTCCACTTGGGCTAGCATTGTAACCATGTCCGGATCCGGAGGCCAGGGTAAGTGGATGGTCTCCTCCGTTAAGGAGGAGGACATTTCTGAGCTTCGGGCGGCCGGGTACTTGGCGAAGGAGATCGCCCACCGTCTTCCAGCCCAGGGGCAAGTTGTCCCCACGCCAAAGCCCAAGGAGAGGGTGGTATTCCTCCCTCATTTCCTCCACGGACTAGGGTTTTCACTCCACCCCTTCGTCCATGGACTGATGTATTACTACGGGATAGATTTCCACGATCTATCCCAGAATTCCTTCCTCAACATTTCAGCGTTTATCATCGTGTGCGAGGCTTTCCTCCGCATCCAACCCCACTTCGGGTTGTGGCTCAGAGTCTTCAACATGAAGCCGAAGGTGGTGGAGGGCCAGCACGCGGAGTGCGGAGGAGCCATGGTGAGTAAACTGTCCCACGTCTCCTGGCCGAAGGGCACTTTTGTGGAGACAGTAAAGGAGTGGCAGAAACAGTGGTTCTACATTACAGAACCCCGCGGCGCCAACTGGGCCGCAGCTGCCGAATTCAACCCAGGTGCCCCAATGTGGCTCACCTCCTGGGTCGAGAAAAGCCCGGACTGGTGTTCGTCAGACGAGCTAATAGCGCTGCAGACACGCATTCAAAGCATGGTGGACAAGGACGTCAAACTCGTCGACGTAATCCAGGTGATGCTAGTTCGCCGGATTCTCCCGTGCCAAAGCCGAAGCCGTCCTCTGTGGAAGTTCAATCCGAAGAAGCACCATACCCTGAAGAGGATCTTCGAGACCACTCACGAGGGCGCCTGGAAGTTGCTCTTCAAGAGCAACGAGAAACAGCCGGCCACGGATTCAGACCGCGGGCATGACATTAACCACCCCGCCAGCGAGGTATGTTATTTTTAAAGCATCCCTTAATTGTTTGTTTCGAGGACGATGTCCAATCTTTCATTGCTGCTTTTTCAGGGCTGGACGGAGAGGGCGGAGCGGATCCAGTGTCCGGCCCCACTGCCTGAAGAACCAGTCGTCCCGCGTTTAGCGAAGATGCTGGTGCCGGCACCATATAAGGAGCCGGAGAAGAAGGCCAAGGGGGCCAAAAGTGGCCCCTGTCGTAAGGGCGCTTCAGACGCAATGTCCGAAGATGAAGAAGCCCATTCCTCTGTCCCTGGGGACGACGACGAGGAAAAAGAGGAAGAGGAGGAGGAGGATAATTCTCCCTCGGAGGAGAGGAGGAAGAAGAGGGCGGCTCCCACGAACCTGGAAGCGGGGACGCCCAAGAGGGGGAAGGGCGCCCTTGCGGCCAACACCGCATGGGATGTCGACAGTAGTCCGGAGCCACACCCCCGCTCTAAGCCCCGGGCCGCATCGTAAGTACCATGACTCACATGTACCCGTATGTCCAGCCTCTCCTCTTTATTTCTTTAATGAGGTCAATCGCATTGTTACAGTCCGGCTCGCGCCAGTATCCAGCGTTCCTCATCTGGAGGTTCGCTAGATCCAAAGGAGATGGCCAGTGAGTCACCACCGACCGCTCACTCCACCAAGGTCGCGGGTGACGAGGAAGTGAGGTCCCGAAGGGCCTCCGCAGGCCGAGGAGGGGCTTAAGAGGCGCCAAAAGGTGAAACCTCCGTCCTTGGGTACCAGGGGAATCTGCCCCCTGGAGACTGAAAGTAGGGACAGCACTCAGTTCGGCACTCAACCGAACACGGTTCCGGAGACCGAAGCGGTCCCGGAATCCGGAGCGCCTCCTCCTTCAAAAGAGGGAGGTGTCGCAGCTCCACCGGTGACCGCCGTCCATCCAGGGGCACCGGCTGATCTGATGGAGGTGCTAAGCGCCGCCATCGTGGAGGAGCATCGTGTCCTTATGGGCACGGTGTTTGAAAAGGTTCGGTCCGCGGAAAACGGATTGTCCGAAGCCTGTCGCAGCCTGCTAGCAGGTTTCGAGGTAAGCGACATAAAGAGAGAAAACCCCGATATAGTCAGTAGCCCCTGAGACACTGTCTGGTATTCGGAAGGAAATACCGGGTAGAGGATCGATCATGTATTACAGGGAACTAATGGTGTTTGCATTAATTTGCGATGCAGGCATCGCTATTGGCCTCGACCTCGCATACTGCTGAAGTCTCTGAACTGAAGTAGAGGTTGGAGCGAGCCGAGAAAGAGCTCGGCGAGGCGAAGACTCAGCTCCAGGAGAAGCAAGGTATGTAACGAATTGCTTTGTATTCGGAAAGAATAAGCATTATGTATTGACTAGAGTGTCATAATATGTTTAGGAGCGACGACCGAGGTCGAGGCCCTAAAAAAGGACCGGGCCGAAGCTGAGGGGAAGGCTGTCCAGCAACAAGCCGCCCGTAAGAAGCTCAAGGCCCGGGTCGGCGAAGTCCAGAAGGAGCTCCAGGACGCGGTGAAGAAATGCGAGGCCTTGGAGCATGATGCGTCGGTCCGAGAGACCGAACTCGCCAAGGCTCATCAGAGCGCGGAGGCCGCGTGGATTGAGGCCCGGGATGCCCTCAAGGAGATCCAGGAGGCCAGGAAGATCGCGGCGAGTAAGGCATTTAGCATGCAAAGCAAGTGTTCGGGGAGGAAGTACCTTTTACTAACCCGAATTCGGAGTTGCCCAGGGGCTTTTGCGGATCTACCATGCAGCGTGTCCGATGCGGCGAGGCTCTTTCGGGCCCAAGAAGGGATTTCAACAGAGAAGCTGTTCTAGACGCAGTACGCAGTGCCAGAACATCCGGTGCCCTTTACCGATCAGCTGAAACAGCTGGTCGAGCTGCATAGGATGGCCGAACTGGCCATGAAGGATTTGATAATCCGGTTGTGGCCGGCCGAGGCGATACCCAGCAGTTACTTTGGCCTCGTGAGGCGGGTGGTAGAGGCATGTCCTCGGCTAGACATCGTCAAGTGATCAGTCTGCATCAAAGGTGCCCGCATGGCCTTCGCCCGCTGCAAGATGTGGTGGGCGAAGATGAACACCGTCGAGGTGGCTACGGGGCCGCCGGAAGGCAAAGAGCACCGCAAACCTGAGCGATATTTTGCTGACGTCCTCGAAGGGTCTCAGCTTGCGGCAGCGTAGTGCGGGCGGGACATTATTTTCGAATGAATACACTCGTGTTTTGTCCCTGCCTTGTATAATAAAAACAACGCCGGTTTGTAATGGAATGACTATTATGTTTTAATTGTATCCTCTTGTGCGGCCGTGTTATATTTAATCTGAGGGTTGGCCAGTCGTCGGCTTCTGCCCTTAGGTAGGTAGTACGGGGGTGTTCGGGATGGTATCTAAATAATCTTTATCCAATTATATGGTCCTTGAAGGAGTTGTTTAGCGCACGAACTAGGCAATCAGACTATGCGGCTTAAACGCCCTCACTTAGCCATAGGAGTTTTATAATAAAACATAGGCGCAGCCCCTGGTATATGAACCAGAGTGCTGTCTGCGTCTGATCGGGAAGTACCGATCCTTCACGCTACACAGAAAAAATCTCTAACGATTTGTGACCTCTGAACAGCTGACCGGCTCTCGCCGCATCATGACAGTCAGCTTTCGGCTTTCTCTACTGAGGTGCTCATCCAGTTTAGGCCAGGAGACAATCGCAGTAGTTCTCCCTTTAATACCCTAGCCGATGTAGCGGAACATAGGGTAGCAAGCACAGGAGCCGGGCAACCCAACTATTGACCAAAGACATGATTCGGAGCCAATGCATATAATGCTAAATTCGGGGTGCCGAACTTATCGATAAGAAGTGTTCGGACTTTGCTACCATATTATGGGGCGATCGTGAGCCCCTGGCGAATATGAAGCATACCAAAGTGTACGGATGCAGTCGATAAGCAAATCGAAATAAAATGCAGTAAGAAGCGAAAACCACAGTTACTGGGTCGCAAACTATTTTCATTATAAATGGATGGATACGGCAAGGCATGTCTTGTACAGATAATGCGAGAAGCATCTGCGCTATTTGACATGCCAATCTAGGGGGCGCAGCATGCGGGTTCTGAGCAATAAGTAAAAATACCGTCAAGAAGAACGTATAGAGGTTACCCTACACACCTATGCTGCTTGCCGCCTTTCTATGTCGATCCTATGAAAGGACTGGTGATCAGGCCTGCTGGAAAAGGAACCTGAAACAAATAAAAAGAAGAAAAAGGATAAAAGTATGTGTGAGTCCCAGGTCGGTCGAGCCGTACTGTGGACCACAAGCTATGCCTCCGTCGATGCCCGTGGGATTTTGAGTGCGTAGTTATGTACGCGTGGTACTAGCGCCACTATATGATCGGGACCGGGACGGAGGCCAGACTGCTAGTCGAGCTCATGACGAGCCGGGCTGTCCTCCTGCAGCATAGTTCGAACTTTTTTGACGGTGTCCGGGGGCTCGGCAGCCGAATTCTGGTTCTACTTGAGAAGGCCACTCTATACCTCTGCTGCTAGGGCGGCGGTATGTTTTTCTGTGCGGAGAGAACGTTTTGTATTTCCATTGACTGTTATAACATCGCGTGGACCGGGCATCTTGAGCTTAAGATAAGCATAATGGGGCGCCGCGTTGAATCGGGCAAACGCAGTTCGTCCGAGCAGGGCATGATAGCCGCTGCGAAAGGGGACGATATCGAAGATGAGTTCTTCGCTACGGAACTTTTCCAGAGATCCGAAGACCACCTCCAGCGTGATTGAGCCCGTACAATGGGCCTCTACGCCGGGGATGACTCCTTTAAAGGTAGTCTTTGTGGGCTTGATCCGTGAGGGGTTAATGCCCATTTTCCGCACTGTATCCTGATAGAGAAGGTTGAGGCTGCTACCGCCGTCCATAAGGACACGTGTCAGGTGGAATCCATCGATGATCGGATCAAGGACCAGCGCGGCTGAACCGCCATGATGAATACTAGTTGGATGGTCTTGACGATCGAAGGTGATCAAGCATGACGACCACAGATTGAATTTTGGGGCGACTGGCTCTACCGCATAGACATCCCTTAGTGCGCGCTTGCGCTCCCTTTTGGGGATGTGTGTAGCATATATCATGTTCATCGTTTTGACCTGGGGGGGGAAACTTCTTTTGTCCCCCTGTGTTCGGTTGCCGGGGCTCTTCGCCGTCGTCCTCACTTTGTGACCCCTTTTCCTTGGTTTCGGCGTTTAGCTTGCCTGCCTGTTTAAAAACGCAACAATCCCTGTTGGTATGATTGGATGGTTTATCTGGGGTGCCATGTATCTGGCACAGACGATCAAGTATGCGGTCTAAGCTGGACGGTCCCTGATTATTCCTTTTATACGGTTTCTTCCATTGGCCGGACTTGGAGCCACTGAATCCGGCACTGACTGCAGTGTCATCGGTGTGGTCGCTGTTGTTTTGGCATTTATGCCTGTTACGTCGGAGCCTGCCGTTGCTGCTTTTGACCTCGGAGGGGTCTGTCTTGCTAGCTGTATTTTTGCTGCGAGCCAGCCAGCTATCCTCACCCGCGCAAAAGCGGGTCATGAGTGCCGTGACGGCTGCCATAGAGTTTGGCTTTTCCTGGCCGAGGTGGCGAGCGAGCCATTCATCACGGATGCTATGTTTAAAGGCCGCTAGGGCTTCGGCATCCGGACAGTCGATGATTTGGTTCTTTTTAGTTAGGAATCGAGTCCAGAACTGCCTGGCTGATTCTCCAGGTTGTTGAACTATATGGCTTAAGTCATCGGCGTCTGGTGGCCGGACATAAGTTCCTTGGAAGTTGTCCAAGAAGGCCTCTTCCAGGTCCTCCCAGCTGCCGATAGAATTTTCGGGCAGGCTGTTAAGCCAGTGCCGAGCTGGCCCTTTGAGCTTTAGTGGGAGGTATTTGATGGCGTGGAGATCATCTCCCCGAGCCATGTGTATATGGAGAATAAAATCCTCGATCCATACTGCGGGATCGGTTGTGCCGTCATATGATTCGATATTGACGGGCTTAAACCCCTCGGGAAATCATGATCCAATACTTCATCTGTGAATCAGAGGGGGTGTGCGGCGCCTCTATATCGGGCCGCATCGCGACGTGGCTCTGATGGAGTCCGTTTGTGGCATTCGGCTCGGGCGTGGTTAGGTTTTTCACGTCCGAAGAGGTAGCCGTCGTCGTGTCTCGAGGCACGTCCTCGCGATCCGTAGATCGATCTTGTATGTCCTGCTCTACTGTCCAGGGTCTGCCGGAGGTCGTACATGTGATCTTGAGTTGTTCTGTCTCTATTTTTATGGGGCAGTGGGGCGGGCTGCTGCTCGGCTTGAGCTGCCGCTTTGTCCCGACCGCGGGGTGGTCGGTCTGCCGCACTGCTTCGAACTCGAGGTGGTCGCTCCGCATTGCGCGAGGGAGGTATAGGCTTCTCCGGCGCCTCCTCATCGAACTGAGGTAGCAGTTTGCGTTTTGGGTAGCTCTTGGATGGGCGCTTAAGGCCGTATTCTTCAGCTGTCAGGACATCAGTCCATCTATCGACGAGCAGATCTTGTTCAGCTTGAAGCTGCTGCTATTTCTTCTTGAGGCTCCTTGCAGTGGCTATGAGTTGAAGCTTAAAGTGCTCCTGTTCCAGAGGTTGCTTTGAACCCCTTTCACGCCCTGTTTCAGGCAACGAACGATTGCCTGCCAGCTCGAAACTTCCCATAATACCTCCTTACTTTGCTCTCGATATTTTCAGAGGTTCCAATTCGAGAGTTACTTTCCGCCTCCTTCCCCGATGTTATCTACCAGATAGTCAACCTTGCCGAGGTCCGTTCTCCCGGAATGCTCCCCCTTTATTCTTTCGTAAGTGGGATGAAGACCCTCAAGAAAGGATGTCGACTTCATCATGATGACATGAAGTAGAGAAATGGAGACATCAATGTAATGGGTCGACCTCTTCGAGTAGAGCAACCAAGATCGAGAAGATTCATTAGAATTTCGTAACTAGATCTTCCCGCCTTACCCCACCTCTTAAAATCTCGGGACGAGAATTCTTGTAGTAGAGGAGAATTGTGACGCCTGGATAATTAAGCTACAGTAAACCTCTGCTAATGATGCCATGTCACCTCGATTACTATTGCTAATCTCGTGTTAGTTCGAAACTGATTCAAATTCAAATTGAAAATAGAGGCAAACATCAAAAGCTTTCAAATATTAAAACTAAAATGTTTGGTTTGTGCCAGATAATGCATAGGTGATTATGGTGAAGAACCCATACTTTTATACAACGTTTAAATGCTATAAGATAAATAAAATAGTAGCAAAAACTACTATTTAAATGCTTTTAAGATAATAAACAATTTCAAAAATAAATTGTTATAAGTATTAAACTATTGTGGCAGTCGCATAATTTGTAGCATCTATTTAGGTGCCACTTTTGTATTTTACTAAAACTAAAGAAAACAAAAAACCCCCACCACCCCCTGGGCCACGGCCCAGTTGGCCTAGCGACCAGGCCGGCCCACCCCGCGCTCCAGCCTAATAATCCCGGTCTGCACGATCGAAACCCTAACCCCCCCCCCCCACTTCTCCCCACGATCCCCCACTCTCTCCTCGCGCCCCCTCCTCTGGGTCCCGATCTGGATCGAGGCAGGCGACCCCGTCGCCCCGCTTCTACCTCACCGGCGCCGCTTCCTCGTCGGACCGCCCCACCGTCGTCGTCGCCTCCTCGTGCTCCTCTCCGCCGGAAACGCCTCAAGCCCGGAGCCGCTCGACCCCGACGCCGGCACCTTCCCCGAACGACGCCGCCCCGTGTTGGGCTTCCTCGAGCCTCCCCGAGTCCGCTGCCTGTCCCTACAGCACCATTGTGAGCTCTGCCACCCCCTATGCCTTCCCGAGTGTCGGTGTCAAAACCGGCAGATCTCGGGTAGGGGGTCCCAAACTGTGCGTCTAAGGTCGATGGTAACAAGAGACAGGGGACGCGATGTTTACCCAGGTTCGGGCCCTCTCTATGGAGGTAATACCCTACTTCCTGCTTGATTGATCTTGATGAATATGAGTATTACAAGAGTTGATCTACCACGAGATCATAGAAGCTAAACCCTAGAGGCTAGCCTATGGCTATGATAATGTGTGTCCGCCTATCCGGACTCTCTCCGGTTTATATAGACACCGGAGAGATCTAGGGTTACATGGAGTCGGTTACATAAAAAGGAATCTACATGATTGATCGCCAAGCTTGCCTTCCACACCAAGGAGAGTCCCCTCCGGACACGTAGAGGGTCTTCAGTCTTCACATCTTCGTGGCCCATTAGTCCGGCCCATGGCTAACAGGCCGGACGCCCGAGGACCCCTTAGTCCAGGACTCCCTCAGTAGCCCCTGAACCTGGCTTCAATGACGAGGAGTCCGGCGCGCAGATTCATCTTCGGCATTGCAAGGCGGGTTCCCTTCTTCCGAACTCCAGAATAGTCTTTGGATGTAGTAAGTATGTCCGGACCTGTGTATGCAATTGCAGAGAATACAATATTTCTCGATCCCAACCCGCTGACAATTGTTTATGACGTCACGCCCACCTGGTTATTGTTCCGAACCGTTTGGCTAGCACGCCGCCCCACGTCTCGGGACGCGGTTTCACTGGCACGTCTTATCAAAGCAGAGATCATGTCCCCTTTATTCATGGGATTTTCATCAATGCGAGCGTGGGTAACCCAATCGTCCCCCGGGTACAACTCTTTGGAGATAGGTAAGTCTCGAAACCCAGGAGGAGACGCTCGGTTTCGGGGTCTTTAAATAGGGTCCCAGGCTCGTCTTTTTCCTTTGCACTTGCTTCTTCCTCAACCCCTGCCACCTCGAGTTCTAACTCTCGGGTTCCAATCACCGCCAGCCCCAATCATGTCTGGATCCAGCCGTTCAGGCCGGTGGGTGGCTTCTTCTGTCATGGAGGAGGATATCGCGAAGCTCTGCGCGGCGAGGTACCTGACCCCAGAGATTCTTCATCGGCTCCCAGCAGCAGGGCAGGTTATACCTACCCCTAGATCCGGCGAGAGGGTAGTATTTGTGGCCCACTTCCTTCACGGGTTAGGGTTTGCGCTTAACCCCTTCGTCCGGGGGCTCATGTTTTACTATGGACTCGATTTTCACGATCTGGCCCCGGACTCCGTTCTTCTTGTCTCGACATTTATCGTTATGTGTGAGGCCTTCCTCCGGACTCCTCCGCACTTTGGTTTGTGGCTCAAGACCTTTGACGTGAGGTCGCGGGTGACAGAGGAGGAGCAGGCAGAATGCGGCAGCGCCACAATAGGCAAGCTTGCCAGCGCGGTTTGGTTTGAAGGGTCTTTCGCCGAGTCTTCCGACCTATGGCAGCAGGGGTGGTTTTCTATCAGCAAGCCGCGTGGCTCCAGGTGGGCGGCTACGCCCACGTTCCGACCCGGCCCTCCCATCCAGCTTGCTTTATGGATCAATAAGGGATTGGACAGGGGATCCTCCAGTGACGTGCAGACTCTGTAGAGTCGCCTCCGAAGCCTCATCGAGAAGGGCCTCGACCTTATGAACGTCGTCCAAGTAATGTTAGTCCGCCGGACCTTGCCATGTCAGCGTCGGCCTCTCCGCATGTGGGAGTTTAATCCAGAAGGGCGGTGGACTCTTCAGCACTTCTTTGGCACCACGCATGAAGGAATGTGGAAATTATATGTCAGGGAACGAGAGCAATGGCCGGACACCACTGAAGATGTTGGCCTTGACTGCAATCATTCGGACACTGAGGTAAGTATTTGCTTTCTGCACATCTTCCGTTCAAGCTTCTCCTGACAAGGTACTGAACAATCCGTCTCCATGCAGGACTGGATAAAGAAAGTGGTGTTAATCTGGTGTCCGGCGCCCCTTCCCGAAGACTCTGCTACCGCACTGCTGACAAGAATGCTAACTCCGACACCATACCAGGTGTCTGCAGAGGAGGGCAAGAACAAGGAGACTAGAGGTGCTCCCGGCTCTGGGGATGATTTGGACGTTGTGTTCGGGAAAACCGAAACCTCTTTGCCTGAGGGCAAAGATACAGAGGAAACCCTCCCTGGTAAGAAGAGGGCCGCTTCCGAAGATGAGGAGGGAAAGCCTTCCAAGAAAGGAAAAATGCCATTGATGGGTGGCTCGGGCCGGGCGAGCGATGTTGCTGTAGAACTTTATGATGAGGACAAACCTCTGGCCAAACAGTAAGTGAAACAGGGCACTTTAAACGTACCTCATTCTTTTCCTATCAGCGAAGTAATCGTCCGATGTATGTATATCCTCACAGGTTAACGCCTGGTGTTTCTCAACTGTCCTCCTCCTCGGGAGACCTTCTTCCGAAGATGATGGAGAGTGGCACGCCATCTCCGGCTTCCTCACCCAACAGGGCGGATGATTCTGAGGTATCGCCCCGGAGGGCTCCTCCCGATCGACAAGCAGTGCAGGGGACGAAGAAGGCATTACCCGAAGGTGGTGC
Source organism: Triticum aestivum (assembly GCF_018294505.1). Lineage (NCBI taxonomy): Eukaryota > Viridiplantae > Streptophyta > Magnoliopsida > Poales > Poaceae > Triticum > Triticum aestivum. The sequence goes on along the minus strand of NC_057814.1, from coordinate 406,210,033 downwards.
CTCTGTCCCTCAGGGCTCGGAAGTCAAGAATGACGGCCCTGCACTATCCGGTTTACAGCCGGAAACAATTCTGGAGGCGAGTAAGCAGATTCTGGGTGAAGATGAAGGCCATCGATCTTGCGGCGAAGAGTCCGCCCAAAGGCCAGGACCGGCCAGAGCATTATTTTGAAGACGTCCTGGAAGCCGCCTACCAGATAGAGGGTCAATGCTCAAAGAACATAATGTTCAAGTGAGGTGTATTAGAGTTGTAAAATACAATTTTATAAGTAATATATTTTAATAGTTTGCTCAAAAGCGTGTGCTCCTCCTGTGCGGCCGTTTTAATATAATCTGAAAGTTTTCCAGTCATCGGCTTCAGCCCCCTCGTAGGAAGTAAGGGGGTGTTCGGAAAAGGCATGTAATCACTCTTGACCCAATGTCTTGGTCCATGAAGGAGGTGACAATGCGGCGAACCAGGTAATCGGACTATAGGGCGTTAACACTTTCACTTAGCCATAGGAGTTTTGTAGTTGGGGCTACGACATAGCCCCTGGTATGCGTACGACTTATTCCGATGTGGTGTGTTACATTTATGACCTAAAAAGGATGTCCTTCGTGTTACACGGATGAATCACGACAGATTCCAATAAGTCATCGAGTGGTTGACCAGCTCGCGCAGCATCATGACAGTCGGTTTTCGGCTTTCTCTACTGAGGTGCTCATCCGGTCTAAGCCAGGGCACAATCGCAGTAGTTCTCCCTTTACTACCCTAGCCGATAGAGCGGAATGTAGGGTAGCAAGCACAGGAGCCGGGCAACCCAACCATTGACCCAAGACATGATTCGGAGGTGATGCATATAAGGCCAAAACTCGTGACGCCGAAGTATGCTATAAAGCTGTTCGGACTTTGCTGGCAACTCATTTGATCCCGTACCGAGCCCCTGGCAGGTAATGCCGAGGTGCATATGTAGAGAGGCCATTAAGGCCGTACTCGTTGTTTAGAGGGTATTGAAGATTAGTTCGGATAAAGTTTTACTGGGAGTAGAGCAATATGCCAATGATAAATTCATATGTATAAACAAACCACAAACCTGGCTATTTGACATGCACGGGGTCGGGAACGGAGGAAAAAAAAGGCATAATACAGGCTCAAAAATAAAGAGTGTGGTCAAAAAGTTATTTTGGACCTCCTGTCGCACGTCTGCGTCGCCCGTCCTCGGGGGTGGGGAAATCCTTAACGGGAGTAGCCCCTTAGGTGAGTATACGAATCCGAACTCTGATAGAGTCCATTGTAGATACTGTCCTTTTCGTCACCTATTTCTTAAGAGATAATAAAGAAAGAAATACATAAAATAGATAAAAAACGTTATGGGAATGTTTGCAGGGTTGTCCATATTGTGCTTCCATCGACGCCCATGGTATCTTGAGTGCGTAGTGATGCACGCGCAGTGTGAACCTTGCTGGTATAAGAGGTCAGTGACGGAAGCTGAACTAGTATTTCCGTTCTGGGAGTCGTCGAACTTCGGAGGGGAATTGTTTCTGGCCCCTGGTGGTCGGCTGATGAGCCGCTCCGTCGTCTTTATCGCCTGGCGGCCTCCTCCCCTTGTGTTCGGCGTTGAGCTTGCCCGCCTGCTTGAAGACCCAACAGTTTCTGTTGGTATGATTAGCGGGCTTATCAGGATGACCGTGAATCTGGCAAGGTCGGTCCAATATCCTGTTAAGGGTGGATGGTCCGTCTTGGTTTGCCTTCAGTGGCTTCTTCCGTTGACCGGGTTTTGGATTGTTAAATCCTGCGTTGACCGCAGTGTCGCATGAACTTTCATTGTTATTACGACTGTTGTGTTCAGTTCGTCGTGGCTTGCCGTTGCCGTCCCGGATTTCGGAAGTGCCCGGGTCGCTGGCGTTATTGCTTTTACGAGCGAGCCAGTTGTCTTCTCCCTCACAAAAGCGAGTCATTAGAGCGGTAAGGGCTGTCATGGACTTAGGTGCTTCCTGGCCGAGGTGACGTGCTAGCCATTCATCCAGGACCCTATGTTTGAAGGCCGCGAGGGCTTCCGCATCCGGACAGTCAACAATTTGGTTCTTTTTGACTAAGAACCTAGTCCAAAGCTCCCTGGCTGACTCGCTGGGCTGTTGGTCGATATGACTTAAGTCATCGGCATCTAGTGTCCGGACATATGTTCCTTGGAAGTTGTCCCGAAAGGCGTCTTCCAAATCTTCCCAGCTGCCAATAGAATTTTCTGGCAAGCTGTTTAGCCAGTACCGCGCTGGCCCTTTGAGCTTGAGAGGTAGGTATTTGACGGCGTGAAGGTCGTCTCCTCGAGCCATGTGAATGTGGAGGAGGAAATCCTCAATCCATATAGCGGGATCTGTTGTTCCATCGTATGATTCGATGTTAATGGGTTTAAACCCGTCTGGAAATTCATGCTCCATTACCTCATCGGTGAAGCAGAGAGGGTGTGCGGCTCCTCTATGTTGAGCCACACTGTGGAGCACCTCCGGTGGATTTCGTCTACGACTTTCGGACCGAGCGTGGCCGGGTCTGTGGCATCCGAATAGGTAAGCATCATCACCTGTCGGGGCATGTCCCCGCGATCTGTACACCGATCTTGTGTGTCCTGCTCTGCCCTCCAGGCTTTGTTGGATGTCTCGAGTGTACCCCCGAGCTGTTTTGGTCTTGCCTTGACGGCCGAGTGGGGTGGTATGGTGTTCTGCTTGGGCTACTACTTGGTCCGGACCGAACTATGGTCGGCCTGCCGCATTGTTCGATGGCGGTGCGGGCTCCAGCGCCTCGCCGTCGTATTGAGGGAGCCATCTATGCTTGGGGCAGCTTTTGTCTGGGCCATTAAGGCCATACTCTTTGGTGGCCAGGACCTCGGTCCATCTATCGTTGAGCAAATCTTGGATCTCTTGAAGTTGCAGCTGCTTCTTTCTTAGGCTCCTTGCAGTGGCTATTAGCCGGTGTTTAAAGCGCTCCTGCTCGAGAGGTTCCTCGGGCATGATGAAATCTTCATTGCCGAGGCCCTCCTCTACCTCGGAGAGTGGGAGATAATTACTGTCCTCCGAGTCTCCACATGTGGCCTGATCGTCAGGGCTATCTTGCCCGCCTTCTTGCCCCTCCTGTTCGGATCCTTCCTTAACAGGGTCTTCATTGTCCGAAGTGTTATCTTCTCCGGTGCCAGTATTGTTCTCTTTTGAGCGACGCGACTTGGGGTGGCGCGCGGGGCGCCGGTGTTCGGACTATGTACCAGGAGGTTTATCCTCGACTGGATCCTTCTTGTCATCATCGGGAGCGTCGTCGGATGTGTCTATCATACACACATCATACCAGGAAGTGGCCGCCCCGCGTCTAGTGGATAGCGAGTTCTGGCCTTGCCCCTCATCGTCTTCCATATCGTCGATGTCTTCGGAGCCGGGGGTCAATCGTGTTGATTGGGTCTTCGATAGTGGCTATCAAGTGGGTGGCAGGTGGGAAGCAAAATTCTCCTTCATCTGCCGCAAATTCGAACCAGACATAGTTCGGCGGTGAATCACCTGCCAGGGATAGGCTTTTTAATGAGTTTAGTACGTCGCCCATGGGCGAGTGTTGGAAGATGTCTGCGGTGCTGAACTTAAAGATCGATAACCGATCGAGTTCAGTATCTGCGGGCTCGCAGGGTTCGGAGCTTCTCGCCAGAGGCGAGTCCGGGGTTCCGTAGATACAGATATCATGCGAAGTAGGATCTATGTGCGGCTCCAACGCCGCGGGATCGGTAGCCTCCGTGATGGGGCTGAGCTTCCCATCTTCGGATGACTCGATCCGCTCCAGATCTAAGGCCGGAGTTGTCACAGGAGCTATCTCCTGGATGCAGCCCGATGGCAGGTTTAAGCCGTGCTCGTTGGGGCGAAGGGGAGCGGTGGCTGCGGTCTCAAATCCGTCGAAGATCAAGTCTCCATGGATGTCCGCGACATAGTTCAAGCTCCCAAACCTGACCTGATGGCCAGGGGCGTAGCTATCGATCTGCTCGAGATAGCCAAGCGAGTTGGCCCGCAGTACGAAGCCACCGAATACGAAGATCTGTCCGGGGAGGAAAGTTTCTCCCTAGACGATGTCATCATAGACGATCGAAGGGGCCATCGAGCCCTTTGTCGACGGCACAGTGGAACTCTCAATGAAAGCACCAATGTCGGTATCAAAACCGGTGGATCTCGGGTAGGGGGTCCCGAACTGTGCGTCTAAGGTCGATGGTAACAGGAGACAGGGGACACGATGTTTACCCAGGTTCGGGCCCTCTCTATGGAGGTAATACCCTACTTCCTGCTTGATTGATCTTGATGAGTATGAGTATTACAAGAGTTGATCTACCACGAGATCGTAGAAGCTAAACCCTAGAGGCTAGCCTATGGTTATGATAATGTGTGTCCGCCTATCCGGACTCTCTCCGGTTTATATAGACACCGGAGAGATCTAGGGTTACATGGAGTCGGTTACATAAAAAGATATCTACATATTGATCGCCAAGCTTGCCTTCCACGCCAAGGAGAGTCCCCTCCGGACACGTAGAGGGTCTTTGGTCTTCACATCTTCGTGGCCCATCAGTCCGTCCCATGGCTAACAGGCCGGACGCCCGAGGACCCCTTAGTCCAGGACTCCCTCACCGAGCTTGGATACGAGCTCCTGCTTGTCCTCCCCACTGCCCGTAGCTCCGGCCACCGCTCCGCTAGTCGCCGCCGTGACCCTAGCCCCTGCTGCTCCCGCTCACCACTACCTGCGCCGTCGCCCCCGTCCAACGTGCCTACCCTGCTCGCCGCCCGCCTTTGCTCCGCTTGCCCCGCTTCGGTGCCGCTTACGCAGCCTCGCTACACTGCCGCTACCTCTGCACTCTGCGGCCGCGCCCGTACCGCCGTAGCATGCCACACGCTCCGGTGCTGTCCTCGCCCGGCCGCGCCACCTCACCTCCTCTCGCATGCCCCCTGGTCACCCACCGCGCCCGCGCGCTGCCTCACCTTGCCTGGCCTCGCCACTGCCGCCTCAGCCGACCTCGCCGTGCCCGTGGCCGGCGGCTCCCCCCCCCCCTTCAATCTGGGCGTATGCCCAATTGGGTTGGGCGCCAGCGAGTGTAACCCACACGCCCGCTAAGGCGACTGTGCCAATGACAAGTGGGGCCCGCCCCAGAACAGTTTAAAAAAGAGAGATAAGAAAAATAATAATAATAATAATAATTTAATTTAATTAATTAGTTAACTAAGTTAATTAATTTAATTAAATATGTTAGCTTAACCTAATCACTTAATTAAACTAGCTAATTTTGTTTAGTTAAACTAAGTCAATGGCAAACTGGCCCCACCTGTCAATTGACCGGTCAATGGTCAAACTTTGACCGCCGACGTCATGCTGACGTCATGATGAATTCATAAGTGCATTTTCGAATTAAGATAACCCGTTAATTCTAGAAAATGATTAAATTCTTTTTAAATTAATATAAAATAATCTGTAGCTCGGATGGAAAAACTTTGTTCATAAAAGTTGCTCAGAACGACGAGACGAATCCGGATACCCAGCCCGTTCATTGGCCACACATCCCTAGCATAGCAAACACGCAACTTTCCTCCTCCGGTTCATTTGTCCGAAAACGCGAAACACCGGGGATACTTTCCCGGATGTTTCCCCCCTTCGTCAGTATCACCTCCTACTGCGTTAGGCCGCCCCTAGCACCGCGTATTGCCATGTTATGCTTTGTGATGCTTTGATTGCTCTGTTATTTATTATGTTCCCCCTCCCTTACTTCTTTCTGGTAGACCCCGAGACCGCTGCCGGTACCCCTGTGATCGACTACATCAACGACGAACCCTTCTCTTCCCAGAGCAACCAGGCAAGCCCCCCCCTTGATCACCAGATATCGCCTATTCCTTCTCTCTACTGCTTGCATTAGAGTAGTGGAGCATGTTACTGCTTTCGGTTAATCCTATTCTGGTGCATAGCCTGTCATTGTTGCTACAGTTGTTACCCTTACCTGCAATCCTAAATGCTTAGTATAGGATGCTAGTATTCCATCAGTGGCCCTACACTCTTGTCCGTCTGCCATGCTATACTACTGGGTCGTGATCACTTCGGGAGGTGATCACGGGCATATGCTATATACTTTATACTGTTACATTACTTATGATACTGTTCGGAGATGGGGGCTGAAGGGGCAGGTGGCTCCATCCCGGTAGAGGTGGGCCTGGGTTCCCGACGGCCCCCGACTGTTACTTTGTGGCGGAGCGACAGGGCAGGTTGAGACCACATAGGAGAGAGGTGGGCCTGGCACTGGTCGGCGTTCGCGGTTACTTCATAATAACACGATTAACGAGATCTTGGTATTTGATCTGAGTCTGGCCACTGGCCTTTACGCACTAACCAACTACGCAGGAACAGTTATGGGCACTCGATGTTGTGGTATCAGCCGAAGCCTTCTTGATGTCAGCGACTGAGCGGCGCGCGCCAGATTGGACTGGAACGCCTGCTCTTGTATTAGGGAGGCTAGGTCTGCTTCCGGCCGCCCTCGCAACGTACAGGTGTGCAATGGGCGATGGGCCCAGACCCCTGCGCCATAGGATTTAGACCGGCGTGCTGACCTCTCTGTTGTGCCTAGGTGGGGCTGCGACGTGTTGATCTTCCAAGGCCGGGCATGACCCAGGAAAGTGTGTCCGGCCAAAGGGGATCGAGCGTGTTGGGTAATGTGGTGCACCCCTGCAGGGAAGTTTATCTATTCGAATAGCCGTGATCTTCGGTAACACGACGACTTGGAGTTGTACCTTGACCTTATGACAACTAGAACCAGATACTTAATAAAACACACCCTTCCAAGTGCCAAATACAACCCGGTGATCGCTCTCTAACAGGGCGACGAGGAGAGGATCGCCGGGTAGGATTATGCTATACGATGCTACTTGGTGAACTTACCATCTACTCTCTTCTACATGCTGCAAGATGGAGGCTGCCAGAAGCGTAGTCTTTGACAAGACTAGCTATCCCCCTCTTATTCTGGTATTCTACAGTCCAGTCCATCGATATTGCCCCTTTACACAAATACCCATGCATATGTAGTGTAGATCCTTGCTTGCGAGTACTTTGGATGAGTACTCACGGTTGCTTTCTCCCTCCTTTCCCCCTTTCCTTTTATCTGGTTGTCGCAACTAGATGTTGGAGCCCAGGAGCCCGACGCCACCGTCGATCACGACCCCTACCACACCGAGGGTGCCTACTACTACGTGCAGGCCGCTGACGATGACCAGGAGTAGTTTAGGAGGATCCCAGGCAGGAGGCATGCGCCTCTTTCGATTTGTATCCCAGTTTGTGCTAGCCTTCTTAAGGCAAACTTGTTTAACTTATGTCTGTACTCAGATATTGTTGCTTCCGCTGACTCGTCTATGATCGAGCACTTGTATTCGAGCCCTCGAGGCCCTTGGCTTGTATTATGATGCTTGTATGACTTATTTTATTTTAGAGTTGTGTTGTGATATCTTCCCGTGAGTCCCTGATCTTGATCGTACACGTTTGCGTGTATGATTAGTGTACGATTGAATCGGGGGTGTCACAGACTAAGACTCCGTTCTCCGAAACAATGGAGCGAGCAACAGACTTGTTGGAAATAATACATGCTGATGTATGCGGTTCGATGAGTGTTGAGGCTCGCGGCGGGTATCGTTATTTTATGACCTTCACAGATGATTGGAGCAGATATGGGTATATCTACTTGATGAAGCATAAGTCTGAAACATTTGAAAATTTCAAAGAATTTCAGAGTGAAGTGGAAAATCATCGTAACAAGAAAATAAAGTTTCTACGATATGATCGTGTAGGTGAATATTTGGTCTTCATTTGAAACAATGTGGAATAGTTTCGCAACTCACACCACCTGGAACACCACAGCGTAATGGTGTGTCCGAACGTTGTAACCGTACTTTATTGGATATGGTGCGATCTATGATGTCTCTTACTGATTTACCACTATCGTTTTGGGGTTATGCTTTAGATACGACTGCATTCACATTAAATAGGGCACCATCTAAATCCATTGAGACGACACCATATGAACTGTGGTTTGGCAAGAAACCCAAGTTGTCGTTTCTTAAAGTTTGGGGCTGTGATGCTGATGTGAAAAAGCTTCAACCTGATAAGCTTGAACCCAAATCAGAGAAATGTGTCTTCATAGGATACCCAAAGGAGAATGTTGGGTACACCTTCTACCACAGATCTGAAGGCAGGATATTCGTTGCTAAAAATGGATCCTTTCTATAGAAGGTGTTTCTCTCAAAAGAAGTGAGTGGAAGGAAAGTAGAACTTGATGACGTAATTGTACCTTCTCCCGAATTGGAAAGTAGTTCATCACAGAAATCAGTTCCTGTGATTCCTACACCAATTAGTGAGGAAGTTAATGATGATGATCATGAAACTTTAGATCAAGTTACTACTGAACCTCGTAGGTCAACCAGAGTACGTTCCGCACCAGAGTGGTACGGTAATCCTATTCTGGACGTCATGTTACTAGACCATAACGAACCTATGAACTATGAGGAAGCGATGATGAGCCCAGATTCCGCGAAATGGCTTGAGGCCACGAAATCTGAGATGGGATCCATGTATGAGAACAAAGTGTGGACTTTGGTTGACTTGCCCGATGATCGGCAAGCGATAGAGAATAAATGGATCTTCAAGAATCAGACTGACGCTGACGGTAATGTTATAGTCTACAAAGCTCGAATTGTTGCGAAAGGTTTCAAGGAGTTGACTACGATGAGACCTTCTCACCCGTAGCAATGCTTAAGTCTGTCCAAATCATGTTAGCAATTGCCGCATTTTATGATTATAAAATTTGGCAAATGGATGTCAAAACTGCATTCCTTAATGGATTTCTTAAAGAAGAGTTGCATATGATGCAACCAGAAGTTTTTGTCGATCCTAATGGTGCGAACAAAGTGTGCAAGCTCCAGCGATCCATTTATGGACTGGTGCAAGGCTCTAGGAGTTGGAATATACGCTTTGATAGTGTGATCAAAGCATATGGTTTTATACAGACTTTTGGAGAAGCCTGTATTTACAAGAAAGTGAGTGGGAGCTCTGTAGCATTTGTGATATTATATTTGGATGATATATTGTTGATCGGAAATGATATAGAATTTTTGGATAGCATAAAAGGATACTTGAATAAGAATTTTTCAATGAAAGACCTCGGTGAAGCTTCTTATATATTGGGCATCAAGATCTATAGAGATAGATTAAGACGCTTAATTGGACTTTCACAAAGCACATACCTTGATAAAGTTTTGAAGAAGTTCAAAATGGATCAGTCAAAGAAAGGGTTCTTACCTGTGTTACAAGGTGTGAAGTTGACTCAGACTCAATGCCCGACCACTACAGAAGATAGAGAGAAAGTGAAAGTCATTCCCTAGGCCTCAACCATAGGTTCTATCATGTATGCAATGCTGTGTACCAAACCTGATGTGTGCCTTGCTATTAGTTTAGCAGGGAGGTACCAAAGTAATCCAGGAGTGGATCACTGGACAGCGGTCAAGAACATCCAGAAATACCTGAAAAGGACTAAGGATATGTTTCTCGTTTATGGAGGTGACAAAGAGCTCGTCGTAAATGGTTACGTCGATGCAAGCTTTGACACTGATCCGGATGACTCTAAGTCACAAACGGGATACGTATTTATTTTGAATGCTGGAGCTGTCAGTTGGTGCAGTTCCAAATAGAGCGTCGTGGCGGTATCTACGTGTGAAGCGGAGTACATAGCTGCTTCGGAAGTAGCAAATGAAGGAGTCTGGATGAAGGAGTTCATATCTGATCTAGGTGTAATACCTAGTGCATCGGGTCCAATGAAAATCTTTTGTGACAATACTGGAGCAATTGCCTTGGCAAAGGAATTCAGATTTCACAAGAGAACCAAACACATCAAGAGACGCTTCAATTCCATCCGCGATCAAGTCAAGGAGGGAGACATAGAGCTTTGCAACATACATATGGATCTGAATGTTGCAGGCCCGTTGACTAAACCTCTCTCACGAGTAAAACATGATCAACACCAAGACTCCATGGGTGATAGAATCATTACTATGTAATCTAGATTATTGACTCTAGTGCAAGTGGGAGACTGAAGGAAATATGCCCTAGAGGCAATAATAAAGTTGTTATTTATATTTCCTTATATCATGATAAATGTTTATTATTCATGCTAGAATTGTATTAATCGGAAACTTAGTACATGTGTGAATACATAGACAAACAGAGTGTCCCTGGTATGCCTCTACTTGACTAGCTCGTTAATTAAAGATGGTTAAGTTTCCTAACCATAGAGATGTGTTGTCATTTGATGAATGGGATCACATCATTAGAGAATGATGTGATGGACAAGACCCATCCGTTAGCTTAGCATTAATGATCATTTAGTTTTATTGCTATTGCTTTCTTCATGACTTATACATGTTCCTCTGACTATGAAATTATGCAACTCCCGAATACCGGAGGAACACTTAGTGTGCTATCAAACGTCACAACGTAACTGGGTGATTATAAAGATGCTCTACAGGTGTCTCCGATGGTGTTTGTTGAGTTGGCATAGATCAAGATTAGGATTTGTCACTCCGAGTTTCAGAGAGGTATCTCTGGGCCCTCTCGGTAATGCACATCACTATAAGCCTTGCAAGCAATGTGACTAATGAGTTAGTTACGGGATCATGTATTACGGAACGAGTAAAGAGTCTTGCCGGTAACAAGATTGAACTAGGTATGATGATACCAACGATCGAATCTCGGGCAAGTAACATACCGATGACAAAGGGAACAACGTATGTTGTTATGCGGTTTGACCGATAAAGATCTTCGTAGAATATGTAGGAGCCAATATGAGCATCCAGGTTCCGCTATTGGTTATTGACCGGAGATGTGTCTCGGTCATGCCTACATAGTTCTCGAACCCGTAGGGTCCGCACGCTTAACGTTCGATGACGATTTGTATTATGAGTTATGTGATTTGATGACCAAAGATTGTTCGGAGTCCCGGATGAGATCACGGACATGACGAGGAGTCTCAAAATGTTCGAGAGGTAAAGATTCATATATTGGAAGGTTACATTCGGACACCGGAATAGTTCGGAACGTTTCGGAGTATCGGGGGTTACTGGACCCCCCCCCCCCCCGAGAAGTTCATGGGCCTTCATGGGCTTTAGTGGAAAGGAGAGGAGAGCCACAAGGGAGGCCGCCCCCCCCCTGGCCAGTCCGAATTGTACTAGGGAGGGGGGCGGCGCCCCCTCTTTCCTTCCTCCCCTTTTCCTCCTTCCCTCTCTCCCTCTCTTGGAAAGGAAGGGGACTCCAACTAGGATTGGGAATCCTAGTTGGACTCCCCATGGCGCGCACCCCCCTTGGGCCAGCCACCTCTCCTCCCCCCTTTATATACGTGGGAGGGGGGCACCCCAAAGACACACCAAGTCTTCTCTTAGCCGTGTGCGGTGCCCCCCTCCATAGTTACACACCTCGGTCATATCGTCATAGTGCTTAGGTGAAGCCCTGCGCCGGTAACTTCATCATCACCGTTGCCACGCCGTCGTGCTGACGAAACTCTCCCTCGGCCTCAACTGGATCAAGAGCTTGAGGGACGTCATTGAGCTGAACGTGTGCTGAAAGCGGAGGTGCCGTACGTTCGGTGCTTGGATCGGTTGGATCGCGAAGACGCTCGACTACATAAACCGCATTACTAAACACTTCCGCTTTCAGTCTACGAGGGTACGTGGACACACTCTCCCCTCTCGTTGCTATGAATTCCTAGATATATCTTGCGTGATCGTAGGTAATTTTTTTGAAATATTGCTTTCCCCAACAACCATGAGTGGAGAGAAGATGTCTAATAGGGAGATTATGAAATTCTTTTCCGTTATCCGTTTGAAGGTGAGAAATGGTGCGATGAAAGTGGGTGTGGACGTAAGCATAAAATGAGTGGAGGGTGGAGGAGACATCGGATTTTTGGCATAGCGTAAAAGTCCAGGTGAAGTGAGAAAAATCATCTAAGATCACAAGATAATATGATAAGCCCGAATTGCTAGGCACTGGAGATGTCCAAACATCACAATGAATAACATCAAAAGGAAAAGTGGCTATTGATGTAGATGAAGGAAACGGCAAGCGAACGTGTTTTCCGATACGGCAAGCATGACAAGTATGTGCCGCTGATTTATTACATGAAAAAGGAGAAGTGCTCAAAATTTTGTGAAGAGCGTCGGCACCGGGATGACCAAGTCGAGTGTGCCAAAGCAGGACGTCGGCATGAAGAGCAACCGGACCGCCACTCGTCGTAGGACCGCAAGGGTAGAGATCGTCGGGGGAATCACATCAGTGCAGAACCCTCCGGGAGCGAGCATCCTTCACAGAGAAACCAAGAGCGTCAAACTCAACAGTGACAGGATTTTCCCGAGTAAGAGTACGAACAGAGCATAGGTTTTTGATTAAGGATGGTGAAACGAGCACATTACTAAGAGTTAAAGAATACGAGGGAAACGGCAGGGGGGACGAACTGTGATGGGTGATGGGAAGCGAGGAGCCATCACCAACCACGATGCGAGAGTTGAAGGGATAGAGGCGAGGCGCGGGAGAGGATACGGGGGTTGGAAGCCATGTGAGCGGCGGCGCTGGTGTCCATGTACCAATCGCCACCTCCGCTGTAGTTGCTTGGCGAGGGCGCAGCATGAAGAGCGGAGAGAAGGGCGGGATCCCAGACACCGCCGTGTGTCCCGCTGTATGCACCGTAGGCCGGAGGGCCACCATATGCCACAGGACCACCGTAGGGCGCCACACCACCATATGTCGCGGGCCCGGGGGCGGGTGCGGTCAGTAGCGCCTGATGAGAGGCCAGCCGCAGACCGAGGATGCCCGGAGCGGGAGGGCGAGGGACGGGCATGGAGTACGCATGCACAACACCCGTCCAGGGATTGTACCCCGACAACTAAGGTGGAGGAGGGGCGACTGCGGTGGTCGCTGGCGGGCGCTGCGCCGTGTTGGAGTTGCGGGCCCGACCCCCGCGACCCTTTTGCTTGCGGCCACTAGAGGGGGCGGGCGCGGGAGGCGGGGTCAGAGCAGGAGCACATGGCGCAGGCGGAGCAGGAGGCGCGCCGGTGCCGGCGGCGAGGCCGACGTGGAGCGCTGTGTGGGTCACTTGCCGAGCGGAGTGACGAAGGCGCTTGTCCTCCATGTGAAGGTACGTGACCGCCTTGGCGTACGTCAGCGTGACGAGGGAGAGGTTGGCGGCGGACTGGTCGAGGTCAGGGTGGAGGCCCTGAAGGAGGTTGGTGAGGAGGATGGAGTCGTCGATGGTCATGCCGACGTCGCATAGCTCGTCGGCGAGAACCTTCAGCCGCGTGCAGTACTCTTCGATCGAAAGGTCGTTTTGCTACAGAGTGAAGAACTCCCCTTGGAGGAAGACACCGTGTCACGCCCAATATGCGATACTATCCTAAAGAGACTCGAAGGTCCCACCAAGGATAGAACCGCATATTGACACGCTTTTGCAATGTGGATATCATTACATCAACATTACATAATAGAAGGGGATACATACAAGGCATACAAATGCTGCAAGAATACATCAATATACATCATACATAAGATCAACATCCGACTACGGATGAAACACAAACAGAAGCTCAAACGACATCCACCCTGCTAGCCCAGGTTGCCGACCTGGAACCTATCCCCTGATCGAAGAAGAAGCATAATAAGAACTCCAAAACAAGTAACATCGCTCTCGCGTCATGATCATCGCAAACCTGTACCTGCAACTGGTGTTGTAGTAAACTGTGAGCCACGAGGACTCAGCAATCCCATTACCATGGGTGTCAAGACTAGCAAAGCTTAATGGGTAAGGAAGGGGTAAAGTGGTGAGGTTGCAGCAGCGACTAAGCAAGTATGGTGGCTAACTTACGCGAATAAGAGCGAGAAGAGAAGCAAAGGAACGGTCCTGAAACTAGCAATGATCAAGAAGTGATCCTGAACTCCTACTTACGTCAAACATAACCCAGAAACCGTGTTCACTTCCCAGACTCCGCCGAAAAGAGACCATCACGGCTACACACGCGGTTGATGCGTTTTAATTAAGTCAAGTGTCAAGTTCTCTACAACCGGACGTTAACAAATTCCCATCTGCCACATAACCGCGGGCACGGCTTTCGAAAGATAATACCCTGCAGGGGTGTCCCAACTTAGCCCATTATAAGCTCTCACGGTCAACGAAGGATATTCCTTCTCCCGGGAGGACCCGATCAATCTCGGAATCCCGGTTACAAGACGTTTCGACAATGGTAAAACAAAACCAGCAAAGCCGCCCGATGTGTCGACAATCCCGATAGGAGTCGCACGTATCTTGTTCTCAGGACACACCGGATGAGCTAAGCGTACAGGTACCGACGTAACCCAAGTTGCCAAGGGATGGTCCCGCACGGTGCTCTAGTTTGGACGAACACTTAGACAAGCACTGGCCCGGGGGGTAAAATAAAGATGACCCTCGGGATGCGCGGCTCCCAAGGGAAAAAGGCTAGGTGAGGCAAATGTAAAACCAAGGTTGGGCCTTGCTGGAAGAGTTTTATTCAAAGCGAACTGTCAAGGGGGTCCCATAAATCACCCAACCGCGTAAGGGACGCAAAATCAAGGAACATAACATCGGTATGACGGAAACTGGGGCGGCAAGAGTGGAACAAAACACCAGGCATAAGGCCGAGCCTTCCACCCTTTACCAAGTATATAGATGCATTAATTAAATAAGAGATATTGTGATATCCCAACATAAACATAATCCAACATGGAGCAATATTCATCTTCACCTGCAACTAGCAACGCTATAAGAGGGGCTGAGCAAAGCGGTAACATAGCCAAACAACGGTTTGCTAGGAAGGGTGACAAAGGTTAGAGGTTCATGGCAATTTGGGAGGCTTGAAGAGCAAGTGATAGGTAGCGCAGCAAAGCGATAGAACGAAGCAACTAGCATAGCAATGATAGTAGTGAGATCCAAGGTGACGGTCATCTTGCCTGAAATCCCGCTAGGAAGAAGAACGAGTCCATGAAGAAGATGAAGCCACGAAGATGAACCAAGCGTAGACGAACGAATCCTCACGATCGCAACGAAACGGGAACTATCGAGAAGAAGCACACAACATGGTAAACACACCACACGTAAACAAGGCATGATGCTCAACCAAGTATGATGCATGACAAGGCTATATGAAGCTACTCATGGCATGAGATGATGCATACAAGAACAACACATCAAAGCAAGTTTAAATGAGGCCGGAAACAACATATAACAAATCCGGTAAGTCCTCATATGCAAATTTCGAAATTGGTACAGAACTGAATAAACCTTATGTTCAAGTTGGTAAACATCAAGTTAAAACGCACCAAGATGATCTACACAAAATTCTAGTCAAGTTACATATAAAGTTCATTTAATTCGGAGCTACGGTCTAGAAGATATGAGCAAAACAAGTTAAACATGGCATTGATGCAAAATGCATTCAAACATCAAACAAACACACTCAAGGCATGGATCCAACAAGGTAATATGGAACTACATGCAAAACTAAGCAAGTTTCATATAGAGCATGCTCAAAACGGAGCAACGGTGCAACACATACACTCCAAACAAGATATAACAACAATCTGTCCAAAACAGCAACTAGGCATCTTGCAAGCAACAAAACAATATGCTACAGCACCTCAACATGAAAACAAAAGGCATGGACATGATGTAAAGGTAAAGCATTACAAAACATGAACACTGAACTATCTCCAGAAATCACTAGAACATGCTCAAAAGTACATGGCAAGATTGCAAATAATAACAGTTTCACAGACTTAACAGAAATTACTGGACATGACAGAAATAACATCAGGTTGCAAAGATTTAGAGCTATCAAACAACATGCTACAGGAACATATCATGGCAACCAAAGGCATGGCATGAATCTACTAATTGCATAGAACAAAAGTCCCTTAATGATCACGAGCCAAAAAGGCACAGAAGATATGATGGCACCCAGGTAAACATAGCAAGTTTCATAAACAGATTCAGACTTAGAAGAAAAACAGAGCATGGCAGAAATAACGATAAGTAGACATGTTGGTGAGCTTGAACCACTCACTACAGAGCAATACATGGCATGACAAGGTAACCAACAGTAATATGTCACAAATATGAAGCTAATAGTGGCAATAACATAGTCATAGGGTGCATGGATCACTAGTAACAACCATGGCAAAATTGATTAACATGTAAACAATCTGCCAGGAATATTTTATAGCAAAAGTAGAGCAAGATTAAGACATGCTAGAGCACTCCATAATTGTAAACATGGGCATGGATGGATAGAGCATAACATGTGTAACAAAACATCCTTAGTGAACATCTCCAGATTATGCATAGAATGACTTGTAGCAGCAGGTTTACATGGCAACAAAATATAACAGACTCGGACTTAGCAGAAATCACTAAGTTATAGAAATCAGCAACATCACGGAGGCTACTTTGCATGCTTGTGCTAGTCACCACATAGATCACAAAAATACAAGACAAGCACCACTGTAAATATGGCATGAACTAGATCAAAACACATGTAGACATCAACCTCATAGGATGCACACACAAAATGAAATGAAAAAGATAAATCACCAAGTTCTGATAACAGACAGCAGTTAACAGCATATAGCACTCTTGCAACGATGATTAGGGCATCAAGATGACCTCAAACAAGCATTGCACAATAGAACAAAATGAAGAGCATCTCATGACGAACATTTTGATATATCGTATGCATGAAACGGAGCAGCACACATGAAGTTATGGCATGATGAACGTGGGTACATAATGCAAAATCTCAGGGACTTGTTGAAAATATACCCTCGCGAGAAACGGGACGGGGGAATCCGGGACGACGTGGTGCAGCATGCTGTTTGGATGGATGGTCGATGGCGGGGCTAGATGAGATCGTCCCGATCTGGATGGGCCACGAGGTCAACGCGGGACCAACGAGTCAGCGCCGCGGGGCCGGTCGGCGGCGGGATCCGAGGCGAGGGCGGCGCCGGCGAGGCGCTCCGGCGATGAGGCGGGCGGAGGCGCTCGGGGACGGGCAGATCCGGCGGCGCCTCGGCCGGATCCGGGTGGCGGCGAACTGGGCGCTCCGGCGGGGCGGAGGCCGGTCGCGGCACGGTGCAAACGGCGGCGAGGCGGCGGAGATCCCGTGGGGCGGCGCGGAAGCCGAGGGAGTCGGCGGCAAGGCGCGCGAGGCGCTCGGGCAGAGCGGAGGTGGGGCGCTGGGCGTGGCGCAGGAGCGAGGGGCGGCTCGGCCCGGTTTGGCCCTGCGCGGGCTCCCCGTGGGCCGGGTGGGCCGCGGCGAGGTGGGATGATGCGGGGACAGGTGGAGGCCTGGGAGTGGCCAGGGGCGCCGACTGGTGGTGGCTCGCCTGCTTGGGCGGCGCCAAGTGGCGGCGGAGGAGTGACCAGGCGCGGATTTGGAGGTTGGGGCGGCGGCTGCAGGTGGGAGGAGGGCTAGGAGTAGGTGAAGGACTAGGGGATGCCAAAAATGGAGAGAAGGGGTCTATATATAGCAAAAAGACTAGGGTTAGGGGGTTTTCGGAGCCCTCCGATCGCAATCGAACGGTTCCGGTCGGAGGGGGGGTTTAGTGGGCTGGACTTGGGCTGCAAAGAGAAGGGGGGTTTCGGGCTACGCGGCTAACCGTTGGGGCATCAAACGACCTCCAAATGGAACGAAATTTGACGGGCGGTCTGTCGGTGCTATACCAAGGCCACTCGGCAAATACCGACCCATTCCGAGAAGGTTTTTCTCCCGCTCACGAAAAGAGAACAGAGGGGTGCAACGGGTGCGGCGAGAGTGTCGGATCGCGAAACGGACAACGGGGAAAAGGACCGGATGCAAGTTTTGAAAAACATGATGATGCAATGCAGATGATGACATGGCAAAATGCAACACGCAAGCAAATGACAAGGCAAGGACGGCGAATAACTGGCAGACACCTGGCGCATCGGATCCGGGGCGTTACACACGGTGTTGGAGTTGATTGTCGAGGAAGAGGTCGCACAGCCGTGTCCACATGGCGTACGCCAGCGGGTCACGGGAGTTCACCATGTTGAAGAGACCTGTAGAGATGGTGATAAAAAGTCACTTGACGATGCAGGCGTCCATGGCAAGCCACTCATCGTCATCCTTCATGTCGCGGAAGTCGATGCTCCCGTCAACGTGCTCGATGAGACGGTAGGTGCGGAACAAGAGCGCGAAGTAGGTGCGCCACGCATTGTAGGATGGCGAGTCGAGGTCGAGGACGATGGGTACGTGGTCTTTGATGTGGAGCTCGTTGAGGCGGTCGGAGGTGAAGATGGCGTCGGTGAAGGAACCAGCGTTAGAGGGTTCGGCTTTGGAGCGGGACATGGTGGCGAGAGGAGGAAGAGGGGTGGCGGTGGGTGGTTCAGGGTTTGGGTGGTGGCCGAGTGAGGGAAGGGGCGCGGCGGCGGCTGTAGAAGAACAGCGGCGGCGCACTAGGGTTTTGGGGAGAGGGCGACGACGGCTGTGGGAAGCAGGGAACAGCGGCGGGGGCTTAGGGTTTTGGGTAGGAGGAGGTAGCGGTGGTGGCTACGGGAGAGGTAGCGGCGGCGGCGCTGGGTTGGAGATGGCGGTGGCGGCTACGGGAGGGTGCGGCAGCTGCGGGTTGCGGAAGCGAGGAGAGATCATGGTAAAACTGATACCATGTAGAGAGAATATGCGGTGAAAATCAATTGTATTCCTTGGAGTCGCTCACAATATATACACGAGATGTCTTGCGTGACAAGGAAACTAACCCTACCATATCTCTAGGATTCAACTATACAAGGCTAGAGAAGATAGGAATAGTAGTACAAATATGTCACGTTCAACACAAAGGCACAAGATGATGATGGCCATATCATGTCACATATTTTGATTGCATGTGATGTTTATCTTTTATGCATCTTATTTTGCTTAGTACGGCGGTAGCATTATAAGATGATCCCTTACTAAAATTTCAAGATATAAGTGTTCTCCCTGAGTATGCACCATTGCGACAGTTCGTCGTGCCGAGACACCACGTGATGATTGGGTGTGATAAGCTCTAGTTCACATACAACGGGTGCAAGACAGTTTTGCACGTGCGGAATACTCAGGTTAAACTTGATGAGCCTAGCATGTACAGACATGGCCTCGGAACACTGGAGACCGAAAGGTCGAACGTGAATCATATAGTAGATATGATCAACATAGAGATGTTCACCATTGAAAACTACTCCATCTCATGTGATGATCGGACATGGTTTAGTTGATTTGGATCACGTGATCATTTAGATGACTCGAGGGATGTCTATCTAAGTGGGAGTTCTTAAGTAATATGATTAATTGAACTTTAATTTATCATGAACCTAGTCCTAAGAGTTTTTGCATATATATATGTTGTAGATCAATGGCCCGTGCTACCGTTCCCTTGAATTTTAATGCGTTCCTAGAGAAAGCTAAGTTGAAAGATGATGGCAGCAACTACACAGACTGGGTCTGTAAGTTGAGGATTATCCTCATTGCTGCACAGAAGAATTATGTCCTTGATGCACCACTAGGTGCAAGACCTGCTGCAGGAGCAGATGCTGATGTTATGAATGTCTGGCAAGATCGATCTAATGACTACTCGATAGTTCAGTGTGCCATGCTTTACAGCTTAGAATCGGGATTTCAAAGACGTCTTGAACGTCATGGAGCATATGAGATGTTCCAGGAGTTGAAGTTAATATTTCAAGCAAATGCCCGAGTTGAGAGATATGAAGTCTCCAACAAGTTCTATAGCTGCAAGATGGAGGAGAACAGTTCTGTCAGTAAACACATACTCAGAATGTCTAGGTACCATAACCACTTGACTCAGCTGGGAGTTAACCTTCCAGATGATAGTGTTATTGATAGAGTTCTTCAATCACTACCACCAAGCTATAAAGGCTTCGTGATGAACTATAATATGCAAGGGATGGAGAAGACTATTCCTGAGCTCTTCGCAATTAATGCAAAAAGCTGCAGTGGTAGAAATCAAGAAGGAGCATCAAGTGTTGTTGGTTAACAAGACCACTAGTTTCAAGAAAAAGGGCAAAGGGAAGAAGGGGAACTTCAAGAAGAATGGCAAGTAAGTTGTCACTCCCGGGAAGAAGCCCAAGTCTGGACCTAAGCCTGAAACTAAGTGCTTCTACTGCAAAGGGATTGGTCACTGGAAGCGGAACTGCCCAGTATTTGTCGGATAAGAAGGATGGCAAAGTGAACAAAGGTATATTTGATATACAAGTTATTAATGTGTACCTTACTAATGCTCATAGTAGTGCCTGGGTATTTGATACCAGTTCGATTGCTCATATTTGTAACTCGAAACAGGGGCTACGGATTAAACGAAGATTGGCTAAGGACGAGGTGACGATGCGCGTCGGGAATGGTTCCAAGGTCGATGTGATCGCCGTCGGCACGCTACCTCTACATCTACCTTCGGGATTAATTTTAGACCTAAATAATTGTTATTTGGTGCCAGCGTTGAGCATGAACATTATATCTGGATCTTGTTTAATGCGAGACATTATTCATTTAAATCATAGAATAATGGTTGTTCTATTTATATGAGTAATATCTTTTATGGTCATGCACCCCTGAAGAGTGGTATATTTTTGTTGAATCTCGATCATGGTGATACACATATTCATAATATTGATGCCAAAAGATGCAAAGTTGATAATGATAGTGCAACATATTTGTGGCACTGCCGTTTACGTCATATTGGTGTAAAGCGCATGAAGAAACTCCATGCAGATGGACTTTTGGAATCACTTGATTATGAATCATTTGATGCTTGCGAACCATGCCTCATGGGCAAGATGACTAAGACTCCGTTCTCCGGAACAATGGAGCGAGCTACTGACTTGTTGGAAATAATACATACCGATGTATGCGGTCCGGCGAGTGTTGAGGCTCGCGGCGGCTATCGTTATTTTCTGACCTTCACATATGATTTGAGCAGATATGGGTATATCTACTTAATGAAACACAAGTCTGGAACATTTGAAAAGTTCAAAGAATTTCAGTGTGAAGTGGAGAATCATCGTAACAAGAAAATTAAGTTTCTACGATCTGATCGCGGAGGCGAATATTTGAGTTACGAGTTTGTCCTTCATTTAAGACAATGTGGAATAGTTTCACAACTCACGCCACCTGCAACACCACAGCGAAATGGTGTGTCCGAACGTCATAACCGTACTTTATTAGATATGGTGCGATCTATGATGTCTCTTACCGATTTACCACTGTCGTTTTGGGGTTATGCATTAGAGACAGATGCATTCACTTTAAATAAGGCACTGTCTAAATCCGTTGAGACGACACCGTAAGAACTGTGGTTTGGCAAGAATCCTAAGATGTCGTTTCTTAAAGTTTGGGGTTGCGATGCTTATGTGAAAAAGCTTCAGCCTAATAAGCTCGAACCCAAATCGGAAAAGTGCGTCTTCATAGGATACCCAAAAGAGACTGTTGGGTACACCTTCTGTCACAGATCCGAAGGCAAGATCTTTGTTGCTAAGAATGGATCCTTTCTAGGGAAGGAGTTTCTCTCGAAAGAAGTGAGTGGGAGGACAGTAGAACTTGATGAGGTAATTGTACCTTCTCTTGAATTGGAAAGTTGTTCATCACATAAATCAGTTCCAGTGATGCCTACACCAATTAGTGAGAAAGCTAATGATAATGATCATGAAACTTCAGATCAAGTTACTACCGAACCTCGTAGGTCAACCAGAGTACGTTCCGCACCAGAGTGGTACGGTAATCATGTTCTGGAAGTCATGCTACTAGGCCATGACGAACCTACAAACTAGGAGGAAGCGATGATGAGCCCAGATTCCGCAAAATGCCTTGAGGCCATGAAATCTGAGATGGGATCCATGTATGAGAACAAAGTATGGACTTTGGTGGACTTGCCCGATGATCGCCAAGCCATAGAGAATAAATGGATCTTCAAGAAGAAGACTGACGCTGATGGTAATGTTACTGTCTACAAAGCTTGACTTTTCACGAAAGGTTTTCGACAAGTTCAAGGAGTTGACTATGATGAGACCAGCGATGCTTAAGTCTGTCCCAATCATGTTAGCAATTGCCGCATTTTATGATTATGAAATCAGGCAAATGGATGTCAAAACTGCATTCCTTAATGGATTTCTTAAAGAAGAGTTGTATATGATGCAGCCAGAAGGTTTTGTCGATCCTAAAGGTGCTAACAAAGTGTGCAAGCTCCACCGATCCATTTATGGACTGGTGCAAGCCTCTTGGAGTTGTAATATACGCTTTGATGAGGTGATCAAAGCATATGGTTTTATACAGACTTTTGGAGAAGCCTGTGTTTAGAAGAAAGTGAGTGGGAGCTCTGTAGCATTTCTAATATTATATGTGGATGACATATTGTTGATTCAAAATGATATAGAATTTCTGGATAGCATAAAAGGATACTTGAATAAGAGTTTTTCAATGAAAGACCTCGGTGAAGCTACTTATATATTGGGCATTAAGATCTATAGAGATAGATCAAGATGCTTAATTGGACTTTCACAAAGCACATACCTTGATAAGATTTTGAAGAAGTTCAAAATGGATCAGTCAAAGAAAGGGTTCTTGTCTGTGTTACAAGGTGTGAAGTTGAGTCAGATTCAATGCCCGACCACTGCAGAAGATAGAGAGAAAATGAAAGTCATTCCCTATGCTTCAGCCATAGGTTCTATCATGTATGTTATGCTGTGTACAAGACCTGATGTGTGCCTTGCTTTAAGTATAGCAAGGAGGTACCAAAGTAATCCAGGAGTGGATCACTGGACAGTGGTCAAGAACATCCTGAAGTACCTGAAAAGGACTAAGGATATGTTTCTCGTTTATGGAGGTGACAAAGAGCTCGTCGTAAATGGTACGTCGATGCTAGCTTTGACACTGATCCGGATGACTCTAAGTCACAAACCGGATACGTATTTATATTGAATGGTGGAGCTGTCAGTTGGTGCAGTTCCGAGCAAAGCGTCATGGCGGGATCTACGTGTGAAGCGGAGTACATAACTGCTTCAGAAGCAGCGAATGAAGGAGTCTGGATGAAGGAGTTCATATCCGATCTAGGTGTAATACCTAGTGCATCGGGTCCAATGAAAATCTTTATGACAATACTGGAGCAATAGCCTTGGCGAAGGAATCCAGATTTCACAAAAGAACCAAACACATCAAGAGATGCTTCAACTCCATCTGTGATCAAGTCAAGGAGGGAGACATAGAGATTTGCAAAATACATACGGATCTGAATGTGGCAGACCCATTGACTAAGCCTCTTCCATGAGCAAAACATGATCAACACCAAGACTCCATGGGTGTTAGAATCATTACAATGTAATCTAGATTATTGACTCTAGTGCAAGTGGGAGACTGAAGGAAATATGCCCTAGAGGCAATAATAAAGTTGTTATTTATATTTCCTTATATCATGATAAATACCTATTATTCATGCTAGAATTGTATTAACCGGAAACTTGATACATGTGTGGATACATAGACAAACAGTGTCCCTAGTAAGCCTCTACTTGAGTAGCTCGTTAATCAAAGATGGTTAAGTTTCCTAATCATAGACATGTGTTGTCATTTGATGAACGGGATCACATCATTAGAAGAATGATGTGATGGACAAGGCCCATCCGTTAGCTTAGCATAATGATCGTTAAATTTTATTGCTATTGCTTTCTTCATGACTTATACATGTTCCTTTGACTATGAGATTATGCAACTCCCGAATACCGGAGGAATACCTGGTGTGCTATCAAACGTCACAACGTAAATGGGTGATTATAAAGATGCTCTACAGGTATCTCCGAAGGTGTTTTGTTGGGTTGGCATAGATCGAGATTAGGATTTGTCACTCCGAATATCGAAGAGGTATCTCTGGGCCCTCTCGGTAATGCACATCATAATAAGCCTTGCAAGCAATGGGACTAATGAGTTAGTTACGGGATGATGCATTACAAAAAGAACGAGTAAAGAGACTTGTCGGTAATGAGATTGAACTAGGTATGAGGATACCGACGATGAATCTCGGGTAAGTAACATATCGATGACAAAGGGAATAAAGTATGTTGTCAACATGGTGTTGGGAATCGTAGCATAATTTAAAAATTTCCTACGCTCACCAAGATGCATCTATGGAGTCTACTAGCAACGAGGGGAAAGGAGTGCATCTACATACCCTTGTAGATCGCGAGCGGAAGCGTTCCAATGAACGTGGATGACGGAGTCGTACTCGTCGTGATCCAAATCACCGATGACCGAGTGCCGAACGGACGGCACCTCCGCGTTCAACACACGTACGGTGCAGCGATGTCTCCTCCTTCTTGATCCAGCAAGGGGGAAGGAGAGGTTGATGGAGATCCAACAGCACGACGGCGTGGTGGTGGATGTAGCGGCTCTCCGGCAGGGCTTCGCAAGCTTCTGCGAGAGAGAGAGGTGTTGCAGGGGAGGAGGGAGGCGCCCAAGGCTTAGATGTTGCTGCCCTCCCTTCCCCCCACTATATATAGGGCCAAGGGAGAGGGGGGGCGCAGCCTTGCCCCTTCCTCCAAGGAAGGGTGCGGCCAGGGGGGAGTCCTTCCCCCCCAAGGCACCTCGGAGGTGCCTTCCCCCTTTAGGACTCTCCCTTTTTTCTTATCTCTTGCGCATGGGCCTCTTGGGGCTGGTGCCCTTGGCCCATATAGGCCAAGGCGCACCCCTTACAGCCCATGTGGCCCCCCGGGGCTGGTGGACCCCCTTGGTGGACCCCCGGACCCCTTTCGGCACTCCCGGTACAATACCGATAAAGCGCGAAACTTTTCCGGCGACCAAAATAAGACTTCCCATATATAAATCTTTACCTCCGGACCATTCCGGAACCTCTCGTGACGTCCGGGATCTCATCCGGGACTCCGAACAACTTTCGGGTTTCCGCATACATATATCTCTACAACCCTAGCGTCACCGGACCTTAAGTGTGTAGACCCTACGGGTTCGGGAGACATGCAGACATGACCGAGACGCCTCTCCGGTCAATAACCAACAGCGGGATCTGGATACCCATGTTGGCTCCCACATGCTCCACGATGATCTCATCGGATGAACCACGGTGTCGAGGATTCAATCAATCCGTATGCAATTCCCTTTGTCAATCGGTATGTTACTTGCCCGAGATTCGATCGTCGGTATCCCAATACCTTGTTCAATCTCGTTACCGGCAAGTCTCTTTACTCGTACCGCAATGCATGATCCCGTGACTAACGCCTTAGTCACATTGAGCTCATTATGATGATGCATTACCGAGTGGGCCCAGAGATACCTCTCCGTTTACACGGAGTGACAAATCCCAGTCTCGATCCGTGCCAACCCAACAGACACTTTCGGAGATACCCGTAATGCACCTTTATAGTCACCCAGTTACGTTGTGACGTTTGGCACACCCAAAGCACTCCTACGGTATCCGGGAGTTGCACGATCTCATGGTCTAAGGAAAAGATACTTGACATTGGAAAAGCTCTAGCAAACGAAACTACACGATCTTTTATGCTATGCTTAAGTTGGGTCTTGTCCATCACATCATTCTCCTAATGATGTGATCCCGTTATCAATGACATCCAATGTCCATAGTCAGGAAACCATGACTATCTGTTGATCAACGAGCTAGTCAACTAGAGGCTTACTAGGGACAGGTTGTGGTCTATGTATTCACACATGTATTACGATTTCCGGACAATACAATTATAGCATGAATAATAGACAATTACCATGAACAAAGAAATATAATAATAACCATTTATTATTGCCTCTAGGGCATATTTCCAACAGTCTCCCACTTGCACTAGAGTCAATAATCTAGTTCACATCACCATGTGATTAACACTCACTGGTCACATCACCATGTGACCAACATCTAAAGAGTTTACTAGAGTCATCAATCTAGTTCACATCATTATGTGATTATCACTCAATGTGTTCTGGTTTGGTCATGTTATGCTTGTGAGAGAGGTTATTAGTCAACGGGTCTGAACCTTTCAGAACCGTGTGCTTTACGAATATCTATGTCATCTTGTGGATGCTACCACGCGCTATTTGGAGCCATTTCAAATAATTGCTCTACTATACGAATCCGGTTTACTACTCAGAGTCATCCGGATTAGTGTCAAAGTTCGCATCGACGTAACCCTTTACGACGAACTCCTTTCCACCTCCATAATCGAGAAAATTCCTTAATCCACTAGGTACTAAGGATAAGTTCGACCGCTGTCATGAGATCCTTTCCCGGATCACCATTGTACCCTCTTGACCAACTCATGGCAAGGCACACTACATGTGCGGTACACAGCATAGCATACTATAGAGCCTATGTCTAAAGCATAGGGGACGACCTTCGTCCTTTCTCTATCTTCTGCTGTGGTCAGGTCTTGAGTCTCACTCAATACTCACACCTTGTAACACAGCCAAGAACTCCTTCTTTGCTGATCTATTTTGAACTCTTTCAAAATCATGTCAAGGTGTGCTGTCTTTTGAAAGTATCATCAGGCGTCTTGATCTATCTCTATGGATCTTGATGCCCAATATGTAAGCAGCTTTATCCAGGTCTTCCTTTGAAAAACTCCTTTCAAACAACCCTTTATGCTTTCCAGAAATTTTACATCATTTCGGATCAACAATATGTCATTCACATATACTTATCAGAAATGTTGTAGCGCTCCCACTCACTTTATTGTAAATACAAGTTTCTAACAAACTTTGTATAAACCCAAAAACTTTGATCACCCCATCAAAGCATATATTCTGACTCCGAGATGCTTGCTCTAATCCATGGAAGGATCGCTGGAGCTAGCATACCTTTTAGCATCCTTAGGATCGACAAAACCTTTCTGATTGTATCACATACAACCTTTCCTTACGAAAACTGGTAAGGAAACTTGTTTTGACATCCATCTGCCAGATTTCATAAATGTAGCTAATGCTAACATGATTCCGACGGACCTAAGCATCGCTACGGATGAGAAAAACTCATCGTAGTCAACTCCTTGAACTTGTGAAAATACTCTTTGCCACAAGTCGAGCTTCATAGACGGTAACATTACCGTCCATGTCCGTCTTCTTCTTAAAGATCCATTTATCTCAATGGCTTGCCGATCA
Source organism: Triticum aestivum (assembly GCF_018294505.1). Lineage (NCBI taxonomy): Eukaryota > Viridiplantae > Streptophyta > Magnoliopsida > Poales > Poaceae > Triticum > Triticum aestivum. The sequence goes on along the minus strand of NC_057814.1, from coordinate 406,182,805 downwards.
TCGGGCAAGTTCACCAAAGTCCATGCTTTGTTCTGATACATGGATTCTATCTCGGATTTCATGGCCTCGAGCCATTCGTCGGAATATGGGCCCACCATCGCTTCTCCATAGCTCGTAGGTTCATTGTTGTCTAGCAACATGACTTCCAAGACAGGATCACGCATTACTCTGAAGTAGTGCGCATCCTCGTCGTCCTACGAGGTTTGGTAGTGACTTGATCCGAAGTTTCATGATCACTATCATAAGCTTCCACTTCAATTGGTGTAGGTGCCACAGGAACAACTTCCTGTGCCCTGCTACACACTAGTTGAAGCGACGGTTCAATAACCTTATCAAGTCTCCACCATCCTCCCACTCAATTCTTTCGAGAGAAACTTTTCCTCGAGAAAGGACTCGTTTCTAGAAGCAATTACTTTTGCTTCCAGATCTGAAATAGGAGGTATACCCAACTGTTTTGGGTATTCTATGAAGATGCATTTATCCGCTTTGGGTTCGAGCTTATCAGCCTGAAACTTTTCACATAAGCATCGCAGCCCCAAACTTTTAAGAAACGACAACTTAGGTTTCTATAAACGGTGTCGTCTCAACGGAATTGCGTGGTGCCCCTTTTAAAGTGAATGCGGTTGTCTCTAATGCCTAACCCATAAACGATAGTGGTAATTTGATAAGAAACATCATGGTATGCACCATATCCAATAGGGTGCAGTTATGATGTTCGGACACACCATCACACTATGGTGTTCCAGGCGGTATTAATTGTGAAACACTTTCCACAATGTCTCAATTGTGTGCCAAACTCGTAACTCAGATACTCATCTCTATGATCATATCACAGACATTTTATCCTCTTGTCACGACGATCTTCAACTTCACTCTGAAATTACTTGAACCTTTCAATAATTCAGACTTGTGTTTCATCAAGTAAATATCTCAGCATCTACTCAATCATCTGTGAAGTAAGAACATAACGATATCCACTGCATGCCTCAGCACTCATTGGACTGCGTACATCAAAATGTATTACTTCCAATAAGTTGCTCTCTTGTTCCATCTTACTGAAAACGAGGACTTTCAGTCATCTTGCCCATGTGGTATGATTTGCATGTCTCAAGTGATTCATAATCAAGTGAGTCTAAACGATCCATCTGTATGGAGTTTCTTCATGCATATATACCAATAGACATGGTTCGCATGTCTCAATATTTTCAAAAACGAGTGAGTCCAAAGATCCATCTACATGGAGCTTCTTCATGCGTTCTATACCAATATGACTCAAGTGGCAGTGCCACAAGTATGTGGTACTATCATTACTATCTTATATCTTTTGGCACGAACATGTGTATCACTGCGATCGAGATTCATTTTAGGTGCAAGACCATTGAAGGTATTATTCAAATAAACAGAGTAACCATTATTCTCCTTAAATGAATAACCATTTTGCGATAAACATAATCCAATCATGTTCAACGCAAACACCAAATCTCGATGGTAGAGGGAGCATGCGATGCTTGATCACATCAACCTTGGAAACACTTCCAACACATATCGTCATCTCACCTTTAGCTAGTCTCCGTTTATTCCGCAGCTTTTATTTCGAGTTACTAACACTTAGCAACCGAACCGGTATCTAATACCCTGGTGCTGCTAGGAGTACTAGTAAAGTACACATTCATATAACGTATATCCAATATACTTCTGTCGACCCTTGCCTGCCTTCTCATCTACCAAGTATCTAGGGTAGTTCCGCTTCAGTGACCGTTCCCCTCATTACAGAAGCACTTAGTCTCGGGTTTGGGTTCAACCTTGGGATTCTTCACTAGAGCAGCAAACGACTTGCTGTTTCATGAAGTATCCCTTTTGCCCTTGCCCTTCTTAAACTAGTGGTTTTACTAACCATCAACAATTGATGCTCCTTCTTGATTTCTACTCTCGCGGTGTCAAACATCGCGAATAGCTCAAGGATCATCATGATTATCCTTGATATGTTATAGTTCATCACGAAGCTCTACTAGCTTGGTGGCAGTGACTATGGAGAACCATCACTATCTCATCTGGGAGATTAACTCCCACTCGATTCAAGCGATTGTGGCACTCAGACTATCTGAGCACACGCTCAACGATTGAGCTTTTCTCCCTTAGTTTGCAGGCTTAAGAAACTTGTCAGAGGTCTCATACCTCTTGACGTGGGCACTAGTCTGAAATCCCAATTTCAGTCTTCGGAACATCTCACATGTTCTGCGATGTTTCAAAACGTCTTTGGTGCCACAATTCTAAACCGCACTGAACTATCACGTAGTCATCAAAACGTGTATGTCAGATGTTTCGTAACATCTACAGACGACGCTGAGGTTCAGCACACCGAGCGGTGCATTAAGGACATAAACCTTCTGTGCAGCAATGAGGACAATCCTCAGTTTACGGACCCAGTCCGCATAATTGCTACTACCAATTTTCAACTAAATTTTCTCTAGGAACATATCTTAACCAGTAGAACTAAAGCGCAAGCTATGACATAATTTCCAAATACCTATTTGACTATGTTCATGATAATGAAGTTCATCTGATTATGAACTCCCACTCAGATAGACATCCCTCTAGTCATCTAAGTGAAACATGATCCGAGTTCAACTAGGCCATGTCCGATCATCACGTGAGACGGACTAGTCAAGATCGGTGAACATCTCCATGTTGATCGTATCTTCTATACGACTCATGCTCGACCTTTCGGTCCTCCGTGTTCCGAGGCCATGTCTGTACATGCTAGGCTCGTCAAGTCAACCTAAGTGTATTGTGTGTGTTCCGAGGCCATGTTTGTACATGCTAGGCTCGTCAACACCCGTTGTATTCGAACGTAAGAATCTATCACACCCGATCATCACGTGGTGCTTCGAAACGACGAACCTTCGCAACGGTGCACAGTTAGGGTGAACACTTTCTTGAAATTATTATAAGGGATCATCCTACTTGCTACCGTCGTTCTAAGCAAATAAGATGCAAAAACATGATAAACATCACATGCAATCAAATAGTGACATGATATGGCCAATATCATCATGCTCCTTTGATCTCCATCTTCGGGGCACCATGATCATCTTTGTCACCGGCATGACACCATGATCTCCATCATCATGATCTCCATCATTGTGTCTTCATGAAGTCGTCACGCCAACGATTACTTCTACTTCTATGGCTAACGCGTTTAGCAATAAAGTAAAGTAATTTACATGGCGTTATTCAATGACTCGCAGGTCATACAAAATAATAAAGACAACTCCTATGGCTCCTGCCGGTTGTCATACTCATCGACATGCAAGTCGTGATTCCTATTACAAGAATATGATTAATCTCATACATCACATATATCATTCATCACATCTTCTGGCCATATCACATCACATGGCACTTGCTGCAAAAACAAGTTAGACGTCCTCTAATTGTTGTTGCAAGTTTTTACGTGGTTTGTAGGTTTCTAGCAAGAACGTTTCTTACCTACGTATGACCACAACGTGATTTGCCAATTTCTATTTACCCTTCATAAGGACCCTTTTCATCGAATCTGTTCCGACTAAAGTAGGAGAGACAGACACCCGCTAGCCACCTTATGCATCTAGTGCATGTCAGTCGGTGGAACCTGTCTCACGTAAGAGTACGTGTAAGGTCGGTCCGGGCCGCTTCATCCTACAATGCCGCCGAAACAAGAAAAGACTAGTAGCGGCAAGAAGAATTGGCAAACTCAACGCCCACAACTTCTTTGTGTTCTACTCGTGCATAGTAACTACGCATAAACCTGGCTCTGATACCACTGTTGGGAATCGTAGCATAATTTAAAAATTTCCTACGCTCACCAAGATGCATCTATGGAGTCTACTAGCAACGAGGGGAAAGGAGTGCATCTACATACCCTTGTAGATCGCGAGCGGAAGCGTTCCAATGAACGTGGATGACGGAGTCGTACTCGCCGTGATCCAAATCACCGATGACCGAGTGCCGAACGGACGGCACCTCCGCGTTCAACACACGTACGGTGCAGCGACGTCTCCTCCTTCTTGATCCAGCAAGGGGGAAGGAGAGGTTGATGGAGATCCAACAACACGACGGCGTGGTGGTGGATGTAGCGGCTCTCCGGCAGGGCTTCGCAAGCTTCTGCGAGAGAGAGAGGTGTTGCAGGGGAGGAGGGAGGCGCCCAAGGCTTAGATGTTGCTGCCCTCCCTTCCCCCCACTATATATAGGGCCAAGGGAGAGGGGGGGCGCAGCCTTGCCCCTTCCTCCAAGGAAGGGTGCGGCCAGGGGGGAGTCCTTCCCCCCCAAGGCACCTCGGAGGTGCCTTCCCCCTTTAGGACTCTCCCCTTTTTCTTATCTCTTGCGCATGGGCCTCTTGGGGCTGGTGCCCTTGGCCCATATAGGCCAAGGCGCACCCCTTACAGCCCATGTGGCCCCCCGGGGCTGGTGGACCCCCTTGGTGGACCCCCGGACCCCTTTCGGCACTCCCGGTACAATACCGATAAAGCGCGAAACTTTTCCGGCGACCAAAATAAGACTTCCCATATATAAATCTTTACCTCCGGACCATTCCGGAACCTCTCGTGACGTCCGGGATCTCATCCGGGACTCCGAACAACTTTTGGGTTTCCGCATACATATATCTCTACAACCCTAGCGTCACCGGACCTTAAGTGTGTAGACCCTACGGGTTCGGGAGACATGCAGACATGACCGAGACGCCTCTCCGGTCAATAACCAACAGCGGGATCTGGATACCCATGTTGGCTCCCACATGCTCCACGATGATCTCATCGGATGAACCACGGTGTCGAGGATTCAATCAATCCGTATGCAATTCCCTTTGTCAATCGGTATGTTACTTGCCCGAGATTCGATCGTCGGTATCCCAATACCTTGTTCAATCTCGTTACCGGCAAGTCTCTTTACTCGTACCGCAATGCATGATCCCGTGACTAACGCCTTAGTCACATTGAGCTCATTATGATGATGCATTACCGAGTGGGCCCAGAGATACCTCTCCGTTTACACGGAGTGACAAATCCCAGTCTCGATCCGTGCCAACCCAACAGACACTTTCGGAGATACCCGTAATGCACCTTTATAGTCACCCAGTTACGTTGTGACGTTTGGCACACCCAAAGCACTCCTACGGTATCCGGGAGTTGCACGATCTCATGGTCTAAGGAAAAGATACTTGACATTGGAAAAGCTCTAGCAAACGAAACTACACGATCTTTTATGCTATGCTTAAGTTGGGTCTTGTCCATCACATCATTCTCCTAATGATGTGATCCCGTTATCAATGGCATCCAATGTCCATAGTCAGGAAACCATGACTATCTGTTGATCAACGAGCTAGTCAACTAGAGGCTTACTAGGGACAGGTTGTGGTCTATGTATTCACACATGTATTACGATTTCCGGACAATACAATTATAGCATGAATAATAGACAATTACCATGAACAAAGAAATATAATAATAACCATTTATTATTGCCTCTAGGGCATATTTCCAACACATGGGCCATAGGGGAGAGAGAGGGCAGCCCACAAGGGGTGGCGCCCCCCCCATGGGCAGTCCGAATTGGACAAGGGGAGGGGGCGCGGCCCCCTTTCCTTCTCCCTCTCCCTCTCCTTCCCCCTTCCCCCTTCGAAAGAAGGAAGGGGGCCGACTAGGACTAGGAGTCCAAGTCGGTTTCCCCCCACTTGGCGCGCCCCCTAGGGCCGGCCTCCTCCCTCTCTTCCTTTATATACGGGGGCAGGGGGCACCCCAAAGGACATCAATTGTTCTTAGCCGTGTGCAGTGCCCCCCTCCACCGTTTACTCCTCCGGTCATATTGTCGTAGTGCTTAGGCGAAGCCCTGCGTGGATAACCTTGCCATCACTGTCACCACGCCGTCGTGTTGACGGAACTCACCCTCGACACTTTGCTATTGCAGGATCAAGAGTTCGAGGGATGTCATCGAGCTGAACGTGTGCAGAACTCGGAGGTGTCGTACGTTCGGGCTTGATCGGTTGGATCGAGAAGACGTTCGACTACATCAACCGCGTTAAGCTAACGCTTCCGCTTTCGGTCTACGAGGGTACGTGGACACACTCTCCCCCTCTCATTGCTATGCATCTCCTAGATAGATCTTGCGTGAGCGTAGGATTTTTTTTTGAAATTGCATGCTACGTTCCCCAACAGCGGGGCCTCGTGGTCGTGGAGGAGCGGCGTGTGGTGCCGGCAGCGAGGGCGGTGTGCATGGCCCGAGTCTTGACTTGCTTCTGTTGGGAACGTAGTAATTTCAAAAAAAATCCTACGCACACGCAAGATCATGGTGATGCATAGCAACGAGAGGGGAGAGTGTTGTCCACGTACCCTCGTAGACCGAAAGCGGAAGCGTTAGCACAACGCGGTTGATGTAGTCGTACGTCTTCACGATCCGACCGATCCAAGTACCGAACGTACGGCACCTCCGAGTTCAGCACACGTTCAGCTCGATGACGTCCCGCGAACTCCGATCTAGCAGAGCTTCACGGGAGAGTTCCATCAGCATGACGGCGTGATGACGAAGATGATGTTTCTACTAACGCAGGGCTTCGCCTAAGCACCGCTACGATATGACCGAGGTGGAATATGGTTGAGGGGGGCACCGCACACGGCTGGGAGAGATCAACTTGTGTGTCCTAGGGTGCCCCCTGCCCCTGTATATAAAGGAGCAAGGGGGAGGCCGGTCGGCCCCTGTAGGGCGTGCCAGGAGGAGTCCTCCTCCTAGTAGGAGTAGGACTCCCCTTTCCTACTCCTACTAGGAGGAGGAAAGGAAGGAGGAGAGGGAGAAGGAAGGAGAGGAAGGAAAAGGAGGAAAGGGGGGCCGGCCCCCTAGTCCAATTCGGTTTGGGCTAGGGAGGCCGCGCGCCCTGCCTCCTCTCTTCCACCACTTGGCCCATGAGGCCCATTACTTCTTCCTCGTATTCCCATAACTCCCTGGTACCTCGAAAAATATCCGAATCACTCGGAACCTTTCCGATGTCCGAATATAGTCGTCCAATATATCGATCTTTACGTCTCGACCATTTCGAGACTCCTCGTCATGTCCCCGATCTCATCCGGGACTCCGAACTACCTTCGGTACATCAAATCACATAAACTCATAATACCGATCGTCATAAAACTTTAAGCGTGCGGACCCTACGGGTTTGAGAACTATGTAGACATGACCGAGACACGTCTCCGGTCAATAACCAATAGCGGAACCTGGATGCTCATATTGGCTCCCACATATTTTACGAAGATCTTTATCGGTCAAACCGCATAACAACATATGTTGTTCCCTTTGTCATCGGTATGTTACTTGCCCGAGATTCGATCGTCGGTATCTCAATACCTAGCTTAATCTCATTACCGGTAAGTCTCTTTACTCATTCCGTAATGCGTCATCCCGCAACTAACTCATTAGTCACATTGCTTGCAAGGCTTATAGTGATGTGCATTACCGAGAGGGCCCAGAGATACCTCTCCGACAATCGGAGTGACAAATCCTAATCTCGATCTATGCCAACTCAACAAGTACCATCTGAGACACCTGTAGAGCACCTTTATAATCACCCAGTTACGTTGTGACGTTTGATAGCACACAAAGTGTTCCTCCGGTATTAGGGAGTTGCATAATCTCATAGTCATAGGAACATGTATAAGTCATGAAGAACGCAATAGCAACAAACTAAACGATCAAGTGCTAAGCTAACAGAATGGGTCAAGTCAATCGCATCATTCTCCTAATGATGTGATCCCGTTAATCAAATGACAACTCATGTCTATGGCTAGGAAACTCAACCATCTTTGATCAACGAGCTAGTCAAGTAGAGGCATACTAGTGACACTATGTTTGTCTATGTATTCACACATGTATTATGTTTCCGGTTAATACAATTCTAGCATGAATAATAAACATTTATCATGATATGATGAAATAAATAATAACTTTATTATTGCCTCTAGGGCATATTTCCTTCAGCTTCATCGGACGCTCCTCCAACCGGAGGTAGGCCACAAACTTGGCGAAGGAGGGCTCGGGGATGAGCGTGAGGTTCGCCGCGGTGTTGCCGAAGTCCTCGGTGAGGCCCGCGGTGAGCGTGCTGAGGAGGAGATCGTCATCGATCTTTGCGCCGATATCGCGGAGCTCGTCAGTGAGAGTCTTGAGACGGCGAAAGTAGTCGTCGATGGAGGAGTTGTCCTGGTGGCACCCAAAAAACTCTTGCTGCAAAAAAACAAGACGTTGGAGACGATTGTCGGTGAAGAGTCCGTTCAGCTTAGTCTAAACGGCGAGGGCATCATCACCGTCCTGCACGACCGTGTTTAACAGGTCCGGCGAGATGGTGAGGAAGAACCATCGGATGAGCATGGTGTCGATGGTGGACCACTCATGATGCGCGGGCACGAGGCTGGAGTCAACGGAGCCGTCCACGTGGTCGAGGAGGTTGTACTCCCAGAACACGAGGAAGAAGTATGTCTTCCATGCGTAGTAGGAGGAGTCCGTCTGAGCAAGGCGGACCGGAACCCGCTCGTAGATGTTGAGGTTGCCGATGTCGGCGGCATCGGGGGGGGGGGGGGGGGGTGGCGTCGACGAACGGGTTGGAGGCGGATGAGGTGACGGAAGACATGGCGGGAAGATTAAGGTTAAGGGCGACGGCTGTAGGGGGTGTGGCGGCGGCTTGTAGTGGCAGGGAGAGGGGTCGCGGCGGCTAGGATAGGTGGCGGCGGCGAGGGTGGGAGGCGGCGCCGGCGCTAGAGGGAAAGACGGCGGCGAGAGGTCGCGGCGGCGGAGAGGGAGGAGCACAGCGGCGGTGGGAGGGAGCGCGGCGGCGGGGGGGGTAAGACGCTGCGGCGGCGGCGCGAGGGAGGAACACGGCGGCAGCGGCGGCAATGGTCAGCGGGAGCTAGGGTTGAAACCCGAAAACTGATACCATGTATGATGATGGAATTGCATGATGTATTGACCGGGTGCAATCGCACGTATATATGATGTACAATGGTGGACAACGACCTCGACCATATAAGGAACTAGGAGGTGGGCCCGATACACAATATGCACATAACACATATACTCAACAACGCTCATTTCACTATTGTTTAAACTAGATAATATTGGATATTCCAAAAAAATCACTCTGACCTTATCGCTAATGACTAACAAATACAAAAGATTGCAAATCCCTTTGTGTAATTATTTCCACAGGAAATGGACCTATACATGGAAATATAAAGTGTGGAGATCAAGCCAAGCCAACTGGATGCATCACGGAGGATCCAGGAGAGAAGACGGCGCCTGGTACAAGCACACCCACTCATAAAGTGCTCGTACTAGGTGCGAGCAGCTCCATGGCGTCATCCTTGACACCAATGGCAGAGCTACAAAAAATTTGTTTGGTGGACCAAGATGAAGGAAACACATTTTTTCTCTCTCAAAAGGCCAGCTTTTTCTCTACCCTCCACAGTTTTGGCCATGAGCTAGGCGGGCCATGGCCCATTTGGCCTTGTTGTCCTCCGCCAGTGCCTGACACACTTTATAACAGGCTCGGCCCCATTCATAACAAAACGCCTAGAACATCGCCAACAAGAGCATAGGATCACCATCATCATTCCCAGAAACCCTAGCCGCCACCATCTCCTTAGACATTCTCCCCATAGTTTGCCATACTTGTAATCGATCCATCACATATAGTGACATTGTAAGACTCTATACAATCATTCCTCTTCAATGCCATCTACAATGTTTTCCGTATGTGCTCTGATTGTGATGTGTGAGTAATCCCCTTGGATGATTTGGTCAATTACACTGGGAAGGAGTGGGATGTTGCATCGTTGGAGCATTCCTTCCACAGGAGCGACATGGATGACATCTTGCATGTACCAATTGGAGGGCCGAGGAGGGAGGACTACCCAACCTGGAACCACACTAAGAACGATTTTTTCGTATGATCCATTTACCATCTCTGCATGGATCTCAAGCGGGTGAAGGTGTGTGGCCCCGAGAGATCCTCCTCGGTGTCCGAACACAAAGGCTGGTTGGAGCTATGGGGCTCGGAGGTTCCGACCAAGGCTAAAATTCACACATGGAGGCTCATCCATAACGGGCTAGCGGTGGGAGCAGAGTTGCATAGGCGCCATATTAAGGAGGGTGCTTTTTTCCAGTTTGCGCGCGGGATGAGACAACTCTTCACCGCTTTTGGACATGTCCATATGCTCACCGCTGCTGGTACTTGGTCAACGCAGATAGAGGGGATGATGTATTCTCCCCTCCCACCATTGTGTCTTTGCATCAAGAGTTAAAGAGTTGTCTGCTGGATTGGTTTGCTAAAGCGAGAGAAGCGGATATATGTGTGATGATCATGATGTTATATCACATGTGGCTGTCTAGAAACGCAACTCGGGACAGGAAACTGACTGAGGAAGCGCGTTTACTGGTTGACCGGTTTTGGCGACTGCTAGAGGAGTGGCCCGAAATTCATTCCTCCTCGTTGGTCGTTCAGGGAGGAAAGCTAACGGAGCCTTGGCATCCTCCTGAGCTAGGTTGGCTCAAGGTGAACATTGACGGGGCAATTGCAAAGGTGGATGGCTCAGGCGGCGGGGGAGCGACCGTTCGCGACCATCATGGTATGTTCATGGCAGGCTCATGCCATTTCTTTCCTCTGCCGCTGATTCCATGCATACAGAACTCATGGCGTGCCGGCGAGGAGTCCAGCTTGCGTTGGAAGTTGGCGCCTAAAAGATCATGCTGGAGACAAACAACCAGGGGCGATGCAAGCTCTAAAGCTAAAGGAGTTGGATAGCTCGAGGTACGGCCCTCACCTCGAAGAGGTCAAGGAACTTCTCGCCTCGACGGGTGATTTTCAAGTGTGATAAGCTAGACGCTCTGCCAACCGGGCGGTGCATAATCTAACTAGGAAAGGCTGCCTAAATAAGATGTGTAAGACTTGGTTTACTATTTCTCCGAACTATCTTACCGACATTGTCACGGCTGTAAGTAATAAAGTGTCAGTAATTTTCCCCTAAAAAACTTGTTGAAGGAGAATAGAAAGGTTGAGATCACTCATGTGAACCAAAACAAAATGTTGCGAGCCACTACATGGCTAGTTATGGTTGAAGGGAAATGCGCACTGCAGTATGGTTGCGTTCAGGACCTGATGAGGTGGCGAGTCGTTGTAACGCTGACAATATTTCTGTGAGTTAATAAAATTCCCTTTTGACCTGCCAAAAAAAACCGTACAAACGTTGTCCCTGTTTTTCACGCGCGTTCATGTGGGCTCGACTAGCACCAGCGGAGAGAGATATACCATGAAGGAAGGACGTTGAAGTGTTCAAATGAAGTTGATGGCTATGTGCAAATTCAACGAGAAGACCGCGCACGAGAGCATCTTACGTACGGGACTTGATTTGACGTATCTCATTGTTCATGACCTAACCTGACCAGACGTCCTGCTCCCTAGATTCCTTTCACAGCTAAAAAAAATTACATGTGATAATTCTACAGTTCTACAGGTTGCAATTGGGGGAATCTGGCCTATAGCCCCGAAGGAGCAAATTCCGAATTCTGGTGAAGGATGGTTGCTGCACCCCTTGGCGCTTCACCCTAGCGAGGTTGGTGACATGATTCAGGGTGGACGTAGCGAGCGAGCTTTTCGGCCCGCTCGTGGCCCGCTAAGGACCGGACCGATCGGTCCTGGCCCGCTGAAGAAAAGGGGCGGTCCGGTCCGTGAATAACGGCCCGAAAAACTTTCGGTCCGTTCTGGATTTTGGCCGAGCCGACCGAGCCGACCGAGCGGACCGAGAAGAAAACACAGTCGCCACCGCTGCGTTAGTCGTCGTCGCAGCCACCGGCGACCCTCAGGTGAACCACCATGTCTCCGAGAACCACGGCATCGGCATCGTCCTCCCTGCGCAATAAATTAGTCAAGATCGCAACAAAGACGACACACGCATCAAATTCGTCGACCACGTCCGTCGTCTGCCGCCATCAAATTCGTCGCCGTTGTCGTGTCCCCGGCTACATGCACCAGTAAAGAGGGTGCGGCCTTCCTCCTGCGTGCGCATGCTATGGTCTCCTTGTGCCTCTCCCCGTGATGTTCGCTTGCGTCGGTGCCCACAGAAGCACGGTGGCCATGGCGAGCTGCAGAAGGATACACGCTGCACATGCATCTTCAGCACAGGAGTAACGAAGGGCACCAGCAGACGATCGAGTTGCAAACGCACGCGCGCTACGAAGCAGTACAGGAGCACGACAGTAAGTGTTAAACTCGTCGTGGTTCAGTTTCATCAGAATCTTCAGTATTTTCAGTTTCGTCAGTGTTTTCAGAATCTGCAGTATTTTCAGTTTCGTCAGTATTTTCAGAATCTTCAGTATTTTTAGCAGCGGCATAAGCCCACGACAACACTGGTTGCACGCGGGGGTGATCGTGGCTGCCCGCCCGCACACAGAAAATCTTGGGCCGTTTTCCTTTCCTTTCTTTCCGTCGAACAGAAAATAGAAATAACTAGACAAACGAGGTTCGATCCGTTAATTACGGCGTCATCCCACGACTGACTCCACGTAAAAATTGATCCTCTAATTACGGCAGTCCCGTACGCGTAAAATCGTGGGCTCATGCATGCATTAAATTGCTTGCATGTAACGGAAAAACTATATGGGAGGATTTAAAACCTTCGTACCGATCTAGTCCACGGGAGGAGTATTCCTCCAACGAAAGTGTTGAAGAATTTTTTGTGCAGCTATATGAGCCCACTGCGAGATTTGAAGCACTTGAGCATTGAACAAATTTTGAACGGCAAGTCTCCTGTGGACGCTTTGCATTTCAGGCGTCAAGGTGTCGCCCTCTCGATGGAGGGCTCTTTCTTCTTGCCGGATGACGGCTTGGTCGAGGCTGGAACGATTCTCAAGAACAATGCAGGAGATGTGATCTTTGTTGCATGCCATCTTCTGTTCTTTTGCAATGACGCACTGAAATCGGAGATACATAGGGGATGTCGCTGGCCCTGTGTTCCGATTTTCGGCCGACAAAAAGGGATTTCGGCCATCTCGGCTTGGGGCGGAAAGTATCTTTAGGCCGAAATTGGTCAAATTTGGCAAATTTTGATTAAATTTCAGCCAATTTTTTGAAAATGGCCGAAATTCGGCCATCTCGGCCTAGGCGAAAAAAATCTCAAACCGAAAATCAAAACACAACGCTGGCCCTCCAATGGTCTAATCCACCTATTTTGGTGCAATCAGACTCGGTGGGAGCATTATCATCTCTATCGATGCTACGCTTTCTAAATCACCACATGGTCACCTCATAAATGAAATCAAGCTTCACATGGTAGAGTGGGAGCTTCCCCCGCAAAAAAACTGGTAGTGGGAGTTTGTTCTGTTGGGTTTAGTCCCACATCGGTTGTGGGAGGAGGCATAACACGATTTATAAGGGCGGGGGTGTCCCCTCCTAACAGGCTAGTCTTTTGGGGGGAGAGGGCCTAAGGCCTGTCATAAGTCGGTGTTGCTCTCCGGTTGGGCCTGGTGACACAGGTGGGTCGAAAACGCTGGTGTTAGCGGACCCGGGATTGCGTAACAATTGGTATCAGAGCCCAGGTGCCCGGAATAAATCTCGGTGAACTCACGGGTGGTCGGTCATGGTTAGTGGGCTGGAAACGCTGGTGTTAGCGGGCCCATGGGTGACCGATGTGTGAGGGGAAGATTGTTGGGTTTAGTCCCACCACTAGTACAAAACAGGGCTTTCGTCACAGGGCAATATTCACATTAGTCCCGGTTCAGTCACGAACCAGGACTAATGTGAGCATTGGTCCCGGTTCGTGCGGCTAAGGCATTAGTCCCGGTTCACCTGGGCCCTTTAGTCCCGGTTGGTGCCACGAACCGGGACTAAAGGGTGCGATGCCCATTAGTACCGGTTGATGGCACTAATCGGGACTAAAGGTTAGTCCTTTAGTCCCGGTTGGTGCCACCAACCGATACTAATGGGCTTTGAGGCATTAGTACCGGTTCATGGCACGAACCGGTACTAAAGGGCCCATCAAACTCTACCCCCCCCCCCCCCCGACCGCCTTTTCAGTTTTAGAAAAAACAAAAGAAAATGATGGAAATGTCAAAAAAATAAAATAAAATAAGTTTCCCATGTGATATGTGGTCTATTGTTGGGAAAATTAACAAATATGAATTTCGACTTTATTTGCAAAATCTCTCTGGAATTTCTAAAAATGGGCATAACTTTTGCATACGAACTCGGATGAAAAAGTTTTTTATATGAAAAATCATCTACTCGAAAAGTTACATCCGAATTTAACGGGGCAACCCTGTTAAACATTTTCAAAATCCTCAAAAACCTAATAGAAAAAAGATACGGGGCTTTTAAGATCTGGAGAGGCAAAAAAATTCAAAAAAATTCAAATTATGGTCAAAAAATGGTCAAACTAATTATTCTAGAATATTAGTGTTACTAAATAATTATTTCAGTTTTTTTAATTTTGGTCAAATCTGGTCAAACTGTGGTCAAACAGTGGTCAAACAATGGTCAAACTAATTATTCCAGAAATATTAGTGTTACTAAATAATTATTGTTTTTTAAAACAATAGTTTCAAACTCAAACAGTGAAATGTGTCACTTCATGCTCAAGCTAAATTCCTGAGGGTTAATAGAATTGGCATCTTACTATTGTCAGGAAAACAACAAATGCAGACTTGGAAACGAGGGAGAATAGAACCCGGAAGTTAAGCGTGCTCAGGCTGGAGTAGTGAGAGGATGGGTGGTCCGGGAAGTTAGATGATTTGGAATGATGAAGGGTGATTAGAGAGTAGAGGATAAATTGAGCAGTGATGAGGGGTGGTGATTAGAGATTAGAGGTTAAAATAATTCAGAAATTTGAAAATAAAAAAATTAAAAAAAAATCGCAAAAAAAATTTCAAAAAAAATATCATAAAATTAAAGGTGGAGCTCCAGGCTGCGTCCACGTGGACGGCCTTTAGTCCCGGTTCGTGTAAGAACCGGACTAAAGGGGGGAGGCATTAGTAACGACCCTTTAGTCCCGGTTCAAAAACCGGGACTAAAGGCCCTTACCAACCGGAACAAAAGCCCCCTTTTCTACTAGTGCACATCGGTTGTGGGAGGAGGCATAACACGATTTATAAGGGCGGGGTGTCCCCTCCTAACAGGCTAGTCTTTTGGGGGGAGAGGGCCCAAGGCCTGTCATAAGTCGGTGTTGCTCCCCGGTTGGGCCTGCTGACGCAGGTGAGTCGGAAACGCTGGTGTTAGCAGACCCGGGATTGCGTAACATGTTCCGGTTAAGATAGTTAGATCACAAAATAGGGTTTCACATGGTCTCACTAATTATGCTCGGCTTGCAGCATCGCTTGTTGGTTGAGGCGTTGTCCCCCTTTTTGTGGCCCCCTTTCATTCATGATCTTGTATTAGTAGACTGTAACTCAATTACTATGAAATAAATTTCCTTTTACCCTGCAAAATAATATTAAAATATAGCTTTTGCTAATTCTCAGTTGTCTAAAAGATGGTTAGTTCCGGCGCGACGCCGATGACTATCGGTTGGAAGTTGAGATCGGCGCAAGATTTTTCATATTTTTCTAACCCTAAAGACAAACACTAGTCGAATTTCTGGTATCTGATGAGAAAGAAGAAAGAGATAAGCTTAATTTGAGAAGTGGGTGGTGGAGCTTTTCTTCCATCCATTAGTTTCACTACAGATGCACGGATGCCATCTTGTGATTGGTTTAGGCTAGCCTAGCCTTTAGTTGTTTAATTGTTCATTGTTAATATAGATCAAGAAAGGTACATGGATATCAAGCTCCCAAGTGGCATCTGACATAAAAGCAAGCAAGCATACCAGTTGCATGACATAAGTATTGGTGGGTGGCAGTCACAGTGCCACTTTGGGCTGGAAGCCGGCCGTGTTCACCGGTGCAACTTTACTATGCGGCGGCGCGTGATTTGCACGGCCAAAGTTAAAAGTTGGTTTGGTGTAGCAACACCAACAACATACTAAGAAATATGAAGAAACGGGGCAGAACCAAGACAGCAAGCTCTAGTGCGCAACGAGGCGGAGGAAAGTAACAGGAGCTCTGTTTATTCTTTTCTCTTTAGCACAACACTCTAGGCTTTGTATTGATTAATGATCAACGGGATTCAAATAGGGTCGAACGGCTGACCAAGCCATGTATGTCTACCTTAGAGCATCTCCACTCGCTGCCCCAACAGACCCCCCAAGGTCCTTTTTTATCGCCGACGCTAAAAAAAGACTCAGTCGCGTTCCCAGAAGCCCATTTTTCGTCGGTTAGGCCCGAACTTGGCGTCGGCGGCCCCGGGCGAACCCGGCGCGCTGGGGGCGTCCGGGGGAAGCGTTTTTGGCGCGAAAGCCTGGTGGGGCCGCCGAGTCAGCGACCAGCCTCGTCTCGTCTTCCTCATCGCTTCGGTTTTTCGCGGGAAATCAATGCCAAGGCTGCCGCCGGTCATCCTTCCATTGATTCCTCACGGGCGGCGTAGTGCGGCGATGCGCCCCCTCCCGTCACACGTACACACGTTTGCCACCCCCTCCCTCGCCGGTGGACGCACTCGCCTGCAGCCCCTCTCTCGCCGCCGACGCCCCCCATCTCGTCTCCCTCTCTCCCCGTCTAAAGCCACCGTGCGTACGCCCCGCCGATGGGAGAGCGGTTCCCTGGCGACGGAGCGGCGGCCAACGGCTTCGGCCGCCGCCACCTGCACGAGTGGGAAGCCCACCTTCTCCACGAGGCGAACTACCCGGGCCGCTTGACATGCATGTGCCGGGGCGGTGGAGGCTCAGCGCCGGAGGCGTCCTCGTTCCCCCGCAGCCGATCGAGGCCGGCCCCTTCCACGCCGAGATCGAGCCTGTTCGGGCCTCTCTGCCGGAGGAGGAGCGGGACCTCCCGGAGTACGCCACCGGCAACCACGCGCACTGGGCGGCGTACTTCCAACGTCGCCACGAGGAGCAGCTCGCCTCCACCAACAACGCGCCGGTGATAAGGGGGCGCAACAACAGCGACGGCCACCGCCCGTGGTGGGGCGCCCCCGGCCGCACGCTCCACGCCATCCTCAAGTACCTCGAGGGCGGCAACGATCCGCCGCTCGAGTACCCGGCGGCCCCGGCCCCGGCCCCCCGCCGGAGTGGCGGCCCATGGCTGCCGAGGCGCGTGGTGGGTGGGTCCTCCTCCTCCTCCTCCCGTTCCTACGGGTCGCCGGCGCTCGTCAGCGTCAAGGCCGAACCCGTGGAGACGCTGCTCAGCCGGCGCACCCGCGGCGCCGCCCTCGTCATCAACGAGGGCGGTCGTGCCTCCTCCACTCCTACCTCCCACCTCGTCAAGCCGAATATGGAGCCGGGGCTCGCTGCCGTGAAGAGCGAGCACGCCGCCGCCGACGAGGCCGCCATCAAGTGGGCGCGGGAGGACTGGGCTTGGAGATGGAGCGCCAGCGTCGCGCCGTAGAGGAGATCGCCGCTCGGCGCCATGGCCGCGACGAGGGAGGCATCATCGTCCTCGAGGACAGCGACGACGAGGCGCCGCCGCTAGCCAAACCAGTCCGCCAGGGCGACCCCGGGAAGGTCTAGCAGGGACGGCCGCGGTGTGAAGAAGGAGGAGGACGACAACGACGGCGGCGACTACGGCGCCTTCAGCAAGCTCTTCGGCCTGTAGGCGAGCGCGGGCGGCGGCTGCGCGGCATCAGTAGTTTTTTTTCTTTTTTTCTTTTTTTCTTTTGGATTATGTTTTCAATGTGTAAAAAGACGATGGAACGCATAAATATCGCCGAATCTATGTCGTGTTTAACTGAATTTTGGCCGGGTATGTTTTTTAAAACCTTTTAAAAACGTTGCCTGGGGCCGTCCTGAGAACGGCGGCTGGGAACCCAATCGCCCTCATGCCGAAATTATCGCCGGTTTGTCCTCAGAGCGGCGCTATTTCCAGCCCCTGGTAGACCGAACGGCTGGAGATGCTCTTAATCGAATGCAAACCTAGCTAGATTGTGGGCTTTACAGTTAGAGCCTCTTTTCTCATGGACAAAGTTACAAAGAGTAAAAGAAGACCTAAGAGCGAAAGTGCCTTTCTCCACCCAGGAGCAAATGCTCCTGGTGTGAACAGTAAAACCAAAAAATATAAAAAAATGCAAAAATTCTGATTTTTTTACATACTTTTGCAAATGTTTGTCGTGCACGCAAATTTTCATCGCGAAACCACATTGGTGAAAGTCGTGCCAAAAAAATCAGAGCTCCAAAATGCTTTTGTAAATAACATTTTCAGAGCATCGATTTTATTTTTTTTATCACGCCTTCCACCAAGGTGATTTTGCGATGAATTTTTGCATCCACGGCAAACATTTGTGAAAGTATGCCACAAAAAATTCATATTTTTTTTATTTTACTGTTCGGAAACTCCACGTCCCTATTTTTACTGCAATGTCGTTGACGACATTAAGACAGTCCGAAGCAACATGCACATTCTGAATATAAAGGCCCATAGCCAGGGCAAGGCCCTGCCTGCCGGATTAGTTTATTCAGACAAACCGAATCCTCCTCCAGAAATAAAAGCGGGGAAATGGGCTTTCGCACAAGGGGCGATGGGTGGGCCTTGGGATCTCTCTGGGCTTTAGCCGTACTGAGTTGCACTTGGGCTTTGAAATGGACATGTCATGGGCTGCCTTATTTCCTTTTTGTGCGCAGACCATGCGATTCAATCAGTAAGTATGTATGTCAAATCACACGCTGAATTATTATTCTGAGAGGAGTATTAGTCCAGAAGCTTTTTTTTTAGAAAATTTCCGATCTATTCATTTTCAATCATGGCAGTACAATGAATATCGAAAATAATAGAAATTACATCCACATTCATAGACTACCTAGCGACGACTACCAGCACTGAAGCGAGCCGAAGGCGCGCCGTCGTCATTGCCCCTTCATCGCCGGAGTCGGGCACAACTTGTTATAGTAGGCAGTCTAAAAGTCGTCATGCTAAGCCCTCGTAGGACCAATGCGCCAAAACAACAACCACCGCAGATGAAGAATAACGTAGATCAGAAAGATCCAATCCAAATACACACGAACGTGGACGAACAACGACAAGATCCGAACAAATCCACCAAAGATAGATCCACCGAAGACACACCTCCACACGCCCACCAACAGTGCTAAATGCATCGCCGGAACGAGGGCTAGACGGGGAGACCTTTATTCCATCTTCAGGGAGCCGCCGCCGTCTCGTCTTCCTGAGCAGGACATAAACCCTAGCAAAACTGGAAACAAAACGACTAAAAACGGAGCCCTTCCACCGGCCCTTGTCGAGATCCACCGCGCCCCCATGGCCCTAGGGCCACCTGAGAGGAGGCGGACCTGCGGCGGCGCCGGCGGAAGGCAAAAACCTTAACTTTTTTGTGGAGGAGGACGAGGAGGCGGCGGATCCTCTGTTTTCATAGGTCTTGAATATTAGTCCACAAGCTGATATTGACAGAATATCAGAAACAGATTCTAGCTATCTTTGCTCAAAAAAGAAAACAGATTCTTACTGGACGCATCAGCGTGTGCACGCAAATTAGATTTGATCGCATTTCACTCATGTATCTGTGTGGGGGCATGCTTTTAGGAAAACTCTACATTCATCGTCGATTCAGACATACGAGCGCCACAAGGTCCTTCAGACTTCAGATAGCAAAGCAACAAGTGGTAGACTGAAGACCGATGGTGAAAGGAAAGGAGGAATGTACGCATTCCAACTAGCACCCATGCTCCTCAACTTGAACACCACCACTTGCAAACACTATGAATGATGGATGGATGAGGCATAGTTTGCAACAGCTCAACCCATACTTGATTTTCGCACACCGGAAACATTTCCATTTCCTTACGATTTTTCAAATATGATGATGACCTTGCGTTCCAAACAGGCCCTTAGATTCAGCAGCATCATTCGGGAATAAACTAAACAAAGATGCTCCCTTTTTTTTCTCAAAGTACAGTAATTTTTTTAGGGCCTTATGAGAAGGCATCGTTTTCATGGGCCAGGGCAGCAATACAAGGAGCAGCAACGGTCACTTTCATCCAAAATCTCAACCGTTTCCATTATTTTGTTTTAACAAATACCGCATCAATTTCACCAAATATATCAAACCAGAACAAATCCTAAACAAACACCACGTAGGCCATTCACAGATTATAGTAACTTGTTGTGCAGGTCAGACACACATCACACAAAAAATTAATCACTGACTTTCTTCTATTTTAGAATGAAATATTCATAGACCTGTGCCTGTGCATGACAAGAGCGTGTGTGGGCTACGCCAGCCTAAAATCATGTCTCCCATGTTAGCCAACCAATCCTGGTTTTGTGCAGCTGCCAAACGCACAGGCCAATTAAGCATGTCCCCCAAATACTATTATGCAGTCTCACAGCCAAACAAGTACAATCTGTAACAGCAAGTCCAAGAATTTGTAGCAACATAGATGGCCTACTCATGTGTGCCTTTCAAAAAGAACCAGCTTTTCTTCCTTTCTTGTGGAGACGGTGCCACAAGAAGGTGGCATATTCTGCCTACATCCACAAACTTCTCTATCTACACTAGCTTTCATCTCATGGACCAGAGCATCCTCACAAGTCACAACCACCAATGGCAAGCTGTTGCTTAAAGGTTTTGAGGCTGTAGCCTGTGGCTATGTATCAAGTGCGCAGCGACATCTGGCAACGCCAGACTTGAAGCCAAGCCAAACCAAGCAATGATTGAGCAAGTTATATTCACATAAAATTAGCATCCTGACCAGGTCATTACAATAAGTGATATGGGGGCAGAAGAAAAGAGAAAAAAGATCTATCACAGAGCTATGATATATTAAAAAGAATGGGAGGTGAAAATGTCCTCTCTGGATGTTGTAGTGCCATTCGTCCATTACTCGGGAATCAGCCTCAGGATAAGTGAAGTAAATTTCACCGTCCCACACAGCGTCATCCGCCAGCCAAGCGTCCTCGACAGCAGTCTCTCATCTATCTAAGAAGAGACACATGTCCCTGAGCTAGCAGAGTACCTCTACCACCTGACCGGTACCGGCACGCGAGCGAGTGATCGTGGATGGAGATAGCTCGATAATATAATGCCAATGGAAGCCAAGCTCAAAAGTCCAACACCGTCGAAGTGAGGTTCATCAATGGTCCCAAAGCACTGGGAGCAAACTTCCTAGCAAAGAGGTAGCACACCGAAGTGTGCTTCGAGTTGTAGAGGCACTGCGTACCATTGTTCCTGATGGCCTTGATGAAGTCCACGTTGATGTTTCCAGCACCATATCTCGCTGGATGCGGGCCTCCTCTTGACCAATCGACCCATGTGATGGTCCTGTTGGCGTTGAGCGACCCGTGGAACAGATGAAGATAGGTCGGTATGTAATGCTCGTCCGGGTAGCAAGATGGTCTGCAATGCTTCCGGAAGATCGAGTAGTACTTGTAGTCCGCTACGACACGCACGGCCAGCTCACGGTTAAGCTCAAACCACTCTGACCCTTTCCTCCATTGCTCCGGCAAGATGTGAGGGGCCATTCGACGGTTGTAGCGGCCAGCGCTTTGAGGGGTGTCGATGTTGTAGGACTCGACAAAGCTGTGCTCCGAGTTTATGAGATACTCGTAGACAGTTGGGAAGTTGAACACCGGAATGCAGCTCTCCGAGAGCAGAACAAAACGCTCGTTTGAGAAATCCAACAATGCATTGGCCAGCAGGCGCTTCTCAGCATCAACCAGGGTTATTGATCCCCAAGACACTTCCTGCATTGGCAATAAACAAGGATCAGAATATGTTATCAAAACTAGCCGTTGATCAGGGTCCGAGAACCGCACATGGAGGGCACTCACACTGTTAAATACTGAAAGAATGCAAACATCGCATCGATATTTGAGGTTGACACTTTAGCCCCATATATAAACATAAAAGAAAAGCAGACTACACAAATAAACAAATTCCCAACCATAAGACATCCTTGACTAATTATTTAGTGGATAAATTGAAGCAGAATATTGTAGATTAAGCATCTCTAGATCACAATATTAGCAACATTCGTGAGCACCACTAGTTGGAGAATCCATCGAGTAGTTTACCCACCATCCTGGCATGGGGTCAAGCAAGCATATTCCCCTAGAGGCTAGAGCAAATACATGCACATATCCCAATCATGAATCAAGTTGAGCACATGGCAACCACCAACTAGCACGACAACGGTTGTCCGACTCATTCCACCAAGGCACCAGCTAACGAATCAATCAGCCACAGCCCACAAATTCTCCGCAAGCAGCACAACATAGTTCGTTCAACTAACTAACAATATGATTTTTTCACGGTTCGTTCAATATCATTAAGGTAAATTATGAAGGAAAGAAGAGACTGAGATTGGTTATGGTACCTCGCTGGGGATCTGGCGGCCGTAGAATGGGGATGTCTTGGAGACGTTGAGCTTGTAGTCCGGGATGGTGTGGAGGTAGACGGAGAAGAGCCCCTGGTGACCGCGGAAGAAGCGCTCCCAGAGCGGGGCGAAGGGGAGCGGGCCGCGGGTCATGAAGAGGAAGGCGACCTTGGGGACGCGCTGGAAGGGGAACTCCTCGGCGGTGGGCACGAGGGTGGCGCGCCAGAAGAGCTCGTCGTCGGTCATGGAGTGCGCGAGGGTGGGCGGGTGCACGAAGGCCCTGAAGCCGGGGCCGCAGTCCCCCGTGGCGCCCCGGCGGTCGCAGGAGCTGTAGGTGGCGGTGGGGAAGAAGAGCTCGGTGTGGGAGTTGTAGTAGTAGCGGGAGACGTTGGCGCTGACGGAGAGGCCGATGACGACGCCGGCCATGAAGATGACCATGGCGGTGACGAGCTTGAGCAGGCCCGTGGACCAGTCCTTGCGCGGCGTGTTGGGGAAGTAGTCGCCCTCCTCGTCGCCGCCGCCGCCGCCCCCGGCCCCGCCGCGGGACTTGAGCATCGGCTTCGAGTCCCCCCACATCGCGACGGCCGGCGGGAAGCAGGCCGAGAATCAAATCGAGCGCGGGCTAATCGTTCCGCCGGCGGCGAGATCGGCCGGCGCGAGGGAACGAGCGAGCAAGATGGGGCCTTTTCGGCACCGGAATCCGCAGGGGGGGAGCCCCGATCTGGAGGCAGGGGAAATCCTAACCGGACCGGATGGATCCAGGCGAAAAAGGCCAAGGGTGGACACGGCACGCGGAAAGGCTCGCGGCGAGGACCTTTATAGCGGCGACGGGAGGAAACACGGCAAGGAGGAGGCTGGTAATCTTTCTTTCTGTGTTTCTTAGTGGGTAAGGCGGAGGAGGAGGAGGAAATACACGTGGCGGAGGAGGGGGAGGTCGCTGTCGATTCCGATCCAGCTCCGAAGGAAGGACGAAGCGACTCGACTCGACTCGGGGACGGAGCTGGAGGCGGGTATTTATGGGAGCTGGCTCCCTCCCCCTCCTCGTCTTCTTCTTCTCCGAGTCGTCGTCGCGGACGGCGAGAAGAAGAGGCCGAGGCCAAGGCCGCGGGGGGAGTAATTGATCGATGATCTTATTTCTGCTAAAAATAAAAGTAATTGATTTGGGTGGGAAGAAACGGTCTGGAAGACGCGGGCCCACGGTCGCGGAAGCGGCGCCGGGGGTGACTCGTAACTCGTAGTACTAGGTGTGTCTGACAGGCGGGCCCCGGTGACGGGCCGGTTCACGCGTCGTCGCGGGCCCACTCGTCAGCGGCGCGCGCGGTGAGTGGTAAAAGTTGCTTTTGGCGGCCTGGAACGGACGGTCGGCCAGCGACGTGGTCGCACGCGCTGGTGGCACTGCCGCGTGGGGGCGTGGGACGTGGTGGGCCGCACGTCAGTCGCAGAGCAAGAGGACACGTGATTATGGTGGTGAGCGGGGGAGCAGGGCGAGGATGGCCGTAGCGGCTGGCCGCCGGTTCGGTTTTGTGCCGTTGGTTGATTTGGATGAGTGGGGGTGGTGCCGGTGCGGTGCGGTTCGAGCCAGCCAAAGCGGGCAGCCTACAGCCAGCGCCACTCCAGTGCAGTTTTTTTTTCCTTTTTTTGAAGAATCTCCACTGCAGTTCGTGAGGCGGGACGACGCATGTGCTCGGTCGTTGCGTATCGGATGCTAGCTTAATCTATTCCGCCTCCCAACCCAAAGAATGCATATTCTACTTGGGGACAGCCACATCACTGTTGGATCCTGCATGAATCCTACGTATCGGTGGGTGCAAGGCATCCTACTAATCATCATCATCATCAGTTGCCCGTTTGGCTTGGTTTCATCAGGAATAAAATGAGCCTGTACGCTATGTCCTTCCCAGGCTAGCATAGAAATGGTCCCTCAAAAAAATAGAAATGGGAAACTATACATGACATCCAATCATTCTACTCATCACTCACTCTCTCGCATCATTATGTAAGGTGGACGAGGCCATCTCATCTCTCGAGCCGACCAAAGCACCCCGCATGCATGGATAACTACAAGCTCATGGCCTCCATAAGAAAAAACTCAGGTCAGCGTCTCTTGCACACAAGCAAGCAGGCAAACACATGGATGGAAGTAATTAGGGATCAGTTGGAGGCTTGGAGCAAGTCGGGCGCATGCACGTGTAGTGCACCTGTATAGTACTGTACGTAGGTTGGTTCTTGGTTGTAGGCGGGAGGGGAGTGACCACGTCAAACGGTCAAACCAGCCCAGGCAAATCGCGTTTGCGGTCAATTTGTGCGGCTGACCAAAAACTGTAAGCATGATAGGGACGGGACACGGCCGTCAACGTGGCACAGATTACAGCCAGCCGACTGACCGTCGTTATAACACTTACGACAATCCAGTTTCGTTCCATATCAACCAACGTTTATTATTATCGCAATCAAGCCAAGCCGTTTCTTGACCGAGTTTTCCATGACACGCGAGACAGATTATCATTCAACTGGTGCCAGGGGACAAAAGTCAAGTGTACATTGGGTTGGGTATTTCCTGGGACTTCGACAGATGGCGTTGCTGACTCCTCTGTTTGTCCTTTGATGTTTGTTTTACAGCCGGATGGAGAATTTGACATTGGGCAAAGGCTCTTTACTCTCTACACATGAGGTGAGAATGCACATCTGCTCGCTCTTGTCCCGGCGCAATCGCCATCCGACGTGCTCCTCTGAATGCACCTCTGTTTTTCCACCTGGTGTTCAATCTCAAATCTAATCGCTCTTTTTTACACTCTCTCTCCCTTTTATATCTGTATATGTATGTACAAAATTACTGCTAGAGATACAGGTAAACAAGTTATACACAGCATGTGCCGGGCCATAATTCTATGTGCAACATCCATTCACCCGCAAGTGTGCTCTGACTCTGATCTGTGGTGCCAAAGTGACAAGGATGCACACCAGCAATGTATCCCCCTTTTTCCCCAAACTGTGCAATGCGTCCCTCTATGCCAGGTGCTTTTATGTACATCACGCTTCTGCTAGGGGTTTTTCTTCTGGCGGAACACTTCTGCTAGGTGAAAATCGTAAGACGATATCACGTCGCAACATACAGTGGTCACCTGAACAGAAAATCAAACATTGTGAGTCAGTCAAGTCTTCGTTGAAAGCAAGCCAAACCACGTCCCCAGCATACTTACTGCCCTAATGATCATATGGGGTAACATACTGGATGCAAACAATCAACTAGGAGTTATAGTTAAAAAGTTGGCAATCACTAGAAAATTTACAGGGGATAAATACAGCAAAATGAAACCCTACGAATGGGTTTTCTCGGGGTTCGACAAAACATATGCGCCCATCATGAGGAAGATGTTTTCCAGTACATACCCTTTTTTTTAAATGGAGGCAAAAGCTTTGCCTCATCCATTAAATAAGAGAGGATAGAGTTTGTTACAAGTAACCCGAATACACGACATGAGATTACTCTCGCAAAATAATGGACCCTAATTTGTTTGCACCGGCGATGATCCAAAGGTTGGCCTCGGTCTCGATGGAGGCAAGCAATATAGTCGGCGGTGCGCTCTTGTGCTTGAAGACTCTTGCGTTTCGCTCGTTCCACATAGTCCACGAAACAAGCATGGTGAGAGACGCCTTTGCTTGGTGGTTTGGCGTGTCATTGTCGCAAGTACTTGCCCACCAAGCCTCAACCGAGTCGAACAAGGGCCAGCCGGTGGTGTCAAGTCCGAGAATGTGGTATTTGTCAATGATCAAAGACCAAAGCCTTCGAGTGAAGTGGCATTTGTAGAAGAGATGAGTCCCACATTCTTGTACTCTCTTGCAGAGAGGGCAAAGATCACAGTTGGGCCACCCACGCTTCGCCTCTATCGGCGGTCCAAATTCTATCTTGTAGAGCCAATCAAGCAAAGAACTTGACTTTTAGAGGAGCCCAAGCCTTCTAAACCATTTTATCCATGGGTGAGAGAACCATCCCTAAGAATTGCGCCTTGTATGCGGATGCGCCGGGTAGAGCCCACTAGCCGTATGCTTCCATAGGATGTCGTCCTCGGTGAGCTCATCGAGTTGGACCTCATGCAAAAGCGCCCAAAGGGTGAAGAACTGTGTGATGTGCTCCGCGGAGACGTTGGCGGGATGTTTGATCTTGAGAATCCACGCGTTGTGTTTGAGGGCCTCCTGAACCTTCCAATTCTTTCTCTTAGACGCTTCATGAATGAGCGGGGCAATGTCTTTTGGCTTGCGTCCAAGGAGCCAAGGTGAATCCCAAAAGGGGGTCTTCGCACCGTTACCAACAATGATAGTGGTGGATGCATAGAAGAAATTCAGGTCCTAGTCACATGGGTTCCCCATCCCCACCCACATCTTGGTGGGCTCCTTCCATTCATACCACGACCATCGCAACCAGAGGGCACGCGTAAACTTGTTGGTGTTGAGAACCCCAAGTCCCCCATATTGAAGTGGCTGGCAAACAATCTCCCAATTCACCTTGCATTTTGCACCCGTCGTCTTGTCCGGACCGGACCAAAGGAAAGCTCTCTCAAGCTTGTTTACATTGAGAAGGATGGTTGGCGGGATGACCAGCTGTGTGGCGGAGTAGACCACCTAGGAGGTGATCACGGACTTGATAAGAGTCGTCCGTCGGATGGTGGTGATGTTTTGGCCCTCATAAGTTGTTAGCTTGCTCGCAACCTTGTCTATTAAAAACTGAAGATCCACCAACTATACTTGCCAAAATAAGAGAGGGAGACCAAAGTATCGCAGAGGGAAGTGAGTCCTAGTTGCCGGCAACCTTTGGGTTAGGCGATGCAAATCGAGATGGTTGCAACAGATGGGCACAAAAAAGCTCTTTTGGAAATTGGTGCACAGCCCCGTGACCTCACCGAAGCCCCTCAAAATGCTTGCAAGGTTATCGACGTCTCTTTTGATAGGAGCCAAGAAGACGGCTGTGTCATCCGCATAGAGAGAGGTCCTCATCATGGCTCCCCTTCCCCTAATTTTATGGAGGAGCTCTTTTCTCGTAGCAACCTCAAGAATTCTTTGGAGTGAATCAATAGCGATGAGGAGCTCAGGAGGACCGCTATCCAATCCATAAATTTGCTTACGAATCCTCGCCATTGGAGGAGGTCGAGCAAATACTCCCGCTTCACGGTGTCGAGGGCCTTGCGGATGTCAAGCTTGAAGAGGGAAGGGGTCTTGCTCTTGTGAAGGCGCCGAGCGAGATTGCAAACATACAAGAAGTTGTCGTGGATGCTTCTTTTAATGAAAGCGCTTTGGGCGCTGGAAACGAGCCTTGTCATGTGGGGGCCAGGCCTTAAGGAGAGCACCTTCGCAATAATTTTCACGATCGCGTGGATGAGGCTGGTGGGCCTATAGTCGGTGATTCCCTCCGCCCCTTCCTTTTTAGGCAAGAGCGCCACGTTTGCGGAATTGAGCCACTGGAGGTTTGAAGTGTGAAGGGAGTCAAAATGACTAATGACCCTCATGAGGTCGGCCTTGCAATGTTCCAACACCTCTTGAAAAATAGGCCTGTGAAGCCATCCGGCCCCGGGGCCTTGTCACTTGGCATGTCGCTGGTCGCTTCAAGGACCTCACTCTCGGTCATCGGGAAGTCAAGGCCATGGAGGTCGAGCGGTTCCAAATTTAGCTCATCCCAATTGCAAACTTTGCGGCTTTTGGGGCCTCTCTTCATGACATTGGAAAAATGATCCTGGATTAATTTCTCTTTGGCTTCGTGCTCGGTGACCCACCCATGCTCGTTCTTGATTCAGTGGATATGGTTTTTTCTCCTTGCATTAACTCGACGGCGGAAGAATTTAGTACTCGCGTCCTCCTCCCTAAGGTTGCAAATTCTTGCACATTGCTTCTTGCGAGATCTTTCAAGCACAGCCAAGGCAATGACTCTTCTCTTGAGCCTAGCCCGTAGCTGACGCTCGTCGGCAGAAAGGAGCCTATCCTCTTGGGCAATGTCGAGGCGGAGAATCACCAACAGGGCGGCTAGGTGTGACTTACTGAACTACTGAAACTTCTCATCCAACTATTCATGATGAACTTTATAGACTGCTGGTGCCGCTAACCATTAACCAACCTACACATGTAGCATGCTAGAAGATACTCCCTCCATTCACTATTATAAGATGTTCTAACTTTTTTCTGAATCGCATGTACATAGACGCATTTTAGTGTGTTTGTTCACTCATTTCAATTCGTATGTAGTCATATTGAAATATCAAAAACATCTTATAATAGTGAACTGAGGGAGTAGATGAAAAGTAACATGTCAACATACCATCAAGAGGCTTCACAGTTTGCATCATCCTCCCCCTTTCTCGAATAAGTTTTCACCTTCCTGGAGAATTCCTTAACTGAGGAGTGGTCTGAAAATGTCAGGGGAGTGTCTTCAGCAATTGGATCCCTCACATAGAACAGTCTAATGGGTGCACTTCCAGTTCCATCAGTTGGAGGTTCTTCAGGTATATCACGGTACAAATGTTTGATAATGAAGAGAGCAGTATCATGATCCCGCCAGTAGTTGCTACAGGAATCAATCCAGAGGCTTGTTAAACATGTGAAATAGACATGGGGAAAAACAAATGGAAACCAACAGAACCGATGAGTGAGCTCACGTATGAGATCCCAGAGCGGATAAATATGGATGTTGAAATGTTTTCTCCTGCAATTAGATTATTATAAGATTGTAAGCTCTGAAATATTTGCACTCACTGCAAATGCAATCAAGAAAGGCAAACTAGTCCAGCCAAAATGGAGAAGGGGAGGGTAAGCATGTCAAGTTGACAGGAGGGGACTAGGGACCCGGCCAGTTATTAGCTTGCCAGTGGGTACATGTTGTCCACCACCCGAAAGTCCTGAGCTGCCTTTTGAAAACGCTAGATGAGAATTGAGAACACATGCAGGTGTGCGCCGAGCTACAACATGGCTTATGCTAAAGCAACTGCACAATACCATTTACGTGCATAGTGGAGCACGTTCATTTTAATGACTAAAGTAAGCAACAGTACACCAATACAAAGAGTAGAAATGGCAAGAGCTTAATAACCTGAAGCACATGATCAACTCGACCATCCGGTGAACCAGTCAGCCTTTCCATCATCATGGAACCATATGATCTCTCCTCCTCCTTGGTGCTCTCATCGTCCTCTAAATAATAACAATTGATCAGAACACTGCTTGTTTCTCGCTCAGATTGTGTATAAAAGCTAATAAAAACTGATGTATCAATTACCTTCCGTGTCATTTTTGCTCAGTGATAACAAGGCAGCTACCGCTTTGACCTAAACAGAACAAACAAACCAACTCATCAGGTAAGAGCCATGCGCTTCTCTATCATTCACATGTATCAAAGGTTAATACATCAAACCCCACCCAGATTCACATAATTGTTTAAAACTTTATGCACTAAATCCATATAAGCGTATCGGAACAAAAGGCAAACCTTCAATGACTTGAATTGACGGGCAATAGCCTGAGAACGTGCAGCAACGTCTTCTGTGAACTCCTGTAACATATCAAACCAAATTAGTTATATAAGAGAGAAATCAGCCTCAAGTTAGAAACAGACATGCTCCTTTGTGAGTTCGGTTAAATGACATAAAACCCACCTGCACTCCAACATGTATCCTCTTTCCGCCTCTATGGTAGGGTATAACAACAGGGCGCTTGTTCACATAATCTTCACATACAAGTGGTTCAACTCTGCAACAAAAGCCGACCTAGACTTATGTGCCATGTTCCCCACTTTGCAACAGATTAAGTGCATTCTATTCCAGTAAAATAAAGGAACATATCTAAAAAGTGGCAAAGCTCTTAGTCCCTTCAGGGATATTCAGCAAAAGTGGTGAAGCTTATGTAACATGTTAATTCATACCAGATTGGCGTTATTTAGTTCCATTATGGTATTGCATCTTTGGCCAGCTCTCTAAACAGAAGGTTAAAACGATAATATGCAAGGAAGCTACAAACCTGTATGCTACAGGATCGAAAGGATGAAAAACATTGAACATCTGCCTGCAGCATGGCATCTCTTCAACAACGTTCTTGTCTTGCCAATAATCTTGTCCCCTGCCTTTAAAAAAGAAGCTACGAATTTCAGAAATAAGATAGCAGATCATCAACTGCCAATTGCCAGGGGCAATGAGAAATCATAAGGTGGGTTAAGGTTCCCCATAGACCTTTCCAAAATGAAAAGTCATCAAGACACTAGTGATACGGCAGGAAGATAGATGCATAGAGGAAGCTATGCTAATAATGACTTTATAGTCATGAAGACACCATCCATGTTAATACAGCAGAGGGACACAACAATGCATCTATACAAAAGGTCATAATTTCATTTCATTCAGAAGGAAAGCGCTCTGGAGGCATTGGGGGGGGAGACACTGAAGAGAAAGTGTTGTGGAGCCCTGCATTTAGTTTTACAGCCTTCACTGGCCCTTGGTCTATGCTATCCTAAACACAGCACAGATGATTTTTTTTTCTAGTTTTGTAATATAAGATAAATACTCATTTTATAAATAAATGGTGATAAATGTGATATAATTTAATTCTAAATATATGAAGAGTACTAAGGAAAACTATATAAACCACAAAATAGTGTCAACACTGCTGTGGCAAAGCATATTTTAGTCAAATGCTACATACCAACACCAATACGAACATTCCGCAGCGACAGGAAGACTCCCAAAGGGGATCCAACAGCAAAGAATGTGTCAACCTGAGTATCAAAAAATGATGTGATGATGGTATAAACATGTCAAAAAATAAAAGCATCAGTGAACAATAACAACGATAGTTTACCTTAAAATTTAGTTTAGTGTATCTAATACGTGGTCTGTAGGACTGACTTGTGCTACCTTGCCCTATGTTAAGTTTGTCTGATACTAGGCTCACTGTATCATTAGCATCTTTATCTGGCAATAATATACATAAATATCTGATTAAACCTTCACAAATACAAGCATATACAGTCTCCAAAGAAATTTCATGGAACAAAAGCAACGTGTTACCTTGATGAGACTGAACACTACTGATGCTTTGAATCACTGAATCACTCTGTCGCTCAAGTTCCGCTAGTTTAGCTTTAAGATGGCTCACCTGCAGTCAACATAGAAATCTAGGCATCAACACGATATGCAAATTAAATTCGCACAGTTGGTGCTCCAAGATAACACCCTAAATTTTGGGTTCTAAAACAAGTTCTTCAGTTTTGATCATATATTTGTGAGCCTTCTTATGCGATTACATAGATCCTAGATGATAAGCACATAAAATTTAGCCAAATTCAATAGATCCACACCTCTTCTTCTAGTGATGAGATTAATCTGTCTTTGTCAGGGACCTCATGGAGTTCCTTGGCGGATCTTGAAATGCACTCATCAGCATCTTTTGTGCTTACAGCTGGAGTAACTCCTTCAGTATATGTCATTTGATGATTCTCAACCTGATTTTCGACTTCAGTTTGCACCCCATCAACTGGAATAGGTGATTCAAGTGCATCATCATTGTTTGGCACATTTTCAAGCACACATGGCAGAACAGTCTTGTCTGTAAGTGAATGATCAGTTCTGGTGCTCTCTTCATCCACACGATTTACATTATCTACACATGAATGCCCTGAAGTGGAAGAAGTATCATGCTCTTTTACACCAGAGTCATGATCAATTGTGTTGGGTCCTTTTCCTACTTGGCCTTCATCAGACGAAACTTCCATCTTAAAATAATCTGTTGGAAATGGGGCGGAAAGGGATTCTTGGTGGCAAAGTATATCATACGTTAGAACACTTCCCAACGAATGGCCATATAATGATACCTGCCAAAAAAACAAGACAAGCAGTTGTTTAACCAACAGAAAAGAAGTGCAATCAGAATAAGAATTGTAGTGCAAGCTATAAACAGCAAACCTTTCCACTGTAACCAGGATTTCTCTTCAGAAACTTCATATACAGTTGGTTCAACTGACCCGAGACCTGTTATAAATTTGAATTGTTACTTATTATCGTTACTTAAAAAGACTCGGTGAACAGGGTGATGGTTCGCCCCTTTCCACCTAAAAATGCAGCAAAAAAAAACACGGCCATGACTTTTTTTCCCAAACTATCATGACACGCAAGTTTTTAACAAAAAAGAACTGATCTGACCCATATACTACATGTCACAAATTAGCTGTTGGTTTATATCTGAATTTTCCTTGAAAAGCGACCGGGCTTTTGTTTCATAATTCCGTCACTTTGCTTTCTCCTCAACCCAACATATGACATGAGCTTTGTGTGGGTTCCATGTTCTAATGTAGAAATTTTTGAAGCAGAATATAAGAATCAAAATATACTCGAAGGCCAATGTTTGAAACTAGGAACTACTAAAAATATGTTCTATTACTAAAAAGAAATCAAGGAAACAATGGGAAATAACCAGAAATAGTGACGATAAAGCAAAATACCGAGTCAATTATATGCTGGCAGTAGATAGGACTCATGTAATATAGAACATCATGAACGGTGGCGCCTAACGCTACACGAAGACCTTTAACTCCATCCAAAGTGATCTTCTCGACTGTGTTTTCACCACCGAGCTTCAAACTCTTCCTCCACTGCAATAATAATCATTGATAGTAAACATAAAAGTCGCCAGTGAAAACATAGATGAAACAGGATTTCATATCAGGATAGAACAGAAAGGGCAGCATGCTGCTCTGCAAGTGCAATATACTTAGTTACACACATAAGCTACAGTTGTTGTGACTAACTAAATAATTATATCTGCCTGAAAATAATAAATAATGTATACAAATGATCAATACCAATCTGCTATATAAATTAATGAAACATAGAAGTCACAATTCAAAAGTAACATGATGCACATGTTTAAGTTTCAGTGGATGATGAAGCTGTTTAAAATGAGATTGTATGTTAACTCAGCAAGCATGAACCAGGATACAAGCTTCCTTTATCAGAGCATGGTTAATAGTAGAGCCAGCTGCTGGCTATCTCTAGTAGCCATGCTATATATAGCCAGGTCAACTGTTTTGTCATTTGCAACAAGGCAATCAATGATGAATAACAATGCTAGAGATTTCCACAGATCAGAAGTAGTGACTTTGAATTCCGAAAATATATAAATCTTACCTGACAGGGAATAAATAGGACCCTCTGTGTACTTCTTTGATAAGGAGTTAAGTATCTATCTGCTAGGTTAGCGGTCACACGGCGGAAATCGACTACATCATCAACAAGATTAGCTTTCTCCAATCTCTGTCCGATACCATGAACCATGAATACCAAATGACCAACTGGAACCTATTAAGAGATAATAACATACATCAGCAACTAAAATTAGCCTTCAACAGAAGACTTTTTGAAGTTCATGGGAAATTCCTTAAACATGCATGTAAGGGGAAACATGGAAGGCTTATATCTTCCATGAATATGGCAATCACAGATGTAAGGTGGATGGCTAAGGTTAAGCAATTTGGAACTATGGGATAAATACTACTACCTCCGTCCCAAGATAACTGACGTGGTTTTAGTTCAAATTTTAACTGAAACCACGTCAAGTACATTCATGAACAATTATGTACAGGTGCACTCTATGTCACTTAGCATATAATGCTCACATCCTTTTATGGTATATGTTTGGTTTGCGGAACCATCTCATACTCAGATGGATTGGGCCATCATGGGGCCAACCCATAATTTTAGCGATTCGACTACATTTCTAGTCTTTCTAACACCCATAATTTAGTGATTCGACCTCATTTCTCATTTCTCTAAGAGAATGAGTGCTCGTGAGGGGTGGTATGGTGATGAACTGATTCATTCCTTACCTCGAGCAAGCAAAGACATGAGGAGCATTCCTCGAACCAAACACCCCGTTGGTATCTTACATGCTAGCCATATGTCTAAATATTATTATAAAATACGGAGTATATAAGAAAATCTCTGATGACATGAAGGGTGTTGATAGATGCAGAATGGAATTCAGATGAGCCAGATATTGCAGTGGAGCATAATACTATAAACTATTTTTCTGCAATAAGTGTGTATATATAATCCTTTGGTTGGGAGATAATATCATAAAGGCTACTGTGATAAGAGAACAGATGTCTGAAACAATAAATACCTGAGAGCAGTAATCATCTGTTTCCTCTTCTTTCTGTTGACGCAACTCATCCTGGCAGAGAATCAGATAACAATTATACACAATGCAGACACTGAGGCAGATTCGCATAAATAAGAAGATAGCTCAAAGATTACAAAGAGAACCCCCGAAAAAGGTGTCAGGTTCTCATTCAGTCATTCTAGATTTGTACTAGCAGGTGACCGGTGCTGATACGAAATCTCAAACTGAGCAAGAACAGTACGATTGCACTGCAAAATTAGCGCAAAAAGACTAGGCTCCTTTTTTGCTGCAAAAACTGATGCAACAATATGACTAGTGAGTGACAAGACCACAACCTTCAGCTATGCAGTCCATAGTATGTCTGTCCACAGTTCATCTTAAGAGCAAATAAGATGCAACTTTAGCTAGTTTATCAAAATCCTCATAAGCCTCTACGGCCAAAGTGTAAACCGCATAGAAGCCAACATCCTGGGCTGATAAACTGAACTAGATAATATCCCATGCGTTGTTACGGAAATTTATGACGATAAATTGTCGATTATAAAATTAGGATATATGATAATAACACCCCTCCACATTCTTGCCATGTGAACGGTAGCAGACTTAACAATAAATGGATAGTACTGCACTTTATAGTGCCTTGTGACCTTCTGTTTCAGTCAAATTATTTGTTGCTGAAAAAATAAAAATTGATGATGTGGACGACTTGCGTGTGGTTGATTATGTGGAGGGCTTGCATGTGCTTGAAAATGGGATCATCTACTTAGAATAATATAGATGAGCAATAAACACTAAGATTTAACAAGACAGAAATTAGTCCAAAAAGAATTGGTTCCTTTTTTGCCGCAAGAACTGATGCAACATCACAGCTAGTGAGTGATGAAATCAGGATCTTCAGCTCTGCAGTCTATAGTATGTCTATCAAACCTCATATAGTCCTTAGCCATCTCAAGAGGTGCTAAATCAAATTACATTTCAATAGTCAACACGATAAATAAAATACAACTTCAACTAATTTGCCAATCCTTCTTGATGTTGGATCATACGACTCTACAGCCAAAGTGTAAAACACATCGTGGACAATATTTTGTTCTCACAAACCAAATGGGCAATAAGCATCAATATTTGCCAAGACAGGATATAAACAGTTCAGGTATCTCATCATTTCAGGCGATAAAAAAAATTGACTTCTCTAAGCCATTCATAAAGTGAGGTCAGGAGCACTTGATATACATACATAACATTAGAACACTTTAACATGGTTGCTCACCTGGGTAGGATTTGCAGATCCAGAAGAAGAGAAACCACGCCTTAATTTGATTGTGTTGCTGCCTAGTTTAGGACCTGTATCAAAGACAAGCCAAGCTTCCCAAGTATCATCCTCTCCTGTAAAAAGAGCATGCAATCCCTGCACAAAATATACTTCAGCCTTCATCCAACTCTTTCTCAGTTCAGAAGAGATTATTGGAAAATTACATACCGGTGTACTTCCTTGGAGATCGACCCGCGCAGCAAACAGGCCTGAAGGTTGAAATTTACGACGATGCCAGACCTATTTTGACAATGATAGGGTGTTCAACTGTTTTCTGAACCAGGGAAGGGAGTACGGATATTGAAAACCCAAACACTGTACCATGACAACTTTTATTTGACAGAAATGGTATATCCACCCCCTCTCATGGCACACATATAGTTAAATAACATTGTTTGCCATCATTAACATGATACCCACTGTTCAGAATTAAGCTCACAACCCACTGAACTAATTTGCACTATCTAGTGAAACAGGTTTGGGTTTTTTTTTCCTACAGGAGTGATGGCCAAGTATTATTCTCGATGACTAGTGAAGCAAGTTTGGTATATACACTAGTACATTATCTAGTCGAAACTATAAGAGTACTATCCAGAACAGTGAAGACAACGTATTGATCCCGAATATCACAATTTACCAGATAATGTTGCTAAAGAATAAAGACACGGCAGATTTACGTGATAATGTTGCTAAAGAGTAAACACACGGCACATTTTCATACCTGGTACTTATATGCTAACTCAAGTTGTTCAGAAACATCTTCACGCAAGGGAATCCAATCGAGACCTCCTTTTCGAGCAAACCAGTGGCCCCTCAAAACACGTCTATTCTCACCATTCCAATATACAGGGAAGCAATGACGTCTCATCAAATCAACCTGCAGTATAATTATTGACCGGGTAGGAGTAATAAGTAACACTAGTATGGTTGAAAACTAGAATATATAAAAGATTTAAGATGGCTATAAGGTAGGGCGACTCCTAATGCGTTCCCAGTGCTGGGCGGGAGCTCTTTCCCTAGCGACACATGTCCCCGGTTTTCATCTGGTTTACTGCTGGTTTTTCTCCAGTGTTTGCTACCTGTTTTTATGGGTGTTGGTTTGGTTGGTTCACCGTCGTCCAATCACCGTTTTGACTCAGCATCAAAAGGAATCCACCGCTTAGGCTGAACCTTGTTCCTCTTTCTTCTACGTACTCTCAAAGACCTCTTCCGTTTATTCTTCCTCATCTCTAATCTCTCCCCTTTCTTCCTCCGCCGCCGCTCCCTATCTTCCTTCACGCCACCCACCACCCCGCCGCCGTAAGCCGCCGCCGAGGCCCCATCTCCCCTCCTGGCGCCGGTCCTCCATCTCCCCTCCATGGAGCCGAGGTGGAGGCGCCGGTCACCCATCTCCCCTTCTAGCATGGTAAATTGAACCATTTTCTTTGGGAGTCTTGTCTCGAACTTCAGACAATATCTTATAAACGCAATAGAAACACTATTTTCAGTTAAAATTGTTATTGCATTTACACTGTTCTGGAAAATCTTATAATAGTACTGGCAAAACATTGTTCCAGTTTAATGTACAAGTTCACAACCACTATTGTTACATGATGTAGGCCATTAGCTCATAAGTAGAAAAGGATTGTACGTTGGTGCTACTTACAAAGTGTAGTATAAACTGTCGTTGTATCGCGGTTGGGGTTCAATTGATCCCAACTTTAACTGTTGCTAAGTTTTACGATGAACTCCACTGTACAATATACAAGTTTCTCTGAGAGTTTATCCCAGAAAAAAATTGTTGGATTGATAAGGAGAGAATTTTCAAATAGAAGGGAGAACCTCCTTACAAAACTGTTGTTGACCTAGCATTTTGAAAGCCTACTTGAATTCTATGTCAGATGTTACTAATGTGGATATGCTGCCGACTTCCAGTTCAGAAACTAAGCAAGTGCAATGGTAAGTAATATGTTTCCCTTCATAAGTTGAATATAGTTCACAGTTGCTTGAATGTACTATCTTATAATTCAATAAGACAACTATGCCCAGTTTTATGATTCTACAAGTTCTACCTATAATTCAATACAACAACATATATCCTCAACTAACTAATTCCTGTACACTTTTATGTTGTATAAGAATAAGATAATGTGATTTCACCCTGATTAAATTTACTGGTGTGATTAGCCAAGTTGGTATTGTTACCAATTAATAGTGTCTGATTTTTTTTCCTTTTGTAATCATCCTGTCTTTAACTTTGTGTGCCACTAGCATATCGTTCCATGGCTAAGATGCTAACATACTAAGTTTCTTCCAACAACCCAGCTTTACAGAAATTAGGTCGTCAAACTAAGCAATTTCAGTTTGGTAACCCTACTTGATGTTCTACCAATTCTTGATAAATTTGATAACCTCTGCTGCAGCGCATCCCATAATGTGTTTTAGGTTGGGGTCATCACCGACTATTTAGGCCAGACTGTTACAACAAAGGGGAATTTCAGTTTGGTAACCCTACTTGATGTTCTACCAATTCTTGATAAATTTGATAACCTCTGCTGCAGCGCATCCCATAATGTGTTTTAGGTTGGGGTCATCACCGACTATTTAGGCCAGACTGTTACAACAAAGGGGCACTAAGTTCTTTTTCTTATGAATAGTGCATAGCGAAGAAATCGAGAATTGTTACAAGTCCTAACACCTAATTCAAATCTGTGTACTGAAGGACACTTATAATTGATTATATGGTAATGATTCCCCTTAAAATATATTCTTGAATATGCTATTAATATATTTGTTTCTTTTCTGCCACCTTAGTTCAGCGAAACATGAATAATGCTATATGTTATATGGACATCGTTTTACTTTAACCTTGCAAATTCAACGTCCATTTCTATACAGACAAAAATCTACTGCTACTTTTTCTTGGCAGATGATTGACCACCTTGCACTGAAGCAGTATAGTTCCTTAAAGTTAGTTTACGAGGTCTTCTCATTTATCAATCTCTTAGTATTTCTCTGTCTTCATTTTCAAATGTTCTAGGTTTCTCTTTTAGAAGTACACATGTTCTGAATGGCAAAACTAAAGCATTCAAGCATAGTTTGACAGCCGACTAATTAGGTTGTGGGGTAGCTGTGCTCATTTAGCTTTTTTTGGCCTTACTTATTTGGTAGAGATGAGAAACCCACTGATTTGTAACTGATTGTTGTGCATTTCTAAGTGGATATCCATCCTCCAACATTATATGTTACCTTCCATCTTGAAAGATATTCATTCAAGTAGATGGCATTCTCTGTGGTACTGCTTTTCTTATGATGATCGTGCTGCAGATTTCCTAGGCTAATAGTAAGATACTTTGATTCTGAACTTGCAACGATTATAAAGTTAACTTCTCGCGGAGACATACGCGTTGAATTTCTGTTAATGATGCATCAGATTTTGATAGCTAGACAGTAGACAGAAGTTGGAAATGTCAAATAATAAACAACTGATTCCAGATTCTGATTATGTTTTCATGGTCTGCTAATGTGTAACGAAAAATTCTGGAATCTGTCAAAAAGACTTCTTCGCAACCAGCTCAACCTCAATACACTGCCACCCTTCTCTTACTTTACAAAAGAACACGCGCGGGATCAACCAAGGGCACGGCGTGCCGCCGCGCCTTCTGTCTGCTAGTATTGTTATATGGCTGTAATATGGTATTGCTTTTTTACTTTCAAGTATGTTAGCTAATGATTTTTTTTGTCATAACTGCGTACACTGAGTAGAATGTAATATGGATGATAGATCCATAACTGTTTTGCAAACGAAGAAGAGAGCCTGGTAGCGTATGAGTAGTGACGGATATACTAGATAAAAATACCAACCTCATATAGTCCACCTTTCACAGGAACCCCAACCCGCTCCTCCTCCACCTTATACAAATATTCAGAGTCTGACATATCAGCTTTAACCAAGGAACCTGTTGGCCCTTCACTGCATTCCGCATACTCCCTCCACCAGTACCCAAGTAGTGATTCCTCTCTCTACAAACCAGTAAGACAATGATGATATAACAAATATGAAGATTATAACCCCCTTTACATTATAAAGGGGATACAGACTAAAAAATAAACCAAGTCAAAGAAAATAAACTAGCACAGCCCAAACCTATAATAACACACTGGAGATCCCTTGTGCTGCCAATGTTATTGCTTCCAAGTGAACTGTATTTTCAAAGCTGTAGCATTGCACCTAGCTATAGCTAAGTCACTACAGCTTATGTGATCTTGCGTTTATTGCAGCTAGCTATAGCTAAGTTACTACAGCTTATGTGATCTTGCGAATAAACGTTCAGCGGTAAATAATCGGCATTTAAAGTAGTGACCTCTAAGAAAGACGCCTCCAACGCCAAACAGTCCCTCATGCTGAACCTGAAATAGTCTCCTTTCCCAACTATCTCCGTCCGCGGAACTGAAGAAGAGAGCACTGCATCAACAGCCAACCACACAAGACCATCAAGGGTCAGTTCAGTAACAGGTTTAACTTACACATCGTTAATTCAGCAGTTCACTTCACACGTTGACTGGCCGCTGCACGGATCATAAATTACGAGCCCAATTGGCAGATTTAGGGGACCGCACAAACGTGCGTTTTGGCATTACATCAAGCCATTCGTTAAGAGTCAAATGAAAAACCGGTTCACATGAAACCTACGACCCAATTAGCGTCAGGTGATCATGGGATCAGCGAAGCAGGGCACCGATGATGTGTACGACGCATCAGATTAATTAGCAGGCCTACTGGTACATGAAACTGGATCGCCTGGAGTAAGCAGGCGGGGAGGGAGGGAGGAGGGCGCACCTCTGTCTCCGAGGGGGAGCTTGCAGAAGTACCAGCGGACGTCCTCGCCGTCGGAGGGGCTCTTGGTGCGAGCGAGGTACTTGCGGCGGGCGGCGCAGTTCTCGATCGCGTCCTCGAGCCTAGCGATGTTGGACGGCGTGTTCCGCAGCAAGTCCGGCGAGGCGCCCTCCGGGTGGGGCGCGTGGCTCGTGGACGCGTCGTCCCCCGGGGAGGTGTTCCGCGCCCAGCTCTCGTCCGGCCTCGCCATGTGCGCCGCTTCGAATTCGGGGGCGCCGGCGACGGAAGGGGGCGAGGAGGCGGCGGTGGCGGTGGAACGGGAGTGAGACGGCGAGGTGGGTCTCCTCGCTCGCCGTGGGTCGGAAGGAAAGAAGGAACGGGGCGGATCCGGATGGTTCCTCCCGGTCTGACTCACACCCCCAGCTCAACCGCCGGTCGTGTGCTCGTGACACGGAAGCGGCGGACCAGTGGTTCTGTCTTCTGTGGTTGCACCGCACCAGTTTACGTTATTTTTCCTTTTAACACCCTGTTTTTGACAATAGAAGGCCCACGAAGGACCCAACACTTTGGAAATCCAATTCTACTCCGATGAATAATATTTGAGAATGCCGGCAGATGTGGGGGTTTCAAAGAATGGAGCATTCAAGTATTTGAAAGAAAGGTTATGGCATAAAATACAAGGATGGATGGCAAAGGTGTTGTCTTCTGCCGGCAAAGAGGTATTGGTGAAATCAGTAGCGCAAGCTGTCCTTATTTTCTCAATGTCTTGCTTCAAATTACCGAGAGGTTTGTGTGAGC
Organism: Triticum aestivum; assembly: GCF_018294505.1. Classification (NCBI taxonomy): domain Eukaryota; kingdom Viridiplantae; phylum Streptophyta; class Magnoliopsida; order Poales; family Poaceae; genus Triticum; species Triticum aestivum. The sequence goes on along the minus strand of NC_057814.1, from coordinate 406,141,317 downwards.
ATCTTACATCCATGATCAAGTCTTTTTGGTGGGGAGCAAAAGCGGACAAAGAAAGCCGTATTGGGTCTCATGAGACACAATGTGCATGCCCAAATATATGGGGGACTAGGTCTCACAGACTTTAAAATATTTAATCTGACACTGTTGGCTAAGCAGTCGTGGAGGATTCTTGATAACCCTGAATCTTTAAGTGCCCGGATTCTGAAGGCGGTATATTTTCCTAATACGGATATTTTGAGTGCTGAGATTGGTTCACACCCGCCTCAGATATGGAGGTCTATGATAGAAGGACGGGATGTGTTGAAACATGGACTAATAATGAGAATTGGCAATGAGGTGTCTACAGAAATACGGAACATGAATTGCATACCAAGGCCAGAGAATATGCGTCTGATAGTGTCATTGGTAACATATCCACCGTAACTTGTTAGTGAGTTAATAAATGGTCCAGAGGCAAGGTGGGATGCCGCTCTAATTGGGCATGTATTTATTCTTATGTTGCAGCGGCAATCATGCAAAATTCAATATGCACCTGCCACATACAGGATTTTTGGTCGTGGAATTTTGAAAAGTCAGGGCGTTTTTCTGTTCGTCTGGCATATAGGATGGTTATGGAAACCAAGAAGAGGGGAGAAGACTGGCTAGAGGAGAGGTCGGGTTCTTCAAAGACGGCTGTTGAGAGGAGATCGTGGGACACTCTATGGCATCTGACGATTCCAGCAAAGCTTAAAATGTTCTTGTGGAGGCTAGCCCGACACTCCCTTCCTACGGAAGATGTGCGAAAACACAGAAACATGACTACAGAGGACAGTTGCAGTGTGTGCGGGATGCAAGATTCGTGGAAGCATAGCCAGATTGAGTGCACAATGACAAGATGTGTGTGGGCATTAGTAGACCCATTGTTACTTGAGCATATGATTGCCACTACAGAGCTATTGGCAAGGAATTCGCTTTTTACGATGTTTGATGCTCTTTCCCACGATGACATCACTCGTTTGGCAGCGACAATGTGGGCAATATGGACAGCCAGGAGGAAACTTATGTTGGGAAACGTAGCATGCAATTTCAAAAAAATCCTACGCTCAAGCAAGATCTATCTAGTAGATGCATAGCAACGAGAGGGGGAGAATGTGTCCACGTACCCTCGTAGACTGAAAGCGGAAGCGTTTGACAACGTGGTTGATGCAGTCGAACTTCTTCTCGTTCCCACCGATCAAGCATCGAATGTACGGCACCTCTGAATTCTGCACACGTTCAGCTCGATGACGTCCCTCGAACTCTTGATCCAGCAAAGTGTCGAGGGAGAGTTCCGTCAGCATGACGGCGTGGTGATGGTGATGGTGAAGTGATCCATGCAGGGCTTCGCCTAAGCACTACATGAATATGATCGGAGGCGTAAACTGTGGAGGGGGCGCCGTACACGGCTAACAACTGTTGATGTGTGTTCTACCGGTGCCCCCCCACATATATATAGGTTGGAGGGGAGGAGAGGCAGCCAAGGGGGTGCCCCAAGTAGGAGGAATCCTACTTAGGCGCCTCCCAATTCGGCCTCCCCCTTTCCATATCCACCGGAGGGGGAAGGAAAGAGGAGGGAGGAGGAAAGGAAGGGGTAGGCTGATACGTCCATTTTGCATCATGCTTTTATATCGATATTTTATTGCATTATGGGCTGTTATTACACATTATGTCACAATACTTATGTCTATTCTCTCTTATTTTACAAGGTTTACATGAAGAGGGAGAATGCCGGTAATGGAATTCTGGGCTGGAAAAGGAGCAAATATTAGAGACCTATTCTGCACAACTCCAAAAGTCCTGAAACTCCACGGAAGTCAGTTTTGGAATATATAAAAAATATTGGGAGAAGAAAGTACCAGAGGGGGGCCACCCATCATCCACGAGGGTGGGGGCGCGCCCCCCTGCCTCGTGGCCCCCCTGGCAGGCCTCCTGTTCCCATCTTTGGCTATATGAAGTCTTTCGCCCTGGAAAAAATCAGAAGGAAGCTTTCGGGACGAAGCATCACCATTTCGAGGCGGAACCTGGCGAAACCAATCTAGGGCTCCGGCGGAGCTGTTCTGCCGGGGAAACATCCCTCCGGGAGGGGGAAATCATCACCATCGTCATCACCATCGATCCTCTCATCGGGAGGGGGTCAATCTCCATCAACATCTTCACCAGCACCATCTCCTCTCAAACCCTAGTTCATCTCTTGTATCCAATCTTTGTCTCAAAACCTCAGATTGGTACCTGTGGGTTGCTAGTAGTGTTGATTACTCCTTGTAGTTGATGCTAGTTGGTTTATTTGGTGGAAGATCATATGTTCAGATCCTTTATGCATATTAATACCCCTCTGATTATGAACATGAATATGATTTGTGAGTAGTTACGTTTGTTCCTGAGGACATGGGAGAAGTCTTGCTATAAGTAGTCATGTGAATTTGGTATTCGTTCGATATTTTGATGAGATGTATGTTGTCTTTCCTCTAGTGGTGTTATGTGAACGTCGACTACATGACACTTCACCATATTTGGGCCTAGAGGAAGGAATTGGGAAGTAATAAGTAGATGATGGGTTGCTAGAGTGACATAAGCTTAAACCCTAGTTTATGCGTTGCTTCGTAAGGGGCTGATTTGGATCCACATGTTTCATGCTATGGTTAGGTCTACCTTAATACTTCTTTTGTAGTTGCGGATGCTAGCAATAGGGGTTAATAATAAGTGGGATGCTTGTCCAAGGAAGGGCAGCACCCAAGCACCGGTCCACCCACATATCAAATTATCAAAGTAACGAACGCGAATCATATGAGCGTGATGAAAACTAGCTTGACGATAATTCCCATGTGTCCTCGGGAGCGTTTTCCTTTATATAAGAGTTTTTCCAGGCTTGTCCTTTGCTACAAAAAGGATTGGGCCACCTTGATGCACCTTATTTACTTTTGTTACTTGTTACCCGTTACAAATTACCTTATCACAAAACTATCTGTTACCGATAATTTCAGTGCTTGCAGAGAATACCTTACTGAAAACCGCTTGTCATTTCCTTCTGCTCCTCGTTGGGTTCGACACTCTTACTTATCGAAAGGACTACGATAGATCCCCTATACTTGTGGGTCATCAAGACTCTTTTCTGGCGCCGTTGTCGGGGAGTGAAGCGCCTTTGGTAGGTGGAATTTGGTAAGGAAAAATTTATATAGTGTGCTGAAATTTACTGTCACTTGTTACTATGGAAATAATCCTTTGAGGGGCTTGTTCGGGGTATCTTCACCCCGACCAGTAGAGCAAAGAGTTGCTCCTCAACCTACTGAACCTACTGAAAATGTTTACTTTGAAATTCCTTCGGGTATGATAGAAAAACTGCTAGCTAATCCTTTTACAAGAGATGGAACATTGCATCCCGATTTGCACCTAATCTATGTGGATGAAGTTTGTGGATTATTTAAGCTTGCAGGTATGCCCGAGGATGTTATCAAGAAGAAGGTCTTCCCTTTATCTTTGAAGGGAAAGGCATTGACATGGTTTAGGCTATGTGATGATATTGGATCATGGAACTACAACCGATTGAAATTGGAATTTCATCAGAAGTTTTATCCTATGCATCTGGTTCATCGTGATCGTAATTATATATATAATTTTTGGCCTCGCGAAGGAGAAAGCATCGCTCAAGCTTGGGGGAGGCTTAAGTCAATGTTATATTCATGCCCCAATCATGAGCTCTCAAGAGAAATTATTATTCAAAAAATTTATGCTCGGCTTTCTCTCAATAATCGCTCCATGCTCGATACTTCTTATACTGGTTCTTTTATGATGAAGACTATTGAATTCAGATGGGGTTTATTGGAAAGAATTAAACGCAACTCTGAAGATTGGGAACTCGACGAAGGTAAGGAGTCAGATATAACACCTAAGTTTGATTGTGTTAAATCTTCTATGGATACCGATATTTTCCGTGAATTTAGCACTAAATATGGACTTGACTCTGAGATAGCAGCTTCTTTCTGTGAATCATTTGCTACTCATGTTGATCTCCCTAAGGAGAAGTGGTTTAAATATCATCCTCCCATTGAAGTAAAAGTAGTTGAACCTATTAAAGTTGAAGAAAAGACTGTCACTTACAATGTTGATCCTATTGTTCCTACCGCTTATATTGAGAAACCACCTTTCCCTAGTAGAATAAAGGATCATGATAAAGCTTCAATTGTGGTTCGTAAGAGTAATACTAGAACACCTACACCCTCTGAGAAAATTAAAGTTGAACCTAGTATTGCTATGGTTAAAGATCTCTTGGTTGATACTATTGATGGGCATGTTATTTACTTCTGTGATGAAGCTGACAGAATTGCTAAACCCGATACTAAAGATAAACATAGACCTGTTGTTGGCATGCCTGTTGTTTCTGTTAAAATAGGAGATCATTGTTATCATGGCTTATGTGATATGGGTGCTAGTGCGAGTGCAATACCTCATTCTTTATATGAAGAAATTATGCATGATATTGCACCTGCTGAGTTAGAAGGTATTGATGTTACAATTAAGCTTGCTAATAGAGATACTATTTCACCAGTTGGGATTGTTAGAGATGTTGAAGTCTTGTGTGGGAAAGTAAAATATCCTACTGATTTTCTTGTTCTTGGTTCTCCACAAGATGACTTCTGTCCCATTATATTTGGCAGACCCTTCTTGAATACTGTTAATGCTAAGATAGATTGCAAAAAGGATGTTGTTACTATTGGCTTAGGGGATATGTCTCATGATCTTAATTTTGCTAAATTTCGTAGACAACCCCATGATAAAGAATTTCCTAGTAAAGATGAAATTATTTGTCTTGCTTCTATTGTCGTGCCTCCTAACGATCCTTTAGAACAATATTTGCTAGACCATGAAAATGATATATTTATGAATGAAAGAAGGGAAATAGATGAATTGTTCTTTAAACAAGGACCTATTTTGAAACACAACTTGCCTATTGAAATTCTAGGGGATCCTCCTCCACCCAAGGGTGATCCCGTGTTTGAGCTTAAACCATTACCTGATACTCTTAAATATGCTTATCTTGATGAAAAGAAGATATATCCTGTTATTATTAGTGCTAACCTTTCAGAGAAGGAAGAAGAGAAATTATTGAAAACTCTGAAGAAGCACTGTGCTGCTATCGGATATACTCTTGATGATCTTAAGGGCATTAGTCCCACTCTATGTCAGCACAAAATAAAATTGGAGAAAGACGCTAAACCGGTTGTTGATCACCAATGACGATTAAATCCTAAGATGAAAGAAGTGGTAAGAAAAGAAATACTAAAGCTTCTGGAGGCAGGTATAATTTATCATGTTGCTGATAGTCAGTGGGTAAGTCATGTCCATTGTGTCCCTAAGAAGGGAGGTATTACTGTTGTTCCTAATGATAAAGATGAATTGATCCCACAAAGAATTGTTACAGGTTATAGAATGGTAATTGATTTCCGCAAACTAAATAAAGCTACTAAATAGGATCATTACCCTTTACCTTTTATTGATCAAATGCTAGAAAGATTATCCAAACATACACATTTTTGCTTTCTAGATGGTTATTCTGGTTTCTCTCAAATACCTGTGTCAAAAGAGGATCAAGAAAAGACCACTTTTACTTGCCCTTTCGGTACCTTTGCTTATAGACGTATGCCTTTTGGTTTATGCAATGCACCTGCTACCTTTCAAAGATGTATGACTGCTATATTCTCTGACTTTTGTGAAAAGATTGTTGAGATTTTCATGGATGAATTCTCCGTATATGGAACTTCTTTTGATGATTGCTTGAGCAACCTTGATCGAGTTTTGTAGAGATGTGAACAAACTAATCTTGTCTTGAATTGGGAGAAGTGCCACTTTATGGTTAATGAAGGTATTGTCTTGGGGCATAAAATTTCTGAAAGAGGTATTGCAGTTGATAAAGCTAAAGTTGATGCTATTGAAAAGATGTCGTGTCCTAAGGACATTAAAGGTATAAGAAGTTTCCTTGGTCATGCCGGTTTTTACAGGAGGTTCATTAAAGACTTCTCAAAAATTTCTAGGCCTCTGACTAATCTCTTACAAAAAGATGTTCCTTTTGTCTTTGATGATGATTGTGTAGAAGCATTTGAAATACTTAAGAAAGCCTTGATTTCTGCACCTATTGTTCAGCCACCTGATTGGAATTTACCCTTTGAAATTATGTGTGATGGTAGTGATTATGCTGTAGGTGCTGTTCTAGGACAAATAGTTGATAAGAAATTAAATGTTATCCAATATGCTAGTAAAACTCTAGACAGTGCCCAAAGAAATTATGCTACTACTGAAAAAGAATTTTTAGCAGTTGTATTTGCTTGTGATAAGTTCAGACCTTATATTGTGTTCACACTGATCATGCTGCTATTAAATATCTTATGGAAAAGAAAGATGCTAAACCTAGACTTATTAGATGGGTTCTCCTATTACAAGAATTTGATTTGCATATTATTGATAGAAAGGGAGCTGAGAACCCCGTTGCAGACAACTTGTCTAGGTTAGAGAATGTTCTTGATGACCCACTACCTATTGATGATAGCTTTTCCTGATGAATAATTAGCTGACATAAATGCTTCTCGTACTGCTCCATGGTATGCTGATTATGCTAATTACATTGTTGCTAAATTTATACCACCTAGTTTCACATACCAGCAAAAGAAAAGGTTTTTCTATGATTTAAGACATTACTTCTGGGATGACCCACACCTTTATAAAGAAGGAGTGGATGGTGTTATTAGACGTGTACCTGAGCATGAATAGGAACAGATCCTATGCAAGTGTCACTCCGAGGCTTATGGAGGACACCACGCTGGAGATAGAACCGCACATAAGGTATTGCAATCCGGCTTTTATTGGCCTACTCTCTTCAAAGATGCCCGCAAGTTTGTCTCGTCTTGTGATGAATGTCAAAGAATTGGTAATATTAGTAGACGTCAAGAAATGCCTATGAACTATTCACTTGTTATCGAACCATTTGATGTTTGGGGCTTTGATTATATGGGACCGTTTCCTTCCTCTAATGGGTATACACATATTTTAGTTGTTGTTGATTACATTACTAAGTGGGTAGAAGCTATTCCAACTAGTAGTGCTGATCATAACACCTCTATTAAGATGCTTAAAGAAGTTATTTTTCCGAGGTTTGGAGTCCCTAGATATTTAATGACTGATGGTGGTTCACATTTTATTCACGGTGCTTTTCGTAAGATGCTTGCTAAGTATGATGTTAATCATAGAATTGCATCTCCATATCATCCACAATCTAGTGGTCAACTAGAATTGAGTAATAGAGAGATTAAATTAATTTTGCAAAAGACTGTTAATAGATCTTGAAAGAATTGGTCCAAGAAACTTGATGATGCATTATGGGCCTGTAGAACTGCATATAAAAATCCTATGGGTATGTCTCCGTATAAAATGGTTTATGGAAAAGCATGTCACTTACCTCTCGAACTAGAACATAAGGCATATTGGGCCATTAAAGAGCTCAGTTATGATTTCAAACTTGCCGGTGAAAAGAGGCTATTTGACATTGGCTCACTTGATGAATGGAGAACCCAGGCATATGAGAATGCCAAACTGTTTAAAGAAAAAGTTAAAAGATGGCATGACAAAAGGATACAAAAGCGTGAGTTTAATGTGGGTGATTATGTTCTGCTATACAACTCTCGTTTAAGGTTTTTTGCAGGAAAATTTCTCTCTAAATGGGAAGGTCCTTACGTGATCGAGGAGGTCTATTGCTCCAGTGCCATAAAAATCAACAACTTCGAAGGCACAAATCCAAAGGTGGTGAACGGTCAAAGAATCAAATATTATATCTCAGGTAATCCAATAAATGTTGAAACTAATGTTATTGAGACCGTAACCCCAGAGGAATACATAAGGGACACTTTCCAGAATGTTTCAGACTCCGAAAAGGGATAGGTATGTGGTACGGTAAGTAAGCCGACTCCAAAACAGTTCTAATAGCAATTTTTCTCCGTTTTGGAATATTTAAGAAAATAGGAAAATAAGAAGTAGTCCGGAAGAGACACGAGGCATCCACGAGGGTGGAGGGTGCGCCCTACCCCCTGGGGCGCCCCCTGCCTCGTGGGCACCTCGTGTGCCCTCCGGACTCCTTTTTCTTGCATGATACTTCTTTTGGTCGGTAAAAATTCATTATATAATCTCCCAAAGGTTTTGACCACCGTACCACGCAAATATCCTCTGTTTTTGTTTCGAGCTGTTTCTACCGCAGATTAGAGCAAGATGTCTTCTCAAGAGTCAGTCGGGGAGAGTCGGGTGTCTCATCCAACACCGGGACCAGGAGCAAACAGTGATGCCGACCACTTTGGGCCATCAACAGAGGAAGATACGGAGGCCGACTTGAAAAGGATAGATGCCATGGAAGAGCATCAAGAAGTTACTTCTCATTTCTGAGTCGGATTCACAATGGGGGAACTACAGAGCTTAGCTATTCCAAACTCGGTCATCCCTTCCAATGTTAGATTTCTTTCTTATGAAAATATGAAAAAGAGTGTTACATGTTCTCCCGCAGCTATGCAACATCCATGGGTGAAAGGAGCTTTAGCCGTCACGGGCAAGCTCTGTAAGGAAATAATGGACCTCAAGCAGCAAGTCAATAAGCTCGAGGAGGAGAATTGTATCCTGAGGGGCATCATCGCCAAGAATATCACATCACCACCTCCGAAGAAAGAGACATAAACACATGGGTATGGGCACTCCCCTTGGCAACTGCCAAGCTTGGGGGAGGTGCCCCGGTATCGTATCACCATCACACTCCTATCTTTACCATTTTTCTTAGTTCGATCCTTTTGGTAATATCTTGATCTAGTAGAATAAAGTTTTATTATGATTTAGTTTTGAGTTTTGCTTTATGACCCTTCTATGTAATCGAGTCCATGAGCTATATATAATAAAGATTAGTTTTGAGTCAAGGGCTTGATTATCTTGCTATGATCTAGAGGGAATAAAAGAAAGAATAAAAAGAATTAAAGAGATCATATTGATCTTATGGAGAGTAATGACTTCACATATAAAAGAGTATGATGAATAAAAGTTGTTGAGAGTTGACAAACATAGTTTTGGTCATCGTTGCAATTAATAGGAAGTAATAAAGAAAGAGAGGTTTTCACATATAAAGATACTATCTTGGACATCTTTTATGATTGTCAGCACTCATTAAAATATGACATGCTAAAAGGTTGATGTTGGACAAGGAAGACAACGTAATGGGTTATGTTTTCTTATATCCGAAATAAAGTATATTGTCATGGATCGTCCAACATGTTGAGCTTGCCTTTCCCTCTCATGCTAGCCAAATTTTCTGCACCAAGTAGAGATACTACTTGTGCTTCCGAATATCCTTAAACCCAGTTTTGCCATGAGAGTCCACCATACCTACCTATGGATTGAGTAAGATCCTTCAAGTAAGTTGTCATTGTTGCATGCAATAAAAATTGCTCTCTAAATATGTATGATTTATTAGTGTGGAGAAATAAGCTTTATACGATCTTGTGATGTGGAAGCAATTAAAGCGACGGACTGCATAATAAAGGTCCCTATCACAAGTGGCAATATAAAGTGACGTTCTTTCGCATTAAGATTTTGTGCATCCAACCATAAAAGCACATGACAACCTCTGCTTCCCTCTACGAAGGGCCTATCTTTTATTCTTGTCTTATACCTTTTGTAAGAGTCATGGTGATCTTCACCTTTCCTTTTTACATTCTATCCTTTGTCAAGCACATTGTGTTGGAAAGATCCTGATATATATATATATATATATATATATATATATATATATATATATATATATATATATATATATATATATATATCCAATTGGATGCAAGTTATCATAAACTATTATTGTTGACATTACCCTTGAGGTAAAAGGTTGGGAGGCAACACCATAAGCCCCTATCTTTCTCTGTGTCCGATTAAAACTCCATACCCATAAGTATTGCGTGTGTTAGCAATTGTGAAAGACTAAATGATAGTTGAGTATGTGGACTTGCTGAAAACTCTTATATTGACTCTTTCCGATGTTATGATAAATTGCAATTGCTTCAATGACCAAGATCATAGTTTGTTAGTTTTCAATGAAGTTTCTGATTCATACTTGACATTGTGAATAGATTGTTACTTTAGCATAAGAAATCATATGACAATATATATATATATATATATATATATAAATATATATATATATAGGGAAAATCCATCCTACCACCCGGTGGTAGTTACCCCACATGTCTCATATACTACCATATGGTACTATATATATACTATTTTATTATTTTAAATATGTTCATATACTATATCTAAGCTATTTCAAAGCAAGTTACATGAAAAAATTGCATATGAGCCCATAGTTTTTTTATATTTGTGAAATACGTACATATTTGTACGTAAAAAAGAGCATACCCAAAAAATGGTACATACTACCTAAAAATTAGTATATATACTACCTAATCATTGTTATATACTACATACTACACATACATACTCTCGGTTTCGACAGATACTACATACAACATACAAAATGCAAGTGGTGGTAACTACCACTGCTTGTAGGAAACATTTGTCCTATATATATATATATATATATATATATATATATATATATATATATTGCTGTTATAAGAATGATCATGATGCCCTCATGTCCGTATTTTATTTTATCGACACCTCTATCTCTAAACATGTGGACATATTTTTCGTTATTGGCTTCCGCTTGAGGACAAGCGAGGTCTAAGCTTGGGGGAATTGATACGTCCATTTTGCATCATCCTTTTATATCGATATTTATTGCATTATGGGCTGTAATTACACATTATGTCACAATACTTATGCCTATTCTCTCTTATTTTACAAGGTTTACATGAAGAGGGAGAATGCCGGCAGCTGGGATTCTGGGCTGGAAAAGGAGCAAATATTAGAGACCAATTCTGCACAACTCCAAAAGTCCTGAAACTCCACGGAAGTCAGTTTTTGAATATATAAAAAAATATTGGGCGAAGAAAGTACAGGAGGGGAGCCACCCACCATCCACGAGGGTGGGGGCGCGCCCTACCCCCTGATACGTCCATTTTGCATCATGCTTTTATATCGTTATTTATTGCATTATGGGCTGTTATTACACATTATGTCACAATACTTATGCCTATTCTCTCTTATTTTACAAGGTTTACATGAAGAGGGAGAATGCCGGCAGCTGGAATTCTGGGCTGGAAAAGGAGCAAATATTAGAGACCTATTCTGCACAACCCCAAAAGTCCTGAAACTCCACGGAAGTTATTTTTGGAAATAATAAAAAATACTGAGCGAAGAAAATACCAGAGGGGGCCCACACCCTGGCCACGAGGGTGAGGGGCGCGCCCTACCCCCCTCGTGGGCCCCCTGGTGGCCTTCCGGAGCCCATCTTCTGCTATATGAAGTCTTTCGTCCGAGAAAAAATCATAAGCAAGCTTACGGGAAGAAACTCCGCCGCCACGAGGCGGAACCTTGGCGGAACCAATCTAGGGCTCCGGCAGAGCTGTTCTGCCGGGGAAACTTCCCTCCGGGAGGGGGAAATCATCGCCATCGTCATCACCAACGCTCCTCTCATCGGGAGGGGCCCAATCTCCATCAACATCTTCACCAGCACCATCTCCTCTCAAACCCTAGTTCATCTCTTGTATCCAATCTTTGTCCCAAAGCCTCAGATTGGTACCTGTAGGTTGCTAGTAGTGTTGATTACTCCTTGTAGTTGATGCTAGTTGGTTTATTTGGTGAAAGATCATATGTTCAGATCCTATATGCATATTAATACCCTTCTGATTATGAACATGAATATGCTTTGTGAGCAGTTATGTTTGTTCCTGAGGACATGGGAGAAGTCTTGCTATAAGTAGTCATGTGAATTTGGTATTCGTTCGATATGTATGTTGTCTTTCCTCTAGTGGTGTTATGTGAACGTCGACTACATGAAACTTCACCATTATTTGGGCCTAGAGGAAGGCATTGGGAAGTAATAAGTAGATTATGGGTTGCTAGAGTGACAGGAGCTTAAACCCTAGTTTATGCGTTGCTTCGTAAGGGGCTGATTTGGATCCATATGTTTCATGCTATGGTTAGGTTTACCTTAATACTTCTTTTGTAGTTGCGGATGCTTGCAATAGGAGTTAATCATAAGTGGGATGCTTGTCCAAGTAAGGACAGCACCCAAGCACCGGTCCACCCACATATCAAATTATCAAAGTACCGAACGCGAATCATATGAGCGTGATGAAAACTAGCTTGACGATAATTCCCATGTGTCCTCGGGAGCGTTTTCTCTATATAAGAGTTTGTCCAGGCTTGTCCTTTGCTACAAAAAGGATTGGGCCACCTTGCTGCACTTTATTTACACTTGTTACTTGTTACTCGTTACAAATTACCTTATCAAAAAACTATCTGTTACCGATAATTTCAGTGCTTGCAGAGAATACCTTGCTGAAAACCCCTTATCATTTCCTTCTGCTCCTCGTTGGGTTTGACACTCCTACTTATTGAAAGGACTACGATAGATCCCCTATACTTGTGGGTCATCAAGACTCTTTTCTGGCGCCGTTGCCGGGGAGTGAAGCGCCTTTGGTAGGTGGAATTTGGTAAGGAAAAATTTATATAGTGTGCTGAAATTTACTGTCACTTGTTACTATGGAAAGTAATCCTTTGAGGGGCTTGTTCGGGGTATCTTCACCCCGACCAGTAGAGAAAATAGTTGCTCCTCAACCTACTGAACCTATTGAAAATGTTTACTTTGAAATCCCTTCGGGTATGATAGAGAAACTGCTAGCTAATCCATTTGCAGGAGATGGAACATTGCATCCCGATTTACACTTAATCTATGTGGATGAAGTTTGTGGATTATTTAAGCTTGCAGGTATGCCCGATGATGTTATCAAGAAGAAGGTCTTCCCTTTATCTTTGAAGGGAGATGCATTTACATGGTATAGGCTATGTGATGATATGGGATCATGGGACTACAGGCGATTGAAATTGGAATTTCATCAGAAGTTTTATCCTATGCATCTTGTTCATCGTGATCGTAATTATATATATAATTTTTGGCCTCGCGAAGGATAAAGCATCACTCAAGCTTGGGGGAGGCTTAAGTCAATGTTATATTCATGCCCCAATCATGAGCTCTCAAGAGAAATGATTATTCAAAATTTTATGCTCGGCTTTCTGACAACAATCTCTCCATGCTCGATACTTCTTGTACTGGTTCTTTTATGATGAAGACTATTGAATTCAAATGGGATTTATTGGAAATAATTAAACGCAACTCTGAAGATTGGGATCTCGACGAAGGTAAGGAGTCAGGTATAACACCTAAGTTTGATTGTGTTAAATCTTTTATGGATACCGATGTTTTCCGTAAATTTAGCACTAAATATGGACTTGACTGTGAGATAGTAGCTTCTTTTTGTGAATCTTTTGCTGCTCATGTTGATCTCCCTAAGGAGAAGTGGTTTAAATGTCATCCTCCCATAGAAGTAAAAGTAGTTGAACCTATTAAAGTTGAAGAAAAGACTGTCACTTATAATGATCCTATTGTTCATACTGCTTATGTTGAGAAACCACCTTTCCTTGTTAGGATAAAGGATCATGCTAAAGCTTCAACCGTGGTTCGTAAAAGCAATATTAGAACTTATACACCTCCTGAGTAAGTTAAAGTTGAACCTAATATTGCTATTGTTAAAGATCTCTTGGCTGATAATATCGATGGGCATGTTATTTACTTCTATGATGAGACTGCTAGAATTGCTAAACCTGGTGCTAAAGATAAACATAGACCTGTTGTAGGCATGCCTGTTATTTCTGTTAAAATAGGAGATCATTGTTATCATGGCTTGTGTGATATGGGTGCTAGTGCTAGTGCAATACCTATTTCCTTATACAAAGAAATTATGCATGATATTGCACCCGCTGAGTTGGAAGATATCGATGTTACCATTAAGCTTGCCAATAGAGATACTATTTCACCGATTGGGATTGTTAGAGATGTTGAAGTCTTGTGTGGGAAGGTTAAATATCCTGGTGATTTTCTTGTTCTTGGTTCCCCACAAGATAGCTTTTGTCCCATTATATTTGGTAGACCCTTCTTGAACACTGTTAATGCTAAGATAGACTGCGAAAAGGATGTTGTTACTATCGGTTTGGATGATATGTCTCATGAGTTTAATTTCTCTAAATTTCGTAGACAACCCCGTAATGAGGAATTGCCTAGTAAATATGAAATTATTGGTCTTGCTTCTATTGCCGTGCCTCCTAATGATCCCTTAGAACAATATTTGCTAGACCATGAAAATGATATGTTTATGAATGAAAGAAGGGAAATAGATGAATTATTCTTTAAATAGGGACCTATTTTGAAACACAACTTGCCTGTTGAAATCCTAGGGGATCCTCCTCCACCAAAGGGTGATCCCGTGTTTGAGCTTAAACCATTGCCTGATACTCTTAAATATGCTTATCTTGATGAAAATAAGATGTATCCTGTTATTATTAGTGCTAACCTTTCAGAGAAGGAGGAAGAAAAATTATTGAAAACTCTAAAGAAGCACCGTGCTGCTATTGGATATACTCTTGATGATCTTAAGGGCATTAGTCCCACTCTATGTCAACACAAAATAAACTTGGAGAAAGACGCCAAACCAGTTATTGATCACCAACGATGGATGAATCCTAAGATGAAAGAAGTGGTAAGAAAGGAAATATTAAAGCTCCTTGAGGCAGGTATAATTTATCCCGTTGCTGATAGTCAGTGGGTAAGTCCTGTCCATTGTGTCCCTAAGAAGGGAGGTATTACTGTCGTTCCTAATGATAAAGATGAATTGATCCCGCAAAGAATTATTACAGGTTATAGGATGGTAATTGATTTCCGTAAATTAAATAAAGCTACGAAAAAGGATCATTACCCTTTGCCTTTCATTGATCAAATGCTAGAAAGATTATCCAAACACACACATTTTTGCTTTCTAGATGGTTACTCTGGCTTCTCTCAAATACCTCTGTCAGCTGATGATCAAGCAAAGACCACTTTTACTTGCCCTTTCGGTACTTTTGCTTATAGACGTATGCCTTTTGGTTTATGTAATGCACCTGCTACCTTTCAAAGATGCATGATGGCTATATTCTCTGATTTTTGTGAAAAGATATGTGAGGTTTTCATGGACGATTTCTCCGTTTATGGCTCCTCTTTTGATGATTGCTTGAGCAACCTTGATCGAGTTTTGCAGAGATGTGAAGAAACTAATCTTGTCTTGAATTGGGAGAAGTGCCACTTTATGGTTAATGAAGGCATTGTCTTGGGGCATAAAATTTCTGAAAGAGGTATTGAAGTGGATAAAGCTAAAGTTGATGCGATTGAAAAGATGCCATGTCCCAAGGACATCAAAGGTATAAGAAGTTTCCTTGGTCATGCCGGTTTTTATAGGAGGTTCCTTAAGGACTTCTCAAAAATTTCTCGGCCTCTGACTAATCTATTACAAAAAGATATACCATTTGTCTTTGATGATGATTGTGTAGAAGCATTTGAAATACTTAAGAAAGCATTAATCTCTGCACCTATTGTTCAGCCACCTGATCGGAATTTACCCTTTGAAATTATGTGTGATGCTAGCGATTATGCTATAGGTGCTGTTCTAGGACAAAGAGTTGATAAGAAATTAAATGTTATTCAATATGCGAGTAAAACTCTAGACAGTGCCCAGAGAAATTATGCTACTACTAAAAAGGAATTCTTAGCAGTTGTATTTGCTTGTGATAAGTTTAGACCTTATACTGTTGATTCTAAAGTAACTATTCACACTGATCACGCTGCTATTAAATATCTTATGGAAAAGAAAGATGCTAAACCTAGACTTATTAGATGGGTTCTCTTGCTACAAGAATTTGATTTGCATATTATTGATAGAAAGGGAGCTGAGAACCCCGTTGCAGACAACTTGTCTAGGTTAGAGAATGTTCTTGATAACCCACTACCTATTGATGATAGCTTTCCTGATGAACAATTAGCTGTCATAAATTCTTCTCGTACTGCTCCATGGTATGCTGATTATGCTAATTACGTTGTTGCTAAATTTATACTACCTAGTTTCACATACCAGCAAAAGAAAAAGTTTTTCTATGATTTGAGGCATTACTTCTGGGATGACCCACATCTTTATAAAGAAGGAGTAGATGGTGTTATTAGACGTTGTATACATGAGCATGAACAGGAATAGATCCTACGCAAGTGTCACTCCGAGGCTTATGGAGGACACCACGCTGGAGATAGAACTGCACATAAGGTATTGCAATCCGGTTTTTATTGGCCTACTCTCTTCAAGGATGCCCGTAAGTTTGTCTTGTCTTGTGATGAATGCCAAAGAATTGGTAATATTAGTAGACGTCAGGAAATGCCTATGAATTATTCACTTGTTATTGAACCATTTGATGTTTGGGGCTTCGATTATATGGGACCTTTTCCTTCCTCTAATGGGTATACACATATTTTAGTTGCTGTTGATTACGTTACTAAATGGGTAGAAGCTATTCCAACTAGTAGTGTTGATCATAACACCTCTATTAAGATGCTTAAAGAAATTATTTTTCCGAGGTTTGGAGTCCCTAGATATTTAATGACTGATGGTGGTTCACATTTTATTCATGGTGCTTTTCGTAAAATGCTTGCTAAGTATGATGTTAATCATAGAATTGCATCTCCTTATCACCTACAATCTAGTGGTCAGGTAGAATTGAGCAATAGAGAGCTTAAATTAATTTTGCAAAAGACTGTTAATAGATCTAGAAAGAATTGGTCCAAGAATATTGATGATGCATTATGGGCCTATAGAACTGCATATAAAAATCCTATGGGTATGTCTCCGTATAAAATGGTCTATGGAAAAGCATGGCACTTACCTCTCGAGCTAGAACATAAGGCATATTGGGCCATTAAAGAGCTCAATTATGATTTCAAACTTGCTGGTGAGAAGAGGCTATTTGACATTAGCTCACTTGATGAATGGAGAACCCAAGCCTATGAGAATGCCAAACTGTTTAAAGAAAAAGATAAAAGATGGCATGACAAAAGGATACAAAAGTGTGAGTTTAATGTAGGTGATTATGTGTTGCTATTCAACTCCCGTTTAAGATTTTTTGCAGGAAAACTTCTCTCTAAATGGGAAGGTCCTTACGTTATCGAGGAGGTCTATCGTTCCGGTGCCATAAAAATCAACAACTTCGAAGGCACAAATCCGAAGGTGGTGAACGGTCAAAGAATCAAACATTATATCTCAGGTAACCCTATAAATGTTGAACCTAATATTATTGAAATCGTAACCCCGGAGGAATACATAAGGGACACTTTCCAGAACGCTTCAGACTCCGAAAAGGAATAGGTATGTGGTACGGTAAGTAAACCGACTCCAAAACAGTTCTAATGGCAATTTTTCTCCGTTTTGGAATATTTAAGAAAATAGGAAAATAAGAAGCAGTCCGGGAAGGACACGAGGCTCCCACGAGGGTGGGAGGCGCGCCCTACCCCCCTAGGCGCGTCTCCCTACCTCATGGGCACCTCGTGTGCTCTCCGGACTCCGTTTTCTTGCATGATACTTCTTTTGGTCGGTAAAAATTCATTATATAATCTCCCGAAGGTTTTGACCACCGTATCACGCAAATATCCTCTGTTTTCGTTTCGAGCTGTTTTTGTGATAGATCTAGATCACCATGACGTCTCCAAGCGCCCCCAAGGACAAGTTCTTCGAGAAGGTCATCAACCCCTACCTCGCGGAGGTGCTGCAACACCCTCAAACCATTGAGATGCGTGATGGGTTGCTGCACATCCGTAATGTTGAGGGACCAAGGAGGACCGGAAGCGTGGAGACAAGGCTCGAAGCAATGGAACAACAAGTTTTCAAGTGCTAGGGGATGGTGGAACGTGGACTCAATGCCAACCACATGATGATCGCAGAGTTCACCAACAACCACAAGTTGGATGCCAAGAACATTGGAGAGACCATCTTCAAGCTTCATGAGAAGATCGAGCATCTCCAAGCCCAAATCTATGACCTGCAAAACCAAAACTGTGAGTATGAATATAGATTCAAGAGGATGAGTTTGGCTGCAGATTTGAGGATCCCAGAGACTCGATCATCCTTCTATGATGGTGAGCCTATGCCTTGGAAGATGGACGACAAGCCCACATCATCAACAACTCCACCATCTTCTCCACCAGCAAAGGAGATATAATCACATGGGTATGGGCACTCCCCTTGGCAACTGCCAAGCTTGGGGGAGTTGCCCCGGTATCGTATCACCATCACACTCCTATCTTTATCATTTTTCTTAGTTTCGATCCTTTTAGTAATATCTTGATTTAGTAGAATAAAGTTTTAGTATGATTTAGTTTTGAGTTTTGCTTTATGATCCCTCTATGTAATCGAGTCCATGAGCTATATATAATAAAGATTAGTGTTGAGTCAAGGGCTTGATTTTCTTGCTATGATCTTGAGGGAATAAAAGAAAGAAAGAATAAGAAATAAATAAAAAGTAACGAAGAGATCATATTGATCTTATGGAGAGTAATGACCTCACATAGAAAGAGTATGATGATTAAAAGTTGTTGAGAGTTGACAAACATAGTCTTGGTCATCGTTGCAATTAATAGGAAGTAATAAGGAAAGAGAGGTTTCACATATAAATATACTATCTTGGACATCTTTTATGATTGTGAGCACTCATTAAATATGACATGCTAAAGAGTTGATGTTGGACAAGGAAGACAACGTAATGGTTCATGTTTCTTATATCTGAAATAAAGTATATTGTCATGGATCGTCCAACATGTTGAGCTTGCCTTTCCTTCTCATGCTAGCCAAATTCTGAGATACTACCTGTGCTTCAAAATACCCTTAAACCCAGTTTTGCCATGAGAGTCCACCATATATACCAATGGATTGAGTAAGATCCTTCAAGTAAGTTGTCATCGGTGCATGCAATAAAAATTGCTCTCTAAATATGTATGACTTATTAGTGTGGAGAAAATAAGCTTTATATGATCTTGTGATGTGGAAGAAATAAAAGCGACGGACTGCATAATAAAGGTCCATATCACAAGTGGCAATATAAAGTGACGTTCTTTTGCATTAAGATTTCATGCATCCAACCATGAAAGCGCATGACAACCTCTGCTTCCCTCTGCGAAGGGCCTATCTTTTACTTTTATCTCTTACCCTTATGCAAGAGTCATGGTGATCTTCACCTTTCCTTTTTACATTTTATCCTTTGGCAAGCACCTTGTGTTGGAAAGATCCTGATATACATATCCAATTGGATGTAAGTTAGCATGAACTATTATTGTTGACATTACCCTTGAGGTAAAAGGTTGGGAGGCGAAACTATAAGCCCCTATCTTTCTCTGTGTCCGATTAAAACTCCGTAACCACAAGTATTGCGTGAGTGTTAGCAATTGTGAAAGACTAAATGATACTTGAGTATGTGGACTTGCTGAAAAGCTCTTACATAGACTCTTTCCGATGTTATGATAAATTGCAATTGCTTCAATGACTGAGATTATAGTTTGCTGGTTCTCAATGAAGTTTCTGATTCATACTTGACATTGTGAATAGATTATTACTTGAGCATAAGAAATCATATGACAATATATATATGTTGCTGCTATAAGAATGATCATGATGCCCTCATGTCTGTATTTTATTTTATCGACACCTCTACCTCTAAACATGTGGACATATTTATCGTTATCGACTTCCGCTTGAGGACAAGAGAGGTCTAAGCTTGGGGGAGTTGATACGTCCATTTTGCATCATGCTTTTATATCATTATTTATTGCATTATGGGCTGTTATTACACATTATGTCACAATACTTATGCCTATTCTCTCTTATTTTACAAGGTTTACATGAAGAGGGAGAATGTCGGCAGCTGGAATTCTGGGCTGGAAAAGGAGCAAATATTAGAGACCTATTCTGCACAACCCAAAAGTCCTGAAACTCCACAGAAGTTATTTTTGGAAATAATAAAAAATACTGAGCGAAGAAAATACCAGAGGGGGCCCACACCCTGGCTACGAGGGTGGGGAGCGCGCCCCCTGCCTCGTGGGCCCCCTGGTGGCCTTCCGGTGCCCATCTTCTGCTATATGAAGTCTTTCGTCCGAGAAAAATCATAAGCAAGCTTACGGGAAGAAACTCCGCCGCCACGAGGCGGAACCTTGGCGGAACCAATCTAGGGCTCCGGCAGAGCTGTTCTGCCGGGGAAACTTCCCTCCGGGAGGGGGAAATCATCACCATCGTCATCACCAATGCTCCTCCCATCGGGAGGGGGCCAATCTCCATCAACATCTTCACCAGCACCATCTCCTCTCAAACCCTAGTTCATCTCTTGTATCCAATCTTTGTCCCAAAGCCTCAGATTGGTACCTGTAGGTTGCTAGTAGTGTTGATTACTCCTTGTAGTTGATGCTAGTTGGTTTATTTGGTGAAAGATCATATGTTCAGATCCTATATGCATATTAATACCCTTCTGATTACGAACATGAATATGCTTTGTGAGTAGTTATGTTTGTTCCTGAGGACATGGGAGAAGTCTTGCTATTAGTAGTTATGTGAATTTGGTATTCGTTCGATATTTCGATGAGATGTATGTTGTCTTTCCTCTAGTGGTGTTATGTGAACGTCGACTACATGACACTTCACCATTATTTGGGCCTAGAGGAAGGCATTGGGAAGTAATAAGTAGATGATGGGTTGCTAGAGTGATAGAAGCTTAAACCCTAGTTTATGCGTTGCTTCGTAAGGGGCTGATTTGGATCCACATCTTTCATGCTATGGTTAGGTTTACCTTAATACTTCTTTTGTAGTTGCGGATGCTTGCAATAGGAGTTAATCATAAGTGGGATGCTTGTCCAAGTAAGGACAGCACCCAAGCACCGGTCCACCCACATATCAAATTATCAAAGTACCGAACGCGAATCATATGAGCGTGATGAAAACTAGCTTGACGATAATTCCCACGTGTCCTCGGGAGCGCTTTTCTCTATATAAGAGTTTGTCCAGGCTTGTCCTTTTGCTACAAAAAGGATTGGGCCACCTTGCTGCACTTTATTTACACTTGTTACTTGTTACTCGTTACAAATTACCTTATTACAAAACTATCTGTTACCGATAATTTCAGTGCTTGCACATAATACCTTGCTGAAAACCGCTTATCATTTCCTTCAGCTCCTCGTTGGGTTCGACACTCTTACTTATCGAAAGGACTATGATATATCCCCTATACTTGTGGTTCATCACCCCCCTAGGCGCGCCCCCTGCCTCGTGGGCACCCTGGCAGGCCTCCGGTGCCCATCTTTGGCTATATGAACTCTTTTGCCCTGGAAAAAAATTAGAAGGAAGCTTTCGGGACAAAGCGCCGCCGTCTCGAGGCAGAACCTGGCGAAACCAATCTAGGGCTCCGGCGGAGCTGTTCTGCCGGGGAAACATCCCTCCAGGAGGGGGAAATCATCACCATCGTCATCACCATCGATCCTCTCATCGGGAGGGGGTCAATCTCCATCAACATCTTCACCAACACCATCTCCTCTCAAACCCTAGTTCATCTCTTGTATCCGATCTTTGTCTCAAAACCTCAGATTGGTACCTGTGGGTTGCTAGTAGTGTTGATTACTCCTTGTAGTTGATGCTAGTTGGTTTATTTGGTGGAAGATCATATGTTCAGATCCTTTATGCATATTAATACCCCTCTGATTATGAACATGAATATGATTTGTCAGTAGTTACGTTTGTTCCTGAGGACATGGGAGAAGTCTTGCTATAAGTAGTCATGTGAATTTGGTATTCGTTTGATATTTTGATGAGATGTATGTTGTGTTTCCTCTAGTGGTGTTATGTGAACGTCGACTACATGACACTTCACCATATTTGGGCCTAGAGGAAGGCATTGGGAAGTAATAAGTAGATGATGGGTTGCTAGAGTGATAGAAGCTTAAACCCTAGTTTATGCGTTGCTTTGTAAGGGGCTGATATGGATCCACATGTTTCATGCTATGGTTAGGTTTACCTTAATACTTCTTTTGTAGTTGTGGATTCTTGCAATAGGGGTTAATCATAAGTGGGATGCTTGTCCAAGGAAGGGAAGCACACAAGCACCGGTCCACCCACATATCAAATTATCAAAGTAACGAACGTGAATCATATGAGCGTGATGAAAACTAGCTTGACGATAATTCCCATGTGTCCTCAGGAGCGTTTTCCTTTATATAAGAGTTTGTCCAGGCTTGTCCTTTGCTACAAAAAGGATTGGGCCACCTTGCTGCACCTTATTTACTTTTGTTACTTGTTACCCGTTACAAATTACCTTATCACAAAACTACCTGTTACCGATAAATTCAGTGCTTGCAGAGAATACCTTACTGAAAACCGCTTGTCATTTCCTTCTGCTCCTCGTTGGGTTCGACACTCTTACTTATTGAAAGGACTACGATAGATCCCCTATACTTGTGGGTCATCAGAGGCCGGATCCCTCCCCTCCTTCTCTCTTCCCCCTTTCCTTCCTCCTAAGGTGCGTCCCATACGGGGGCGCAACAGCCCCTGCTGGCTGCTGCGTTTCCCCTCTTGGCCCATTAGGCCCATATAGTTGCCGGGGGTGCCCGGAACCCCTTCCGGTGACCCAATATGTACCCGATACCCCCAGAACATTTCCAGTGTCCGAATATCATTGTCCTATATATGAATCTTTACCTCTCGACCATTTCGAGACTCCTCGTCATGTCCGTGATCTCATCCGGGACTCCGAACAACATTCGGTCACCAAATCACATAACTCATATAATACAAAACGGTCATCGAACGTTAAGCGTGCGGACCCTACGGGTTCGAGAATTATGTATACATGACCGAAACACCTCTCCAGTCAATAACCAACAGCGGAACCTGGATGCTCATATTGGTTCCCATATGTTCTATGAAGATCTTTATCGGTCATACCGTAATGACAACATACGCTATTCCCTTTGTCATCGGTATGTTACTTGCCCGAGATTCGATCGTCGGTATCTTCATACCTAGTTCAATCTCATTACCTCTTTACTCGTTTCGTAATACATCATCCCACAACTAACTCATTAGTCACATTGCTTGCAAGGCTTATTATGATGTGCATTACCGAGAGGGCCCAGAGATACCTCTCCGATACTCGGAGTGACAAATCCTAATCTCGATCTATGCCAACCCAACAAACACCTTCGGAGATACCTGTAGAGCATCTTTATAATCACCCAGTTATGTTGTGACGTTTGATAGCACACAAGGTATTCCTCCGGTATCCGGGAGTTGCGTAATCTCATAGTCAAAGGAATATGTATATGACATGAAGAAATCAATAGTAATAAAACTGAACGATCATTCTCCTAATGATGCGATCCCGTTCATCAAATGACAACACATGTCTATGGTTAGGAAACTTAACCATCTTTGATTAACGAGCTAGTCTAGTAGAGGCTTACTAGGGACACTGTGTTTTGTCTATGTATCCACACATGTATCAAGTTTCCGGTTAATACAATTCTAGCATGAATAATAAACATTTATCATGATACAAGGAAATATAATAACAACTTTATTATTGCCTCTAGGGCATATTTCCTTCAGTCTCCCACTTGCACTAGAGTCAATAATATAGTTCACATCGCCATGTGATTTAACACCAATAGCTCACATCTTTATGTGATCAACACCCGTAGTTCACATCGCCATGTGATCAACACCCAAAGGGTTTACTAGAGTCAATAATCTAGTTCACATCGCTATGTGATTAACACCCAAAGAGTTCTAAGGTGTGATCATGTTTTGCTTGTGAGAGAAGTTTAGTCAACGGGTCTGCCACATTCAGATCTGTATGTATTTTGCAAATTTCTATGTCTACAATGCTCTGCATGGAACTACTCTAGCTAATTGCTCCCATGTTTAATACGTATCTAGATTGAGAATTAGAGTCATCTAGATCAGTGTCAAAGCTTGCATAGACGTAACTCTTTACGACGAACTCTTTATCACCTCCATAACCGAGAATCATTTCCTTAGTCCTCTTTAAGGTAACTAAGGATAATTTTGACCGTTGTCAAGTGATCTACTCCTGGATCACTATTGTACCCCCTTGCCAAACTCATAGCAAGGTACACAATATGCCTGGTACACAACATGGCATACTTTATAGAACCTATGGATGAGGCATAGGGAATGACTTTCATTCTCTCTCTATCTTCTGCCGTGGTTGGGCTTTGAGTCTTACTCAACTTCACACCTTGCAACATAGGCAAGAACCCTTTATTTGACTGATCCATTTCGAACTTCTTCAAAATCTTATCAAGGTATGTGCTTTTTGAAAGTCCTATTAAGCGTCTCGATCTATCCCTATAGATCCTGATGCCCAATATATAAGTAGCTTCACCAAGGTCTTCATCAAAAAATTCTTGTTCAAGTATCCTTTTATGCTATTTAGAAAATCTATATCATTTCCAATCAGCAATATGTCATCCACATATAATATCAGAAATGCTACAGAGCTCCCACTCACGTTCTTGTAAATACAGGCTTCACCATAAGTCTGTATAAAATCATATGCTTTGATCACCTTATCAAAGCGTATATTCCAACTCCGAGATGCTTGCACCAGTCCATAGATGGATCGCTGGAGTTTGCACACTTTGTTAACACCTTTAGGATTGAAAAAACCTTCTGGTTGCATCATATACAACTCTCCTTTAAGAAATCCATTAAGGAATGCAGTTTTGACGTCCATATGCCAGATTCCATAATCATAAAATGCAGCAATTTCAAACATGATTCGGATAGACTTAAGCATTACTATGGGTGAGAAAGTCTCATTGTAGTCAACTCCTTGAACTTGTCGAAAACCTTTTGCGACAAGTCGAGCTTTGTAGACAGTAACATTACCATCAGCGTCACACTACTAGGAAAAACCTTATACACAACATCTTAGCAGTAGCGCTGGACAAAATGAGGCGCTACTGCTACTTAGTAGTAGCGCGTGTATGTAAACGACGCTACTGCTATCACTTTAGCAGTTGCGCGTATTAGCAAAACGCACTGCTGCTAAACTTGAACTGGGCGCACATGGCTAGCCCCAATTAGCAGCAGCGCGTATCCGTACCTAGCGCTACTGCTATGCTCCGTAGCAGTAGCGCTTTTCTTGAACCCGCACTACTACTAACCCTACCTTACCGTCCCCACGTGGCCGACCCTCTCCCTCTCCCTCTCAGTCACTCTCCCCCGCACGCCCCGTCGTCCGCCGCGCTACTCCTCCTCCACTGAGGTACTCCCTCCATCCCTCCTCCTCCCTCCTCCCTCCTTCCCTCCCTCCTCCTCCCACCGCACCCTCCTCCTTCCTCCTTCGGCCGCCCCTCCTCTCTCCTCCTCCGGCCGCCCCCTCCTCCCTCCTCCCACCGCCCTCCCCCTCCTCTCTCCTCCTTCCTCCCACCCCTCCTCCCTCCCTCCTCCTCCCTCCTTCGATCCCACCGCCCTCCTCCTCTTCCCTCCTCCCACCCCTCCTCCCTCCATCTCTATTTTTCTGTTTTTTACAGTAGTTTTTTTACTATTGTATAATGTAGTTTTTTTTATTGTTTTTTAGTAAGTGTTTAATAGAATTAGTAAGAAAATCAATAGAACTAGTTGAACTAGTTTATTTTTAGTAAGAACTAGTTTATTTTTATTTATAGTAAGTGCTTAGTTGAACTAGTTGAATTAATAAAACTAGTCTAATTAAAATTTTACTCTAGAATTAGTTTATTTTTAGTAAGAAAATTAATAGAATTAATTTATTTTTAGGTGTATTTAACAGAATTCTAGGTTGATTCGTTTTGAAGTGGACATGTCATATTTTGAACATGTCACAATTGTTGTTATTTTTTTAGTTAAAGCAATTATTCCCGCATCGACGTCGACGATGTCTATCCCGCATCCTCGTCGTCGACTCAGCGGAGGATGCCTGCTTGATCAGAGGGGCCATGTCCGAGACTGGGCTCCGCCGTGCTAGTACTAGGAGGTGGTACCTTTCGGGGGGGGGGGGCGCAGCTTGGTGAGGAGCCAGCCCGTCGTTGACCCGAACCTTTTCTTTGGCGGTGGTCACGTGGGCCAGTGATGGTGCGGAGGCTTGAGGACCCCGCAGAGGTGGTACGTCACCGTGTCAGCGAGGAGGACGAGCACGTCCGTCGCTACATGGTCGCGTTGGAGGGCAGGTTCTCCAATACCTGGCAGGTTCTTCAGGGATCTCACTGGAGCTATGATCCTGTGATGGTTCCTTCTCTTTGGGTGCCCACTGCCCACGCCGATACCCATCGTTCGCTAGGGTTTTAGCTGTATTAGTGATGTTATATGTATGATACTATTCGAGATGTATTAGTGATAATATTCGAGGATGTACGAACGCAAGAGATGATTTAGTTTTGCTTATTGAATGCATGCTAATTTGAATACTAATTTATTTTATGATTTGGTTTTGCTTATTGAATGCTCAAATTGGAGAACTACTCCTATTTTGAATGCTCAAATTGGAGAGCACTATGCAAGGGCGTATGCATTTGATTAGTTGATAGCTTATAGGGTTTTTGTTTTTGCAGAAATCAAGGAGCCCCTCCATCATCCCCGTCGTCGTCCCCATCACCGACCCCCTCCGACCTCGAGGTGAGACCAGCCAAATCTCCATGTCAATATGAGTCCTATAAGATATTTTGAAATGTTTTTGTTCATATTTTCAACCATTGAAATGCAATGAACATCAAGTTTGAATGCTCATATGATGTAGATATAAACATGTATATCTTGTGTTGCTCAAATAGGATATGTGCTTGACCAAGTGGCCGGCCATGTTTGCAGGTTACACCTCCGAGTGGCCTATGTTTTGCCGGAGTGTTGATTAATTTCCGTTTCGGTAAATTTCAGGCGCTCGATATGTCCTTTTTTAGCAAAGGTCATGCCGGATTTTTCCATGAATTTTGGCATGACTTGTGCTAGAATATGTAGGAAATATCGAGTGGCGTAGATTTTCTAGAAAGATAATTAAACGACATTTCAGGTTGACTTTAAGTCTGTCGAGGCTCCATACATGACAGTCAACAAATGAGTGAGGGAGAAAGTCTGCACCATATATGAGAGAAGAGGAATCCTGGCTGTTGTCATGGGGTCGTTTTTCCTTCTTCTCCTTGTGCTAGACCTTTGTTATGCACTAGGGGAAGGAGGAATAACGACCATCACCGACGGTCGAAAAATCAGTGAGGGAGTGTATCCACCTTATATGAGAGAGGACGAAGAATTCCGACTGTTGTCGTGGGGGTCGTTTCTCCTTCTACTTCTTGTGCTAGACCTTTGTTATGCACTAGGTGAAGGAGGAGTAACGGCCATCACCGACGGTCGCAAATGTCAGGGAGGAATCAGTGAGGGAGAGTTGATACGTCTCCAACGTATCTATAATTTTTTATTGTTCCATGCTATTATATTATCTGTTTTGGATGTTTAATGGGCTCTACTAAGCACTTTTATATTATTTTTGGGACTAACCTATTAACCGAAGGCCCAGTGCAAATTGCTGTTTTTTTGCCTATTTCAGTGTTTCGCAGAAAAGGAATATCAAACGGAATGAAACCTTCGGGGGATTTATTTTTGGAACAAACGTGATCCAGGAGACTTGGAGTGGATGTCAAGAATGAAGCGAGGAGGCCACGAGGCACGGAGGCGCGCCTGCCCCCTGGGCGCGCCCCCCACCCTCGTGGGCCCCTTGTAGCTCCACCGACCTACTTCCTCCTATATATACCCATATACCCCAAAAACATCCAGGAGCACCACGAAACCCTATTTCCGCCGCCGCAACCTTCTGTACCTGTGAGATCCCATCTTGGGGCCTTTTCCGGCGCTCTGCCGAAGGGGGAATCGATCACGGAGGGCTTCTACATCAACACCATAGCCTCTCCGATGATGTGTTAGTAGTTTACCACAGACCTTCGGGTCCATAGTTATTAGCTAGATGGCTTATTCTCTCTCTTTGGATCTCAATACAAAGTTCTCCTCGATCTTCTTGGAGATCTATTCGATGTAATTCTTTTTGCGGTGTGTTTGTCGAGATCCGATGAATTGTGGGTTTATGATCAAGATTATCTATGAACAATATTTGAATCTCCTCTGAATTCTTTTATGTATGATTTGTTATCTTTGCAAGTCTCTTCGAATTATCAGTTTGGTTTGGCCTACTAGATTGATCTTTCTTGCAATGGGAGAAGTGCTTAGCTTTGGGTTCAATCTTGCGGTGTCCTTTCCCAGTGACAGTAGGGGCAGCAAGGCACGCATTGTATTGTTGCCATCAAGGATAAAAAGATGGGGTTTATATCATATTTCTTGAGTTTATCCCTCTACATCATGTCATCTTGCCTAATGCGTTACTCTGTTCTTATGAACTTAATACTCTAGATGCATGCTGGATAGCGGTCGATGTGTGGAGTAATAGTAGTAGATGCAGAATCGTTTCGGTCTACTTGTCGCGGACGTGATGCCTATATACACGATCATGCCTAGATATTCTCATAACTATGCACTTTTCTATCAATTGCTCGACCGTAATTTGTTCACCCACCGTAATACTTATGCTATTTTGAGAGAAGCCACTAGTGAAACCTATGGCCCCCGGGTCTATTTTCCATCATATAAGTTTCCAATCTATTTTACTTTCAATCTATATCATAAAAAATACCAAAAATATTTATCTTATTATCTCTATCAGATCTCACTTTTGCAAGTGGTCGTGAAGGGATTGACAACCCCTTTATCGCGTTGGTTGCAAGGTTCTTATTTGTTTGTGTAGGTACGAGGCGACTTGCGTGTAGTCTCCTACTGGATTGATACCTTGGTTCTCAAAAACTGAGGGAAATACTTACGCTACTTTGTTGCATCACCATTTCCTCTTCAAGGGAAAACCAACGCATGCTCAAGAGGTAGCAAGAAGGATTTATGGCGCCGTTGCCGGGGAGATCTACGCCAAGTCAATTCAAGTCAAGACATACCAAGTACCCATCACAAACTCTTATCCCTCGCATTACATTATTTGCCATTTGCCTCTCGTTTTCCTCTCCCCCACTTCACCTTTGCCGTTTTATTCGCGCTCTTTTTCCGTTCGCCTCTTTTTCGCTTGCCTTTTTGTGTGCTCGTTCTTTGTGCAATTTGCTGCCATCATGTCTGAAACTGGGGAGGTTATCATTGATAAGGATAATAATATGGAAAACTTTGATGCTTTTGATGATCCTCTTGAAGATCCTACTATTTTACACACTAAAAAGTTTCAGATTGGTACCGGTAATATTATTGGAAAAGGAGTTATTCAAGATTTCTTTACTTGTGTCGGTGCTTTGCCCACTATGGGAGGGTCAATCCTTCATAGAACTAGTAGTCTTGTAGATGCTATATCTTTGCTCATAGTTGAACTTGAAAGACAATTTTTGCATACGCATCCTTCCATACAAAGGATTTTCTTAGAATTTTCCAATATTGAGCATTCTTCTGTCAAATGCGCAGCTACTATCTTTTTGGCACATGAGCTCAGATTTATTATGAAAGAAGCCAAGGAAGTTTTTGCGCACTATAGGGTGGATGCCGGCCGTCCACCCATAGAGGCTATCCTCTTTAATCAGGAAGATATTATGCGTTTACAATCTTTAGATCATGTTGCTTATAATGAAAACCTTAGAAAGAAGGTTCCTACCGATGTTCTAGTCAATAAATTTCTGAGCTTAATGATGATTTTGCTATTCAGAACAACGGGCTAGGCTTTTCTCTTGAACAAAGGCTCATGACTTATTGCCAAAAGAATGCTTATAATGATGAATTGGTTGTGCAATATAAGGGGCCAAAGGAGGAACCCATACCTCCCGATCTTGATCTTGGGGACTTTTGTCCCATTAAATTTATCCCTTTTGATTACTTTTGCTTGCCACAAAGTAAACTTGCTGCTGAACGTAGGGAATATGAGATGAGTTTTCGCAATTTTCCCTACTATTATTATGATAATACCTAGATCTATCCTTGCCTTTATGCCTAGCTAGGGGCGTTAAACGATAGCGCTTGTTGGGAGGCAACAAAATTTTGTTTCTTGATTTTTGGTTATCTTTAGTAATAAATAATTCATCTAGCTTCTGTTAAGATGTGTTTTCATGTTTTAAATTAGTGTTTGTGCCAAGTAGAACCTTTGGGAAGACTTGGGTGAAGTCTTTATGATCTTGCTGTAAAAGAAAACAGAAACTTTAGCGCTCACGAGATTAGCTGCCATTTTTTACTGGAGAGAGATTTAGGTTTATTCTTTTTGAAGATTATTAATAGACAAATTCCTCACGTCCACCAATTTATTTCAGAATTTTTGGAGTTACAGAAGTATACGTTTGATCCAGATTACTATAGACTATTCTGTTTTTGATAGATTCTGTTTTTTGTGTGTTGTTTGCTTATTTTGATGAATCTATGGCTAGTATCGGAGGGTATGAACCATAGAGAAGTTGGAATACATTAGGTTTAACACCAATATAAATAAATAATGGGTTCATTACAGTACCTTATGGTGGTGATTTGTTTTCTTATACTAACGGAGCTCATTAGATTTTCTGTTGAGTTTTGTGCCGTGAAGTTTTCAAGTTTTGGGTAAAGATTTGATGGATTATGGAATAAGGAGTGGCAAGAGCCTAAGCTTGGGGATGCCCAAGGCACCCCAAGGTAAAATTCAAGGACAACCAAAAGCCTAAGCTTGGGGATGCCCCGGAAGGCATCCCCTCTTTCGTCTTCGTCTATCGGTAACTTTACTTGAGGCTATATTTTTATTCACCACATGATATGTGTTTTGCTTGGAGCGTATTGTATGATTTGAGTCTTTTCTTTTTAGTTTAACACAATCATCCTTGCTGTACACACCTTTTGGGAGAGACACACATGAATCAGAATTTATTCGAATACTCTATGTGCTTCGTTTATATCTTTTGAGCTAGATAATTTTGCTCTAGTGCTTCAGTTATATCTTTTTAGAGCACGGTGGTGGTTTTATTTTATAGAAATTATTGATCTCTCATGCTTCACTTATATTATTTTGAGAGTCTTTTAGAACAGCATGGTAGTTTGCTTTGGCTATAAAATTAGTCCTAATATGATGAACATCCAAGATGGGTATAATAAAAACTATCATATAAAGTGCATTGAATACTATGAGAAGTTTGATACTTGATGATTGTTTTGAGATATGAAGATGGTGATATTAGAGTCATGCTAGTTGAGTAGTTGTGAATTTGAGAAATACTTGTTCTAAAGTTTGTGATTCCTGTAGCATGCACGTATGGTGAACTATTATGTGATGAAGTCGGAGCATAATTTATTTATTGATTGTCTTCCTTATGAGTGGCGGTCGGGGACGAGCGATGGTCTTTTCCTACCAATCTATCCCCCTAGGAGCATGCGTGTAGTACTTCGTTTTGATAACTAATAGATTTTTGCAATAAGTATGTGAGTTCTTTATGACTAATGTTGAGTCCATGGATTATACGCACTCTCACCCTTCCACCATTGCTAGCCTCTCTAATACCGCGCACATTTTGCCGGTATCATACACCCACCATATACCTTCCTCAAAACAGCCACCATACCTACCTATTATGGCATTTCCATAGCCATTCCGAGATATATTGCCATGCAACTTACCACTATTCCGTTTGTTATGACACGCTTCATCATTGTCATATTGCTTTGCATGATCATGTAGTTGACATCGTATTTGTGGCAAAGCCACCTTTATAATTCTTTCATACATGTCACTCTTGATTCATTGCATATCCCGGTACACCGCCGGAGGCATTCATATAGAGTCATATTTTGTTCCAAGTATTGAGTTGTAAGTAAATAAAAGTGTGATGATCATCATTATTAGAGCATTGTCCCAAGTGAGGAAAGGATGATGGAGACCATGATTCCCCCACAAGTCGGGATGAGACTCCGGACGAAAAGAGAAAAAAATGAGGCCATAAAAAGAGAGAGAGAGAAAAAGGCCCAAATAAAAAAATGAGAGAAAAAGAGAGAAGGGACAATGTTACTATCCTTTTGCAACACTTGTGCTTCAAAGTAGCACCATGATCTTCATAATGGAGAGTCTCCTGTGTTGTCACTTTCATTTACTAGTGAAATTTTACATTATAGAACTTGGCTTGTATATTCCAATGATGGGCTTCCTCAAAATACCCTAGGTCTTCGTGAGCAAGCAAGTTGGATGCACACCCACTTAGTTTCTTTTGTTGAGCTTTCATACACTTGTAGCTCTAGTGCATCCGTTGCATGGCAATCCCTACTCACTCACATTGATATCTATTGATGGGCATCTCCATAGCCCGTTGATACGCCTAGTTGATGTGAGACTATCTTCTCCTTTTTGTCTTCTCCACAACCACCATTCTATTCCACATATAGTGCTATATCCATGGCTCACGCTCATGTATTGCGTGAAGATTGAAAAAGTTTGAGAACATCAAAAGTATGAAACAATTGCTTGGCTTGTCATCGGGGTTGTGCATGATTAAATACTTTGTGTGATGAAGATAGAGCATAGCCAGACTATATGATTTTGTAGGGATAACTTTCTTTGGCCATGTTATTTTGAGAAGACATGATTGCTTTGTTAGTATGCTTGAAGTATTATTATTTTCATGTGAATATTAAACTTTTGTCTTGAATATTTTGGATCTGAACATTCATGCCACAATAAAGGAAATTACATTGAGAAATATGCTAGGTAGCATTCCACATTAAAAATTCTGTTTTTATCATTTACCTACTCGAGGACGAGCAGGAATTAAGC
Source organism: Triticum aestivum (assembly GCF_018294505.1). Lineage (NCBI taxonomy): Eukaryota > Viridiplantae > Streptophyta > Magnoliopsida > Poales > Poaceae > Triticum > Triticum aestivum. The sequence continues at coordinate 406,108,386 of NC_057814.1, read as the reverse complement.
TTGGGGATGCTTGATACGTCTCCAACGTATCTATAATTTTTGATTGTTCCATGCTATTATATTATCTGTTTTGGTTGTTTAATGGGCTTTACTAAGCACTTTTATATTATTTTTGGGACTAACCTATTAACCGAAGGCCCAGTGCAAATTGCTGTTTTTTTGCCTATTTCAGTGTTTCGCAGAAAAGGAATATCCAACGGAATCCAAACAGAATGAAACCTTCGGGAGAGTTATTTTTGGAACAAACGTGATCCAGGGGACTTGGAGTGGACGTCAAGAAAGAAGCGAGGAGGCCACGAGGCAGGAAGGTGAGCCTGCCCCCCTGGGCGCTCCCCCCACCCTCGTGGGCCCCTTGGAGCTCCACCGACCTACTTCTTCCTCCTATATATATATCCATATAACCCAAAAACATCCAGGAGCACCACGAAACCCTATTTCCACCGCCGCAACCTTCTGTACCCGTGATATCCCATCTTGGGGCCTTTTCCGGTGCTCCGCCGGAGGGGGAATGGATCACGGAGGGATTCTACATCAACACCATAGCCTCTCCGATGATGTGTGAGTAGTTTACCACAGACCTTCGGGTCCATAGTTATTAGCTAGATGGCTTCTTCTCTCTCTTTGGATCTCAATACGAAGTTCTCCTCGATCTTCTTGGAGATCTATTCGATGTAATTCTTTTTGCGGTGTGTTTGTCGAGATCCGATGAATTGTGGGTTTATGATCAAGATTATCTATGAACAATATTTGAATCTCCTCTGAATTATTTTATGTGTGATTTGTTATCTTTGCAAGTCTCTTCGAATTATCAGTTTGGTTTGGCCTACTAGATTGATCTTTCTTGCAATGGGAGAAGTGCTTAGCTTTGGGTTCAATCTTGCGGTGTCCTATCCCAGTGACAGTAGGGGAAGCAAGGCACGCATTGTATTGTTGCCATCGAGGATAAAAAGATGGAGTTTATATCATATTGCTTGAGTTTATCCCTCTACATCATGTCATCTTGCCTAATGTGTTACTCTGTTCTTATGAACTTAATACTCTAGATGCATGCTGGATAGCGGTCGATGTGTGGAGTAATAGTAGTAGATGCAGAATCATTTTGGTCTACTTGTCGTGGATGTGATGCCTATATACACGATCATGCCTAGATATTCTCATAACTATGCACTTTTCTATCAATTGCTCGACAGTAATTTGTTCACCCACCGTAATACTTATGCTATTTTGAGAGAAGCCACTAGTGAAACCTATGGCCCCCGGGTCTATTTTCCATCATATAAGTTTCCAATCTATTTTACTTTGCAATCTTTACTTTCGATCTATATCATAAAAAATACCAAAAATATTTATCTTATTATCTCTATCAGATCTCACTTTTGCAAGTGGCTGTGAAGGGATTGACAACCCCTTTATTGCGTTGGTTGCAAGGTTCTTATTTGTTTGTGTAGGTACGAGGCAACTTGCGTGTAGTCTCCTACTGGATTGATACCTTGGTTCTCAAAAACTGAGGGAAATAATTACACTACTTTGCTGCATCACCCTTTCCACTTCAAGGGAAAACCAACACATGCTCAAGAGGTAGCAAGAGTCTCCACCATATACGAGAGGACGAAAAATCCCGACTGTTGTCGTGGGGGTCGCTTCTCCTTCGTTACCGTGTGCTAGACATTTTGGTGTAATGCACTCGGGGACGAAAGGAGGAGCGATCATCACCAACGGTCGAATGTATACACCACGTGAGATGAGAGTTTTCAAGAAAAGACTTGGCAGACCGATAGTCAACCCGTGATGAATAATAATGATCTAATTTAGTTTTTGTAGTACATATATTTAACTGTACAAGTTTAATCTTTGAATTATGAACCTAGGAAATGTCGTCATCGGACGATGAAAGTCTCCCGGGGGAGTGCGACTAGTGCAACGATGACCGGGGTCTGTGCGACAGGCCTCACCTGGACGAAGATCGGCGCTTCAGCATTAAGCTCCAGGAGACCTTCGATGTTGAAATGGTACGCAACGACGACAAGTGTTTTTTCATAATTAAGCACGACTTCTACTACTTCAACGTGTAATTTTCGTCTTTTACAATTCTACTAGCTTATCCCATGCCATGCAAGATGCTATGTCTTGGAGAGGATGGATTTTGAAGATCATGAAAGTATGGAAACAAAAAAAATTCACCTAAGGACCCATCATGGTATGGATTTTGATGTAAATATACACAATTCTGAGAGCGTATCCCATTTTGGTTGCCCAAATTGGGAAGCACTTTGCAAGATGTACGATTTTCATGAGGGTATGCTTGTCACCATGGATCTTGGTGATCCTGACTTCGCTCAAGACAATATGGACATTTGGGTCCTTGTTGATACGCTTCCAATTCTACCGCTATGTGAGTTTCTCAAACATAGTTATTAAGTAATTTATATTGTTTATTTCAAAATAGTTGGACAACTTATTTCCATTGATAGCTTATTTTTATTCTTCAAAGATTGTGCGGAAGATGGTAGACAGAACCTACTACACTGATGGCTCAGAATTAACTTATCAGGAGAAAAATCATCTAATCTCACTTATTACTGATCTTGAGAATTACAATATCTATTATCAAACTCCTCCACATTATGGTCAATACATGCCACTAGTGCACGTGTTGAACTACGGTAACATCCATGGAGATGTCATGGTAAGATTTTTTACTATTACGAAATCCGTGCATCTTTTGCATAAATTCTTCTAAAACTCAACTACATTGCTAACTACGAAGTTATTACTATGTTTTTCAACAGAAAATCCCAAAGGATTGTGTGCCTCATCTGATGTTTCCGAAAGGTCGCATTGATGTTTTGAACTTACAACCAGGTCATCCTACAAATCACTCATGTTCATACCAGATTTCTAAAACCGATGAAGACACGACAATCAAAGATTGGAAAAATGTATGGTCAATCGTAAGGAGCTACTTGGAAGCAACATTGTGCGAAGCGCAAGAATTGGAGACGGGATAATCTCCATTCTCCATAATGGAGAGTCAGGGCCTATCTTGTTTTATGCTATTTTACCTAAGAGAGGGTAGTAGGTCCTATGAGAGAGAAGTAGGTTCTAGGTACAATGTGTTATTATGTGCTACAATGTGTTAGAGTTGATGATGAGGAGGAGAAGGAGTTGTGATTATGACTAGTGACCAACTTGCTATATGATGTCTCATTAATGAATGATGATCATGAGGAGGTGTTATATGACAATGATGTATTATGATAATAAGTTGTTAATGATATGATGATGATGATGCTATTTATTATATCATTGGGTGAAAAGAACCGCGGATTAGTTTCAAGTGGATGTCCATCCACTTGAAACTAGTCCACAGTTCTTTTACCCAGTGATGTAATAACTCATTATGATGTAAAAACAATCTCTAAATTGCTACTGCATGAAAACGTGTATAAAGGTGTATGAATACGACATGAAATAAAAAGAAATAGAATACGGAATAATAGTAGTAGTGCGGGCAATGAGACGCGCTGCTAGTAATTACCAGCAGCGCCTTTTGCAGGAAGCGCTACTACTAAGTGGATATAGCAGTAGCGCGGGTAAACCCATGATACTGCTAACCTTTAGCTGTAGCGCCGTAGTAGTAGCGCGGTCACCCGCGCTACTGGTAGGCCAAAAACCCGCGCTACTGCTAGGCTTTTCCCTTGTAGTGTCACTCTTCTTCTTGAAGATCTAGTTATTCTCTAGGGATTATTCCATCTGTGCCCCCAATTCCTTAGTTGTGCTCAGTTTTCCCCACGCTTTAAACTTTTGCTCACTTTTCCCCACTCCCTTAGCTGAAACTCTCACAAATGTTCATAACAGACGTTTGCCATCTTGGCCGTTAACTGACTTGTGGGGCCACGTTGGACTCTTTTGACTATGGCTTCGCTGGTTGGTCCGTGTTTGTGTTCATAGGACGGGCCCGTTAGTTTGTTGGTAATAAATTAAAAAGGCCCAATTTAAAAAGCATGCTATCGATGGATGCAGCCTGCTATGCATGCCCGGTTTTGGCATCGATGTAGCCTGCTATGCATGCGAACACCGCCACGCACGCATCTAGTGACCTAGACCTAAACGCATGCATGCACGCCGACACGCACGCATCGATCCGTGCCGCACGGTTGCTGGTGGATTCAGTCGCTCCGCAGCGTCGTTTCACGCGTCGCAGGCATATGTGCCGGTGGCAGAAGGGGCAGGTTGCACGCACGCTCGCATCCATATGTCGAGGCATCGGTTGACGCCGCACGGCTGCCGCTCAATTCAGTTGTGGGAGGCAGGCAGCCGCCAACGCAGAGCACGCAGAAGGGGGAGGCAGGCAGCCGCCAACGCAGAGCACGCAAAGCACGCTCGCATCAATTCACGTTCACACATGCTGATCACATCGGTTCATGCACGCACAGAGTCACGATCTACGCCGTTTGCGCGTGTACCCACTTCGTCTCCCCCGGCTATTTAAACTGCCCTTCATTGCCTCTTCTTCTACAGATCCATCTGCGCCTCCCACTTCTCTTCTTCCCCCAAAAGCCAAAGCTGTTCCACTTAGCGAAGCGTTCAAGATGCAGTACAACGGGCCGACGTTCCAAGAGCCGCCCACCGTGCCGGAACGGCGGTACCCCGCCAACGTCGTCGTCGAGGCATCTCTCCACGTGTGGGCGTTCTCACGCTGGAGGGGTAGCACTGAGCTTGCACGGGGGTTCCTCCGTGCGGGCTTCCACCACCTCCCGGCGGGCTCGCCGCCCATGTTAAACCTCGTGGAGCAGCGTCCCCACGCCAACGCTCCAGTGGTAGGGCTCGTCGTCCACTTCACCAACAGGTTCGATGCCTACTACCTGCTCGGCAAGGTGTATTGGTGTGGGTGCGAGTTCATCACATTCACCACCTATAACATCTTCACCGACTTCGAGAGCGTCTTCCCCACTTGCAACCGCATGCACAGCCTCCCGTACTACCTCGGCGACAACGGCCTTGAGGAGGAGCAGTACTGAAGCCGGCGGCGAAGAAGACGGTGAAGCCGGCGGTTAAGGTGAAGACGACGGTGAAGACATGGCGGTGTTGCCCGAGCTACCCTAACTAACTAAAAATGATGTGTTTATAGATGCCTTCTAAAAATAAGAACATATTGTACATTTGTACACGGCTTTGGTTTGAGAGCTCTGTATTTTTTAGGTATTCCAAGAATACTTTGGTTTTCAGAAATATTGAAGTATCAAATACTTTGAGATGTTTGGCTTTAGTCAAAAGTGTAGTTTTATATACTTTAATATGTAGAAAACTACACTATGTTTGAAGTATATAAAAAAGAGGGTTGGACCTCTTTTTCCAATCATGAAGTATTGGTTCGCTAGGCATAATAATACCGCGGTTTGCAAATACTTTGATTCTAAAAAATGAAGGGACCCATAAAGGAAAGTCAAAAAATTCCTCAATGAGATAGAAGAGATTGGGCAATCAAATTAATGAAAAAAGCAATCAGAAACAAAAAAGAACAAAGCAATCGTTTCTAAACAAAAAAAGAAACATCGCTTGTTTCTGGGCCTCATTTATCCTTTGTGGGCCTATTGCAGCTTGATTCTCTTTGGGCCCGCGAACTAGGTTTTTTTTCTAGCAGAATTGACGAACTCGAGGACAAAAGTTTGGCAAGTGCGAGAGAGAAGAGATGAACTTGATGTATATCCCTTGTGCTGCTCAAGTACTGCTTACTGTCATCTGACGAGCTAGGGTATGATCCAACACTCGAGGTTATTAGCTAACAAAATAATCCTATCACTGAACTGGTAGTTGTCTTCTGCCGAAACTGAAAGTGTCGAAACTTAACAGTAAACTGCATACATTCAGAGATCGACAGTTGCACTAAACAGAGTTGCATTTGAGATAAACAAACTTGGATTGCTAAACAGTGGCAACAACAGTAGACAAACATCTCTAACGAGAGATGGCCATCAAGTAAAAAATTCCTAGAGCAAGTATTCCTAAAGCTATCAGATTGGATTGCTTCTTCAACTCAATCAGCTGCTTGAAGTTCTTGTTCATCTTCTTCAATTCCTTCTTCAGTTCGACATCTACCACCGTCGGGTATTCTGGACGCGCTGCTGCTGCCGGAGCGGCACTATCATGGGGCAGATTGAACTCGCGGATTGCATTCCCCCTCGAATCCAGCAAGCCCAACCCTTGAAGCCTCTGAATGTAATCATCCATACACTCGAAATGGTGGCATTTCTTCACGATCTGAAAACGAAATCATGTAACCTAAATCCAAATCTGACAGATATTTTGAGAAATTAGAGATAAAGGATGCGAGGAAAACTCAAACCTAACCTGCCCCTCTGTCTTGCTCTCGCATTTGACGAACTCGCGCCCAAAGTTCCCATTCTTCTCCTCCTTCGAATTCAACCGCTTCAGTGGCGCAGTCCGTGGGCAGTCAGTGCATCGAGTCATCGACACTGGACCATACACCGGCCACGTGGAACGGGGGGCTGACGAGGAGGTCGACATATTGCCCGAGAGGAAGAAACAGAGGAATTGCTCGAGAGGAAGAAGAACGAGAACATGGGGAAAGAAACAGAGGAATTGCTCGAGAGGAAGAAGAACGAGAACATGGGGAAAGAAACAGAGGAATTGCTCGATCTGCTCGATGCCTTTGTCTGTCAGATGGAGAAGAGGACAAGGGGAAGCTATATTGACGATTTGCCACATTGTATTTTGCAGTTTGAATATTTGAACCAACTCTTAACACTGACATGTGGTGGTCATGTGCGAAAAATACAATTTCATATGTAAAGTGGGGCAGATCGTAAAAACCCGAGAAGGATAGTGCAGTAGCCAATCAGGATGCATCACGCGGATCGCGCATGCCTGCCCCACATCTGACGGGTGGTGTTTGGCGCTTGGTAGGATCCGACGGCGGACGTTCGACGCTAGGGTTTGGAGCATTTCTGCGGGGTTATGAGCGAGTCAACGGGGTTATTAGGGTTTGACCAGATTTCAAATGGCCATAACTAAATTAGGAAAAATCGCAAAAATATAAAACAAACGTAGTTCGTCCGTTTATGAGACCTAGTTACCATAAAAAAATATAAACTCGGTATAGGGGCGTTTTAAAAAAAACATTTTTTGAAGTGATCTGTCGAAATCAAGTTCAAATGTTTTTAAAAAATTCAAAAAAAATCAAAATGTTGTAATTCTTGCGCAGATAGCCGTCATATGTGACAAGGTTATGAGAAAAAAATATTTTGGTGTAGGTCATTTTCATAAAAAAGGCTTCACACAAATGAGCTATCACCTATGAACATGTTCAGAGTTCGTAGAATAGGGAGAGAGGGTTTAGGGTTTGAAAAAAATCAAAATAATTCAAAAAAATCAGAAAAATCCCCATAGCTTCATTTTGGAGTGAATAAGAAGGATCTGAACTTACTTTTTCATTTTCATATCTAAAATGTGTTATTTGACGGTTTTGAATTAAAAGCATATTTTTTCAAAAAAATGTAGTAATATGAATATTAATCAATAAATAGTGAGACTCCGTTTTTACCCTATATATATGGAACAAGTGTTAATAAAAATATATATGCCTCATTTAGGCAAGGTAAAAAAAACTTGATTTCAAATAGGGCAGTTTACCCTAGCTTTCGAGCTCGTTTCTAGCACATTTCTCATTCGGACTGTTCACCTACGAATATTGGACTTCAAATGCTCGATCAAATACACCGCACAGAGCATATATATTGATTAATACAAATCTACCAAGTTTTAAGCGATCGACTCGCCCTCAAATTGACAACACAAACATTTCCCAACAACTTAATTCAAATTTTCGACTTGCTCCTTGTGTTTGCAGCTGGCTTCACCGTCTTGCTCCTGGTTTCCCTAGTTGAGATGCTCTTTTCTTTCAGACTCTTGTTCCTTTTGATCTTGGGCTTTACTTGGGGTTTTCCCCGTGGAGGTGCTGATGGAGTAGTTCCACTCGCCGAGCACTTGACAACCATTTGACGATCATCTATGGGTTCAGTAATCTTTAAAGGCACAATTGGAAAAATTACCCCCTCCTCTTCCTCTCTTATAGCTTCAAAACCATCAAGGGCCATGGTTTCAAAATCTTCTGCTTCTTCATCTCTTGGCCTTTTCTCCCTAGAGCTGGTAAATAAAATTAGGGATCCCATAAAATTATAAGCCACTGGGAAAAAAGAGAACAAATGCAAACAAAGGGGTAGCTGCATTCTACAAAGGGTGCAAACACATACCAAGATGCTTCATTTGCTGCTGCATTCTCCACTGCATCTTCAGTCTCCATTGCTGCTGCATTCTCCTCAGCATTGGCTGCTGTCCATCTTTCCTCCTCTCCAAATGATGCATCCACTGCATTGGTACAAAGCCTAGCAATATGCCCCAGAACTCCAATTTTTTTGCAAGCACGCTTCTTTGGTAGACGACCCTCCTCACCTGCTCTAATCCTCTGGTTCCTTGGTCTTCCTAGTGGTCTAGTAATGACAGGAGCATGGAGTTTGAATCCTGGATCTACTATGTTCCATTGATCTTTCCCCAATAGTGCAGGCACATTGTCAGCATAAGCAGCCATAAATTTGGCAACAGAGAAATACTCAGAGCAATATTGATCAATTTCACCATCTGCACCCCCGATAACGGTCATCAGATGTAGGGCATGTATGCATGGCTTCCCACGGATCTGCCATTGCCTACAAGTACATTCTCTAGTACTTAGGTTCACAGGATACCTCCATACCCTATTTTTAGTGTCAGTATAGGTAACCTCTCCCTCATATGTACCAGATCGAATACATTTCATCTTCAGCCCTCTTGCCTTCAAGTGCAATGCCTTAATCAGTGATGGGAGCATTTGATGACCAACATATTGTGTTTCTGCAATTCTTTTGCGAAGAGCCATCTTTATCATGATCATTTGCCTCATCTTGTCAAATGCTTGCCACAACAAGAGCCCTTTCACTGACTTGAACTTTGAATTGAAGCATTCTGCAAGGTTACTGGTCACATAATCTACTTTGCAGATTTCGTTGAATTTGCTTCTTGACCACACCTTACCATGATGTGCATCCATGTACTCCTTCACAAGAGGATTTTGAGCATACAACACTCTCAAATGGTGTTCATGCTTCCTTTTGCTGCATGTGTATGATGCTGGCCATAAGTTCTCATCATAAACTTTACCTTTGAACTTCTTTTTGAAATTATGCGCTAGGTGTCGCATACATTCCCTATGCTCCACTCCAGGGAATACAATTTCCACTGCACTCTCTAAACCCTTGCAAGCATCTGTGTGTATAGCTAAACCTGGGGTGTGCCTATAATGTTGCGCAACTGCTGCAGAAACTAGACCCAACTTTCCTCAGACTCTGCCTCCACCACACCAAATGCAACTGGGAATAGCCAGTTGTGTCCATCAACTGCAGAAGCTGCTACTAGCTGTCCTCTCCATCTTCCAGTCAAATGTGTAGCATCTACAGCCAAATAGGGCTTGCAACCATCTAGAAACCCTGCCAGCAAGCCTTGAAACAAAAAAAAGCCCTTCTGAAGCACTCCTTCTGAAATGACTTCCCTTTTATTTTGAATGGAACTGTATGCTTGTCAATCTCTACAACACTCCCTGGACTTGCCATCTCCACTTCAGCTTTGAAAGTGTAAAGCAGCTGAAAACTGTCATTCCATTGACCATTAATTCTGTCAAGAGCCTTTTCCCTAGCATTGAAAATTCTCATGTAAGGAATTTCTATCTTGTACTTCTCAAAAAGCTTCCCATGGAGTGTTGTTGGACCAAGTCCAGGTTCTTCTCTCAGCCAATCCAATATAGCATCTACCACCCACCTAGTTTTTGCTAGCTTGGTTTTGGCCTTCCCCCCTCCCCCTCCAGGTGGACAGGTGTGCTTGTGTGGGTTTTTCTTTATCTGAAACAAAATAAAAGGGTAAAAAACAGTTAAGAAACCTTTGGGATAGGTGTTTCGGAGCTCAGCTCGCAAATCTTGGAAAGATATGCTGGTTTCTACCACTTTGGGATAGAAAAATGATGAAATCAAATGCGGTTTAGTACCACGCAGCACACTAGTTTCCATTCTAATCGCCAGCCGGAAAGCCAGCGCGGGATCAATCCTATTTTGTTGAAGGAAACAAAGGCTTCAGTTAGTCGGGTAAAATCAAGCACAAATTCGAACGATTCAAGCAAACAGAAGTCAAATACGGCCTACAATACGACTTAGAACGTCAATTCGAGAGGAAACAATGCTTACCCAGGTTTAATCCATGAATTATCTGTCACGGATTCGACCCAATCCTCTCCACGGTCGACTGCATTCCGGGCGTCCTCACTCAACATCGCTATGTAATCCCAGATGTGGAGGTGGGCTATATCTGGCGGAGACGCGGCGTCGCCGACGAACGGAATAGGGGCATAGGGTGGAGGAAACAACTGCGGTGGACGCGGCATGACGCCGGTGGAGGGGGCGGGGCGGCGCGGTGCAGTGTGGCCTGTCTAGATCTGTTTCAGATTCAGACAAGCTGCCCAATACGTGTCTCCTTGCAGTCCCACCCGTCAGCAAGCAACAGTCAGACAAAGACTCGGCCCCACTCGTCAGCAATTAACGGTCAATGGACGGTCAAGACGGCAAACGCCCGCTATGAGCATTTGTGAGAGTTTCAGCTAAGGAAGAGGGGAAAAGTGAGCAAACGTTTGGAGCGTGGGGAAAAGTGAGCACAACTAAGGAACCAGGGGCACTAATTTAAATATCCCTATTCTCTATGGCTCGCCGATCATCGGGCAAGTCAACCAAATTCCACACTTTGTTCTCATACATGGGTCCTATCTCAGATTTCATGGCCTCAAGCCATTTATCGGAATCTGGGCTTATCATTGCTTCTTCATAATTCGTAGGTTTGTCATGGTCTAGTAACATGACTTCCAGAATAGGATTACCGTACCACTCTGGTGCGAATCATGCTCTGGTTGACCTACGAGGTTCAGTAGTAACTTGATCTGAAGTTTCATGATCATTATCATTAGCTTCCTCTTTAGTTGGTGTAGGCATCGCGGGAACAGTTTTCTGTGATGAGCTACTTTCCAATTCGAGAGAAGGTACAATTACCTCATCAAGTTGTACTTTCCTCCCACTCACTTCTTTCGAGAGAAACTCCTTCTCTAGAAAGGATCCATTCTTAGCAACAAGAATCTTGCCTTCGAATCTGTGATAGAAGGTGCACCCAACAGTTTCTTTTGGGTATCCTATGAAGACACATTTCTCCGATTTGGGTTCGAGCTTATCAGGCTGAAGCTTTTTCACATAAGCATCGCAACCCCAAACTTTAAGAAACGACAACTTAGGTTTCTTGCCAAACCATAGTTCATACGGTGTCGTCTCAACGGATTTAGATGGTGCCCTATTTAACGTGAATGAAGTTATCTCTAATGCATAACCCCAAAAAGATAGTGGTAAATTGGTACGAGACATCATAGATCGCACCATATCTAATAAAGTACGGTTACGACGTTCGGACACACCATTATGCTATGGTGTTCCAGGTGGCGTGAGTTGTGAAACTATTCCACATTGTTTTTAAATGAAGGCCAAACTCGTAACTCAAATATTCGCCTCTGCGATTAGATCATAGAAACTTTATTTTCTTGTTACGATGATTCTCAATTTACTCTTGTAACATCCCAAAATTCTAAATTTTGGAATGTTATAATAAATAGATAGATTTGATTGATTGTTCGATTGTTGTGTGATTGAGTGAGTGAATTCGAAACTTTTTGAAAGTTAAATGAGAGGGAATAAAAGGACTTTCCCAAACTTTCATTTTTGCTTTTATGATCCCCGTGAATTCAAATTCTTTCACCACAAAACCCTCGAGAGAAGATGACATGACTTCTTCCATTTTTTTTAAATAAAAAGGGGTGTTGAAAATATTTGAATATCATTTGAAAATATTTCCAATTCAGAAACTTCAAGCAACTCAATGATTTTCATGAGAGAAGATAAAATGACTTCTTCAAAACATATGAAATATGAGTTGGAAGTTTAAAAGGATCTAATTTAAAGTCCTTTTGGAAATTATTTTCAATTTGGAGTATTTGGGTTTTATTCAAATTATTTTTCTCCAAAATAAAAATAATGGAAAATAGGGTAACATGATTCCCTACAACATAAAATTGGAGAGAAATAAATTTGAAACCATTTTGGTATTTTTAAAATGATTTTTATTGGATTTTATTAAGGCAATAGCACTCTTTGCTTTATGTAAATTTGTGAGGATTTTATTTGACTTCACAAAAATGTTCATGTTGTAGGAAATCTTTTTCTAAAAATTTTGATATATTATATGCCTATATAATATTTTATTTTATATTTTATTTCTTTCTCTCTTTGTTAAAAAACTCTTCGAACAGTGCCAGGCCGAAGCCCGGCACTGCTCTCTCTCTCCTCTCTCTCCCCGTCGCCGACTAGGCCGGCCCAGCGCCCGAGCTAGGCCGCGGCCCAACGGCCCATGCCGCTCGTCCCCGAGCTCCGCTCGGTTTCCAGCCACGCCACGCCGCGCCGCCGCGCCGACCTCGGCGTCCGTGCCCGAGGCGGACACGCCTCCCCACGCCCCCTCGCGCACGCCAAGCCACCGCCTCGCCTCCCCCTTATAAACCCGGCCACCGCGGCCCTCTCTCCCCTCTCCTCCCGCATCTCGCCGCCACCTCGCCGGGACTGCCACCGCCACCTCGCTTCGTCCCGTCGTCGTGGACCGCCGCCGACACCGCCATCCTCCTCGCCGCGACGCGCCGCCCCTCCCCGACCTCTCCATCGCCCTCCTGGACGACCGGAGCCGCCGGACCCGAGCCGCCGCCGCCGCGTCGCTCCGCCTCACCGCCGCACTTCGCCGGGAACCGCCGCCGCCGCCGGTTTATTTGCCCGAGCCGGTAAAACCCTTAAAACCGCCCTGCCCGGTTTAATTTTTTTAGGCTTTCTGCGGTTTTTCCTTTAGCCGGTTTTGTATTTTTTAGATTAGTTATTTAATGAAAGTTTTCTGTTTAGTAGTTCCTAGCGAACGTATTCGTTCCCTAGTACTGTTCAGCGAACGCTCTTATTTTTTTGTTTCTATTTTCGCGGCCAGGGACCTAGGTGTAATTATTTATTTTACAGTCTAGCCCCTGATTTTCAAACGATCACAACTTTTGCTCGTTTGTCCAAATCCAACGAAACCAACGCCCACTTCTTCGTTATGATCCCCTCTATCCAGTAATCCAACTCAAACATGTTTTTGAAATTTTAAAATTTGAATTAGATCAGATTTGAATTTGAATCTTCTTTTGATCGTAACTTGAGTTTCGTAGCTCGGATTTAGTTGATTCTTTTTGCAAAGCGAAGCTCTTGACCTAAACTTTCTGATAAGGCCAAATCCATCTAATTTTGGTACTGTTAGAAATTGTCTTATGTTGCAAGAGTTATTTGCTTGGTTTTGAAGTTTTCCGAATTGTTTTCCTCGTTCTTTCTGATCTTTTGAGTGATTGCTTATGTGTGGTTACCATTGCTTGCTCTCGATAGATTGACCTGAGTGTGACGAGTAGATCTATCCAGAGTATTGAGTGCGAATCATCTTCATCAACATTGCAGGCAAGTAACACTTTGATCATACCTTTCCATACCCAGTTTTTATTGCATTAGATCAATCCTCAAACATTGCATGGTTAGGATCTAACTAAATTGTGGGTATTGGGAAGTAGTTGAGGTAGTACCTATTACCTATTTTATTTATCAAACCCTTGCGAGTTACTTCTACGTTGCTATTATATTGCCATGCTATGCTCGTAGACGTGGATTGGGTTTGAGAGATTTCCATGACAGATGTGAGATTGTTAATTAATGGTTTACCTAAGGCGGCAACTAAAACTCACATCTGGGTGGATTGAGGTACCTGGGTATTCCAGGATTGCCTGTTTTCTTTTGGACCGCCACCCAGGTTCAAAGGGATCATAAGATTATTCATGCTAGAAACTTCCGTGTGCAGCCGCAAGCTATTATGGGCTCTAGCAAAGTTGATTAAGTTGTGTGAACTCTTACAGTGGTAGACTAGCAGATGTAGGGGAAAGTAGGTGTAACTGTCTACCCATACGTAAGGTGCAAACACTTCTGAAAGACTGTGTCTCGGTCATCCGTTACTCAAACACCATGTAGTGCGAGTAATTCAACGGAGGAGATCGAGTCTTGTGGGGAAAAGTGCACAAACCTCTGCAGAGTGTACAAACTAATCATGATTAGCCGTGTCCCCGGTTATGGACATCTTGAGTATCTAGTTCTTGGATTATCGATGTGAATCTCATCATGTTACTTTAATTAATTTTGTTGGGTTAATGATGTACTTAATTGGGATTGAGATGCTGTCAACCATCTCAATGTTCAACAACCACCATGATAGTTAAATAAAATTTATTCCTTTGCAGTAGGGAAAAATTGGCTTTTCGCAAAACATATAACCATAGAGCTTTTCCACCAGCCATATATGCATGTAGTGATAGCCCTTGTTCATCATTTCTCTATGGTGTGAATTTGCCAGCATATTCCATGTGCTGACCCGTTTTCGGGCTGCAACGTTTCATGTTGCAGGATTCTTACGACGAGTAAGTGATACGTTAGGGTTACGATTTCTACACTCAACTTTGCCGTTGGTGTTGATGGGAATCCACAACCTTGTTACTTCCGCTATTTGGATTGAGGTAATAGTATTTACGTTACTTTATACATGTGATTTACCTCTGTTATAAATCCTCGAGTACTGTGTGTGTCAGCATACCGATCCAGGGATGACACTTAAGCACAGAGACTTGATCCATTCGGGTAGGGTCGCTACAAGATGGTATCAGAGCACATGTTGACTGTAGGACGTGACCCTAGAAACTGGCAAGCCCATAGGAAGGATTTTCTCTAAAACTTTCCTTTTCAAAAAGATCTTTTACCTCTCTCCTTTTCTGAGTCTTATTCAAATATTCCCTTTTAGTGAGACCATACCCTTTTCCCTTTTGGACCACTCGAAGATTCGACGGATGAGACCACTTCAAGAAGTACAAGATATCGGACAACTAAGACCATTCGGAATGAAGAGGATTTTACCGTGCATTATGATAATGGAAACTACAACGGTTGAAGACTCCGAAGACTGGGAGAATTTGAAGGCTCTGAAGAATTGCCAGATGTGTATGACCTAGGAAGGTTACCCTTATGGAACTTGGCAGACTATGGAAGCCGTCAATGCCCGAGATCAAGGTGTATCGGAGAAAGACCGAAACATGGAGAGTTAGAAACTCAAAGTTTTTGTTAAGAAAACCAAAAGACAGGAGATATCAGTTATGGAATGAAAGCTCATGGCAGTAACATGGGCATAAACACGGCTATCCATGATGTTATCGTCCGCTTATGCTATTGTCACCGTGCCGAGTTAAGCATGCAGATGCATGGAAGGATTGGATGGTAGAAAACTGATGGAGCACCTATCAGCAAGATGAAGTTTTAACTTTAGACCGGTGTATCACCAGGATCTGGAGTATTACATCAAGAAGTTTAGGATGGACCTGCAGGAAGCTGTATTTGGCAAAGAAGTGTTTCGTGAAGAACTCATAACCCAGAAACTGAAAGTAGCCAAGCTGGGAAAGCAAAACCTCGAGATAACGGAGACTCGTCAAGAACTAAAGGATAGTAGGATCATGGTTCATGTCAAGGATGTTGAGACCCAGAAGTTGGAGCGCAACTCCAGAAATATAAAGGACGTCACGAGAGACTTCGCGTCAACAGAGATGATTTGGCAAAAGAACTTGAGAAGGACAAGCATGATTGGAAGAAGCCATCGGAGACATTAACAAGACTTGAAGAGTTTGGCGACGTTGAAGACTTATTGACCTTTAAAAGACCAAACCCCTGTTATACCTACGTTAGATGCGACGTTTGTGAGCTGTCATTTGTTTGATGTTTTTCCGACAGCCACGATAAAAATCTGTCTTTTCAAAATTTTTGTTTGTATTGTGTGCATCCCTCTCGACCTCTCTTATCTCACCCCAAACCCATGGACCCAATAGAGGATGAATGGAGATGAGCTTGTATTTTCTGGACCGATGAGTCAATTGGAGACGGACCGATGGATTCAGAACATGGAGGATCACATGAAGAATAACCCTATAGTCGGAAAGGATATGACCCGGCATGCTCTTCAATGTTTTGAAAGAGGTGCTGCTACTTGGTGGAGGATGTACCAAACCATCAATGGATGGCAAGGAGTAACCACTTGGAAAGAATTTAAGTGGACTCTACAAAGATCTCGTCTTGTGTCCCAGAAATTGAAGCCTTATGGAAAGGATATGAAGAAACCTTGTGCATACAAGCCTTGTGGAGAAATAGGACACAACCATAAGGAACACAAGGATGAATGCCCTAATTGTGAAGGAAGTCACCCAGCTGAAGAATGCCCAACTAGGCAGATCACTTGTTTCTTGTGTGAAGGGACTACCCACTACCCTGCTCAGTGTCACATCTACCCCATGGTACAAAGGACCATCCAGCAGAAGAAAGAAGCAATGAAAAGAGCCCTCATGGAAATTTTAGAGGAATCTGTGATGAAGGAAGAGGTGGAGGACACACCCAAAGAAGAACCAATTAAACCCTGCACCAAGTCATGCTATTCATGTGGAGAAGAAGGACACATCTCCCAAAATTGTCTGAATGGGGATTTAGTAGAATTCCCGACAGAGGAAGTAGAGTATGACCCACAGGAAATAGAAGCCCTGATTGGAACGGAAAAGTCCAGGAAGAGAAGTAGATTGGATCCCAGGAACAACCCAATTTCTACAAAGAAAGACCTGAGTCATATCACATGTTTCAGGTGCAAAAATTCAGGACACTACTTCAATGATTGCCCAAAAGGGAAGATGAGGACCCCAGGAGGCTATATAATCACAAGGAAACCTCGAGATATGTCAGAAGTAATATGTTTCCGTTGTGATGAAGCAGGGCACTTTGCCAGAGAATGCCCCAAGGAGACGGAGACTTGTGATAAATAGTTGAGTGCAACGAGAAAATAGTAGTAGTAGTGTGGACATTTCTTTTATTAGTGAGGTGTCGGGTTGAGGCATGTAATGGAATGCAGGAGATTGTAATAATTTGAGAATCAATAAAGTTAGCATCATTGGTATTGATTTGGATTTTATGAGTTGTTACTCTATGAAGAAAGATTTTGACCATTTTCGAGGATATGAGAAATATGGTCTATGGAAGATTGTGCATTTTAAAGGTGGTAGTACCCTGTGAGGAAACTTGACCCTTGGAAAAAGGTAATGATATTCCACGAAGTGGATTTCGGACAAAATAAGTATGAGTTTTATCTTGATATGTTGGATACCCCAAGAATATGAGGGTATGGAGTATTATTGGATGTAAAGGAGGTAGTCTATGAAATTGGAGACAGAGCATGTCTTCGTGTGTCCCCTCTGCGAGGAGTTAAACTATTTGGAGTTAAGGGAAAGTTAGCCCCGAGATTTGTAGGACCATACCGAGTTTTGGAGCGTATGGGTGAAGTGGCCAACAAGCTGGAGTCATCTGAAGGACTGTCAGGAGTTTATGATGTGTTTCACGTTTCCCAGTTGAAGGAGTGCCATGCAGAGATGGCCAATATTCCCCTGTAAGGACGCTTGACCCTGGAAAGGATAATGATGTTCCACGAAGTGGAGTATGGACTTCATAAGTATAAGTTTTTTTATCTCGGTATGTGGGATATCCCCGAGGATGAAGAATGAATTACTATTGGATATAAAGGAGGTATGATGTTGGAAATATGGATCAATGGAATTCCATGATGAGTCTGAATAATCATGTCCTAGTGGTGCCAATAGAAGGAAGGAAGACAGTACAATTGGATGGATTTAAGAATACTAGGAAATTGGATGTTGGATTAAGGATCAGTTGCCCGATGATGAGTTCAAGGTTTACCAGTGATGAGATGGGCCATAACCCACAGGCCCCAGGACCTGCCAAGAAGCAAGCATATTCTTGCTGAAGGCAAGACCCTGGAAGAAGTTACGATTTTTATCGACAGACGATCTTATAGGAGTTACGCAAAACCTGAGGGTTGGGAAGGAACGATAGATGTTTGTTTGGCTTGCAGAATCCATGGATTTATCCGAACTTGGTTCGTCGACGAGAGAAATTCTGCAATGCCTGCGAGGATGACCAAGTGTTAGAATGCGAGATTCGCTAAACCATATACAAGGTAATGATTTGGGTGCGGGATGGATTGATCACCATACCGACTTACTCTTATTATTCGCTTTGCTATACGGGATGGTAAATCTGAGTGACTTACCTATAGTAGAGAGACGACGATCAAACCTTGTTTGAACCTTAGAATGGTGTAAGTATTTTTTTCCTTGTACAAGGCAGCTCTTGCCAATCGTAGGTTATACGGTGAGGATCAACCCAGACCCATTTCCTGCAGGAGAAACCATAAATTGTTGACCACCAGGAGATGTCGATAGTTGTTTAGTTTTGGCGCCAGACCCGTCAGCTAAGAAGACCCAATCTCGGAAGAACCATGCCAAGATGAAAGGATACAGAAGAATTGAGGAAAAAGGTTATGCCACTACTGGAAGAGCCCATTATCCTTACGATCTGAGAAGACCGACACTGTCAACAATAAGGATGGAGTATATGAGTTCTGATGGAACAGTAACAATGCTTCTAAGGGTGGTAGCACCCCAGACCCCCTGTGATGATCGATGGATTTTGAGAAGACCCCAAACCTAACCTATTTCTTGCTAGCCTCTTCGAATCTCGAGGACGAGATTCATTTTAAGGGTGGTAGTTTGTAACATCCCAAAATTCTAAATTTTGGAATGTTATAATAAATAGATAGATTTGATTGATTGTTTGATTGTTGTGTGATTGAGTGAGTGAATTCGAAACTTTTTGAAAGTTAAATGAGAGGGAATAAAAGGACTTTCCCAAACTTTCATTTTTGCTTTTATGATCCCCGTGAATTCAAATTCTTTCACCACAAAACCCTCGAGAGAAGATGACATGACTTCTTCCATTTTTTTAAATAAAAAGGGGTGTTGAAAATATTTGAATACCATTTGAAAATATTTCCAATTTAGAAACTTCAAGCAACTCAATGATTTTCATGAGAGAAGATAAAATGACTTCTTCAAAACATATGAAATATGAGTTGGAAGTTTAAAAGGATCTAATTTAAAGTCCTTCTGGAAATTATTTTCAATTTGGAGTATTTGGGTTTTATTCAAATTATTTTTCTCCAAAATAAAAATAATGGAAAATAGGGTAACATGATTCCCTACAACAGAAAATTGGAGAGAAATAAATTTGAAACCATTTTGGTATTTTTAAAATGATTTTTATTGGATTTTATTAAGGCAATAGCACTCTTTGCTTTATGTAAATTTGTGAGGATTTTATTTGACTTCACAAAAATGTTCATGTTGTAGGAAATCTTTTTCTAAAAATTTTGATATATTATATGCCTATATAATATTTTATTTTATATTTTATTTCTTTCTCTCTTTTTAAAAAAAAAACTCTTCGAACAGTGCCAGG
The DNA here is from genome assembly GCF_018294505.1 of Triticum aestivum. Classification (NCBI taxonomy): domain Eukaryota; kingdom Viridiplantae; phylum Streptophyta; class Magnoliopsida; order Poales; family Poaceae; genus Triticum; species Triticum aestivum. The sequence continues at coordinate 406,088,758 of NC_057814.1, read as the reverse complement.
CCGAAGCCCAGCACTGCTCTCTCTCTCCTCTCTCTCCCCGTCGCCGACTGGGCCGGCCCAGCGCCCGAGCTAGGCCGTGGCCCAACGGCCCATGCCGCTCGTCCCCGAGCTCCGCTCGGTTTCCAGCCGCGCCACGGCGCGCCGCCGCGCCGACCTCGGCGTCCGTGCCCGAGGCGGACACGCCTCCCCACGCCCCCTCGCGCACGCCAAGCCACCGCCTCGCCTCCCCTTATAAACCCGGCCACTGCAGCCCTCTCTCCCCTCTCCTCCCGCATCTCGCCGCCGCCTCGCCGGGACTGTCGCCGCCGCCTCGCTTCGTCCCGTCGTCGTGGACCGTCGCCGGCGCCGCCATCCTCCTCGCCGCGACGCGCCGCCCCTCCCCGACCTCTCCATCGCCCTCCTGGACGACCGGAGCCGCCGGACCCGAGCCGCCGTCGCCGCGTCGCTCCGCCTCACCGCCGCCGCCGGTTTATTTGCCCGAGCCGGTAAAACCCTTAAAACCACCCTGCCCGGTTTATTTTTTTAGGCTTTCTGCGGTTTTTCCTTTAGCCGGTTTTGTTTTTTTAGTTATTTAATGAACGTTCGCTGGTTAGAGTTAGAAAGTGAGCGTTCGCTCAGTAGGTTTTTCTTTTATTTTTCTGTCCAGGGACCTAGTAGCAATTTGTTTTTCTTACAGAATAGCCCCTGGTTTTCAAACACTCACAACTTTTTGCTCGTTTATCCAAATCCAACGAAACCAACGCCCACTTCTTAGTTATGATCCCCTCTATCCAGTAATACAACTCAAACATGTTTTTGAAATTTTAAAATTTGAATTAGATCAGATTTGAGTTTGAATCTTCTTTTGATCGTAACTTGAGTTTCGTAGCTCCGATTTAGTTGATTCTTTTTGCAAAGCGAAGCTCTTGACCTGAACTTTCTGATAAGGCCAAATCCATCTAATTTTGGTAATGTTAGAAATTGTCTTATGTTGCAAGAGTTATTTGCTTGGTTTTGAAGTTTTCCGAATTGTTTTCCTCGTTCTTTCTGACCTTTTGAGTGATTGCTTATGTGTGGTTACCATTGCTTGCTCTCGATAGATTGACCTGAGTGTGACGAGTAGATCTATCCAGAGTATTGAGTGCGAATCATATTCATCAACATTGCAGGCAAGTAACACTTTGATCATACCTTTCCATACCCAGTTTTTATTGCATTAGATCAATCCTCAAACATTGCATGGTTAGGATCTAACTAAATTGTGGGTATTGGGAAGTAGTTGAGGTAGTACCTATTACCTGTTTTATTTATCAAACCCTTGGGAGTTACTTCTACGTTGCTATTATATTGCCATGCTATGCTCGTAGACATGGATTGGGTTTGAGAGATTTCCATGACAGATGTGAGATTGTTAATTAATGGTTTACCTAAGGTGGCAACTAAAACTCACATCTGGGTGGATTGAGGTACCTGGGTATTCCAGGATTGCCTGTTTTTCTTTTGGACCGCCACCCAGGTTCAAAGGGATCATAAGATTATTCATGCTAGAAACTTCCGTGTGCAGTCGCAAGCTATTATGGGCTCTAGCATAGTTGATTAAGTTGTGTGAACTCTTACAGTGGTAGACTAGCAGATGTAGGGGAAAGTAGGTGTAACTGTCTATCCATACGTAAGGTGCAAACACTTCTGAAAGACTGTGTCTCGGTCATCCGTTACTCAAACACCATGTAGTGCGAGTAATTCAACGGAGGAGATCGAGTCTTGTGGGGAAAAGTGCACAAACCTCTGCAGAGTGTATAAACTAATCATGATTAGCCGTGTCCCCGGTTATGGACATCTTGAGTATCTAGTTCTTGGATTATGATGTGAATCTCATCATCATGTTACTTTAATTAATTTTGTTGGGTTAATGATGACATTTAATTGGGATTGAGATGCTGTCAACCATCTCAATGTTCAACAACCACCATGATAGTTAAATAAAATTTATTCCTTTGCAGTAGGGAAAAATTGGCTTTTCGCAAAACTGTAACCATAGAGCTTTTCCACCAGCCATATATGCATGTAGTGATAGCCCTTGTTCATCATTTCTCTATGGTGTGAATTTGCCAGCATATTCCATGTGCTGACCCGTTTTCGGGCTGCAACGTTTCATGTTGCAGGATTCTTACGACGAGTAAGTGATTCGTTAGGGTTACGATTTCTACACTCAACTTTGCCGTTGGTGTTGATGGGAATCCACAACCTTGTTACTTCCGCTATTTGGATTGAGGTAATAGTATTTACGTTACTTTATGCATGTGATTTACCTCTGTTATAAATCCTCGATTACTGTGTGTGTTAGCATACCGATCCAGGGATGACACTTAAGCACAGAGACTTGATCCATTCGGGTCGGGTCGCTACAACTCTGAAATTCTTTGAACTTTTCAAATGTTTCAGACTTGTGTTTCATTAAGTAGATATACCCATATCTGCTCAAATCATCTATGAAGGTTAGAAAATAACGATACCGGTCGCGAGCCTCAACACTCATCAGACCGCATACATCGGTATGTATTATTTCCAATAAGTCAGTAGCTCGCTCCATTGTTCCGAAGAACGGAGTTTTAGTCATCTTGCCCATGAGGCATGGTTCGCAAGTATCAAATGATTCATATTCAAGTGATTCCAAAAGGCCATGTGCATGGAGTTTCTTCATGCGCTTTACACCAATATGACCTAAGCCACAAATATGTTGCACTATCATTATTAACTTTGCATCTTTTGGCATTAATATTATGGATATGTGTATCACTACGATCGAGATTCAACAAACCATTGACATTGGGTGTATGACCATAGAAGGTTTTATTCATGTAAACAGAACAACAATTATTCTCTGACTTAAATGAATAACCATATTGCAATAAACATGGTCTAATCATATTCATGCTCAACGCAAACACCAAATAATATTTATTTAGCTTCAATACTAATCTCGAATGTAGAGTGAGTGTGCGATGTCGATCATATCAACCTTGGAATCAATTCCAACATTCATCGTCACCTCTCCCTTAACTAGTCTCTGTTTATTCTACAACTCCTGTTTCGAGTTACTAATCTTAGCAACCGAACCGGTATCAAATTGTTGGGGAACGTAGTATTTCAAAAAAAAAATCCTACGATCACGCTAGATCTATCTAGGAGAAGCATAGCAACGAGCGGGGAGAGTGTGTCCACGTACCCTCGTAGACTGAAAGCGGAAGCGTTTAGTAACGCGGTTGATGTAGTCGAATATCTTCGCGATCCAACCGATCCAAGCACCGAACGTACGGCACCTCCGTGTTCAGCACACGTTCAGCACGATGATGTCCCTCGAGCTCTTGATCCAGTTGAGGATGAGGGAGAGTTCCGTCAGCATGACGGTGTGGTGACGGTGATGATGAAGTTACCGGCGCAGGGCTTCGCCTAAGCACTACGACGATATGACCGAGGTGTGTAACTGTGGAGGGGGGCACCGCACACGGCTAAGAGAAGACTTAGTGTTTCTATGGGGTGCCCCCTCCCCATGTATAAAGGAGGGGAGGAGGAGGCGGCCGGCCTAGGGGGCGCGCCATAGAGGGGAGTCCAACTAGGACTCCCAATCCTAGTTGGACTCCCTTTCCTTTTCCGGAGAGGGGAAAGAGGGAAGGGAGTGGAAGAGGAGAAGGAAAGGGGGGCGCGCCCCCTCCCTAGTCCAATTCGGAATCCCTATAGGGAGGGGGCGTGGCTGCCCCTTGTGGGCTGCCTGCCCTCTTCCCTATGGCCCATGTAGGCCCAATCTTCCACCGGGGGGTTCCGGTAACCTCCCGGTACTTCGGGAAAATGCCCGAATCACTCAGAACCATTCTGATGTCCGAATGGAACCTTGCAATATATGAATCTTTACCTCTCGACCATTTCGAGACTCCTCGTCATGTCTGTGATCTCATTCAGGACTCCGAAAAAACTTCGGTCATCAAATCACATAACTCATAATACAAATCGTCATCGCGTTAAGCGTGCGGACCCTACGGGTTCGAGAACTATGTAGACATGACCGAGACACATCTCTGGTCAATAACCAATAGCGGAACCTGGATGCTCATATTGGCTCCTACATATTCTACGAAGATCTTTATCGGTCAAATAGCATAACAACATACGTTGTTCCCTTTGTCATCGGTATGTTACTTGCCCGAGATTCGATCGTCGGTATCATCATACCTAGTTCAATCTCGTTACCTGGAAGTCTCTTTACTCGTTCCGTAATGCATCATCCCGTAACTAACTCATTAGTCACATTGCTTGCAAGGCTTATAGTGAAGTGCATTATCAAGAGGGCCCAGAGATACCTCTCCGATACTTGGAGTGAAAAATCCTAATCTCGATTTATGCCAACCCAACAAACACCTTCAGAGACACCTGTAGAGCATCTTTATATCACCCAATTACGTTGTGACGTTTGATAGCACACAAGGTGTTCCTCCGGTACTCGGGAGTTGCATAATCTCATAGTCAAAGGAATATGTATAAGTCATGAAGAAAGCAATAGCAATAAAACTGAATGATCAACATGCTAAGCTAACGGATGTGTCTTGTCCATCACATCATTCTCCTAATGATGTGATCCCATTCATCAAATGACAACACATGTCTATGGTAAGGAAACTTAACCATCTTTGATTAACGAGCTAGTCAAGTAGAGGCATACTAGGGACACTTTGTTTTGTCTATGTATTCACACATGTATCAAGTTTCCGGTTAATACAATTCTAGCATGAATAATAAACATTTATCATGATATAAAGAAATATAAATAACATCTTTATTATTGCCTCTAGGGCATATTTCCTTCAGTCTCCCACTTGCACTAGAGTCAATAATCTAGTTCACATCGCCATGTGATTTAACACCAATAGTTCACATCGTCATGTGTTTTAACACTCTATAGTTCACATATTCATGTGACCAATACCCAAAGGGTTTACTAGAGTCAATAATCTAGTTCACATCACCATGTGATTAACACCCAAAGAGTACTAAGGTGTGATCATGTTTTGCTTGTGAGAGAAGTTTAGTCAACGCGTCTGCCACATTCAGATCCATATGTATTTTGCAAATTTCTATGTCTACAATGCTCTGCACGGAGCTACTCTAGCTAATTGCTCCCAATTTCAATATGTATACAGATTGAGACTTAGAGTCATCTGGATCAGTGTCAAAACTTGCATCGACATAACCCTTTACGACGAACTTTTTGTCACCTCCATAACCAAGAAACATATCCTTATTCCACTAAGGATAATTTTGACCGTTGTCCAGTAATCCACTCCTTGATCACTATTGTACCCTCTTGCCAAACTCATGGTGAGGTACACAATAGGTCTAGTACACAACATAGCATACTTTATAGAACCTATGACTGAGGCATAGGAATGACTTTTCATCCTCTTTCTATTTTCTGCCGTGGTCAGGTTTTGAGTCTTTACTCAACTTCACACCTTGCAACACAGGCAAGAACTCCTTCTTTGACCGTTCCATTTTGAACTACTTCAAAATCTTGTCAAGGTATGTACTCATTGAAAAAACTTATCAAGCGTCTTGATCTATCTCTATAGATCTTGATGCTCAATGTGTAAGCAGCTTCACCGAGGTCTTTATTTGAAAAACTCATTTCAAACACTCCTTTATGCTTTTCAGAAAATTCTACATTATTTCTGATCAACAATATGTCATTCACATATACTTATCAAAAATGTTGTAGTGCTCCCGCTCACTTTCTTGTAAATACAGGCTTCACCGCAAGTCTGCATAAAACTATATGCTTTGATCAACTCATGAAAGCGTATATTCCAACTCCGAGATGCTTGCACCAGTCCATAGATGGATCGCTGGAGCTTGCACACTTTGTTAGCACCTTTAGGATTGACAAAACCTTCTTGTTGCATCATATACAACTCTTCTTTAAGAAATCCATTAAGGAATGTAGTTTTGACATCCATTTGCCAGATTTCATAAAATGTGGCAATTGCTAAGATGATTTGGACAGACTTAAGCATCGCTACGAGTGAGAAAACCTTATCGTAGTCAACATCTTGAACTTGTCAAAAACTTTTTGCGACAATTCGAGCTTTGTAGATAGTAACACTACTATCAGCGTCTGTCTTCTTTTTGAAGATCCATTTATTCTCAATGGCTCGCCGATCATCGGGAAAGTCAATCAAAGTCCATACTTTGTTCTCATACATGGATCCCATCTCAGATTTTTTGGCCTCAAGCCATTTCACGAAATTTGGGCTCATCATCGCTTCCTCATAGTTCGTAGGTTCATCATGGTCTAGTAACATGACTTCCAGAACAGGATTACCGTACCACTCTCGTGCGAACCGTACTCTGGTTGACATACGAGGTTCGGTAGTAACTTTTCTGAAGTTTCATGATAATCATCATTAGTTTCCTCACTAATTGGTGTAGGAATCACTGGAACTGATTTCTGTGATGAACTACTTTCCAGTTCGGGAGAAGGTACAATTACCTCATCAAGTTCTACATTCCTCCCACTCACTTCTTTCGAGAGAAACTTCTTCTCTAGAAAGGATCCATTCTTAGCAACGAATATCTTGCCTTCGGATCTGTGATAGAAGGTGTACCCAACATTTTCCTTTTGGTATCCTATGAAGACGCATTTCTCTGATTTGGGTTCGAGCTTATCAGGTTGAAGCTTTTTCACATAAGCATCACAGCCCCAAACTTTAAGAAACGACAGCTTAGGTTTCTTGCTAAACCACAGTTCATATGGTGTCGTCTCAACAGATTTAGATGGTGCCCTATTTAACATGAATGCAGCTGTCTCTAATGCATAACCCCAAAACGACAGTGGTAAATCAATAAGAGACATCATAGATCACACCATATCTAATAAAGTACGGTTACGACGTCCGGACACACCATTACGCTGTGGTGTTCCAGGTGCGTGAGTTGCGAAACTATTCCACATTGTTTTAAATGAAGACCAAACTCATAACTCAAATAATCGTCTATGTGATTAGTTCATAGAAACTATATTTTCTTGTTACAATGATTTTCCACTGCACTCTAAAATTCTTTGGACTTTTCAAATGTTTCAGACTTATGTTTCATTAAGTAGATATACCCATATCTGCTTAAATCATCTGTGAAGGTCAGAAAATAATGATACCCGCCGCGAGCCTCAACACTCATCGGACCGCATACATCGGTATGTATTATTTCCAATAATTCAGAGGCTCTCTCCGTTGTTCCGGAGAACGGAGTCTTAGTCATCTTGCCCATGAGACATGGTTCGCAAGCATCAAATGATTCATAATCAAGTGATTCCAAAAGTCCATCCGCATGGAGTTTCTTCATGCACTTTACATTAATATGACCTAAACGGCAGTGCCACTAGTATGTTGCACTATCATTATCAACTTTGCATCTTTTGGCATCAATATTATGAATATGTGTATCACTATGATCAAGATTCAATAAACCATTCACCTTGGGTGTATGACCATAGAAGGTTTTATTCATGTAAATAGAATAACAATTATTCTTTGACTTAAATGAACAACCATATTGCAATAAACATGATCCAATCATATTATGCTCAATGCAAACACCAAATAACATTTATTCTAGGTTCAACACTAATCCCGAAGGTAAAGGGAGTGTGCGATGGTGATCTTATCAACCTTGGAATCACTTCCAACACACATCGTCACCTTGCCCTCAACTAGTCTCTGTTCATTTTGTAACTCCTATTTCAAATTACTAATCATAGTAACTGAACCAGTATCAAATACCCAGGGGCTACTATGAACACTAGTAAAGTACACATCAATAACATGTATATCATATATACTTTTGTTCACTTTGCCATCATTCTTATCCGCCAAGTATTTGGGGTAGTTCCGCTTCCGGTGACCATTTCCTTTGCAGTACAAGCACTCAGTTTCAGGCTTGGGTCTAGCTTTGGGCTTCTTCATGGGAGTGGCAACTTGCTTGCCATTCTTCTTGAAGTTCCCTTTCTTTCCCTTGCCCTTTTACTTGAAACTAGTGGTCTTGTCAACCATCAACACTTGATGCTTTTCTTGATTTCTACCTTCGCCGATTTTAGCATCGCAAAGAGCTCGGGAATCATTTTCGTCATCCCTTGCATATTATAGTTCATCACGAAGTTCAAGTAACTTGGTGATAGTGACTAGAGAATTCTGTCAATCACTATCTTATCTGGAAGGTTAACTCCCACTTGATTCAAGCGATTGTAGTAGTCAAACATTCTGAGCACATGCTCACTGGTTGAGCTATTCTCCTCCATCTTGTAGGCAAAATACTTGTCAGAGGTCTCATACTCTCGAATCGGGCATGAGTCTGAAATATCAATTTCAGCTCTTGGAACATCTTATATGCTCCTTGGCGTTCAAAACGTTTTTGAAGTCCTGGTTCTAAGCCGTAAAGCATGACGCACTAAACTATCAAGTAGTCATCATATCGAGCTTGCCAAACGTTCATAACATCTGTATCTGCTCCTGCAGTAGGTCCGTCACCTAGCGGTGCATCAAGGACATAATTCTTCTGTGTAGCGATGAGGATAATCCTCAGATCACGGACCCAATCCGCATCATTGCTACTATCATCTTTCAACTTGTTTTTCTCTAGGAACATATCATAAATAAAACAGGGGAGCTATACGCGAGCTATTGATCTACAACATAGATATGCAAATACTATCAGGACTAAGTTCGTGATAAATTAAAGTTCAATTAATCATATTACTTAAGAACTCCTGAAAGGATCGATATAGTTGACTAGAGGGGGGGGGGTGAATAGGCAACTAACAATTTTTAGCTTTTCTTTACCAATTTAAACTTTGCATCAAAGTAGGTTGTCTAGATATGCAACTAGGTGAGCAACCTATATGATGCAACAATAACAAGCACACAAGTAAGCAAGGGATACAACACGATATAGGCTTGCACAAGTAAAGGTAAGAGATAACCAAGAGTGGAGCCGGTGAAGACGAGGATGTGTTACCGAAGTTCCTTCCCTTTGAGAGGAAGTACGTCTCCATTGGAGCGGTGTGGAGGCACAATGCTCCCCAAGAAGCCACTAGGGCCACTGTATTCTCCTCACGCCCTCACACAATGCGAGATGCTGTGATTCCACTATTGGTGCCCTTGGAGGCGGCGACCGGACCTTTACAAACAAGGTTGGGGCAATCTCAACAACTTAATTGGAGGCTCCCAACGACACCACGAAGCTTCATCACAATGGAATATGGCTCCGCGGTGACCTCAACCGTCTAGGGTGCTCAAACACCCAAGAGTAACAAGATCTGCAAGGGATTAGTGGGTGGGAATCAAATTTCTCTTGGTGGAAGTGTAGATCTAGGCCTTCTCAACCAATCCCTAGAAAATCAACAAGTTTGATTGGCTAGGGAGAGAGATCGGGCAAAAATGGAGCTTTGAGCAACAATGGAGCTTAGGAAGGGAAGAGGTAGTCAACTTGGGGAAGAAGACCCCCCTTATATAGTGAGAGGACAAATCCAACCGTTTCCCACCTACTCAGACCGCGACATGCGGTACTACTGCACACACCCGCGGTACTACCGCACTGGCTTGCGGTACTACCGCACTGGCTTGCGGTACTACCGCTCGCGCGGCAGGGGCCAGGTGAGGCCCTGTTGCACAAGGCAACGAGCAGTAGAACCGCTGGAGCGGTACTACCGCGCGCCCTTGCGGTACTACCGCAAGGCAGGGCTCATCTTGGGCTGGGAAGGCACGCACTAATAAAATTACATCCGTGGCTAGTTCCGCTGAGTTTCGGTCAGTGCAAAAATCCGGCACGGTACTACAGCTCACAGGGAGCGGTACTACCGCGTAGGGTGCGGAAGTAAAAAATTAGTTCCGCCCCTACATCCGCTCATGCCACAATACTGGGCCAGAGGCCACGGTACTACCGCGATCCAAGAGTGGTACTACCGCACTTGTGGTACTACCACTGCCCTGGGCAATACTACCGTGGCCCGCTGCGGTACTACTGCTCCCTTGAGCAGTACTACCGCAAGCCATAGACCAGCAGCACTAGGAGGCCATCATGTTCGCAATGACAAGGGGAACAATCGGTGCTCCAAAGAAGTAAGGAAAGGTGGTGCAAAGGAACAGATGTGTACGTGTTGATTCCACCCTAACCTTTCTGAAGCGGACCCCCTCTTAATAGTATGGCTTTCCTACGACTCAATTCCACCGAAAAGAAACATAGAGAAACACCGTCTTCGAAAAGCTCCGAGGGGCACCGAATCGTCTTGTGCCTCTACATGAGATATCTGAAATGCTCAATGCACACGATTAGTCCGCAAATGCATTGTCATCAATCACCAAAACCACTTAGGGAGAAATATGCCCTTACAACTCCCACTTAGATAGACATCCCTCTAGTCATCTAAATGATCACGTGATCCATATCAACTAAACCATGTTCGATCATCACGTGAGATGGAGTAGTTTTCAATGGTGAACATCACTATGTTGATCATATCTACTATATGATTCACGCTCGTCCTTTCGGTCTCAGAGTTCCAAGGCCATATCTGCATATGCTAGGCTCGTCAAGTTTAACCCGAGTATTCTGCGTGTGCAAAACTGGCTTGCACCCGTTGTATGTGAACGTAGAGCTTATCACACTCGATCATCACGTGGTGTCTCGGCACGACGAACTGTAGCAACGGTGCATACTCAGGGAGAACACTTATACCTTGAAATTTAGCGAGAGATCATCTTATAATGCTACCGCCGTACTAAGCAAAATAAGATGCATAAAGGATAAATATCACATGCAATCAAAATAAGTGATATGATATGGCCATCATCATCTTGTGCCTTTGATCTCCATCTCCAAAGCACCATCATGATCACCATCATCACCGGCTTGACACCTTGATCTCCGTCATAGCATCATTGTCGTTTCGCTAACTATTGCTTCTATGACTATCGCTACCGCTTAGTGATAAAGTAAAGCAATTACATGGCGATTGCATTTCATACAATAAAGCAACAACCATAAGGCTCCTGCCAGTTGCCGATAACGATTATAAAACATGATCATCTCATACAATAATTTATATCTCATCATGTCTTGACCATATTGCATGACAACAAGCCCTACAAAAACAAGTTAGACATCCTCTACTTTGTTGTTGCAAGTTTTACGTGGCTGCTATGGGCTTCTAGCAAGAACCATTCTTACCTACGCATCAAAACCACGACGATTTTTCGTCAAGTTTGCTATTTTAACCTTCAACAAGGATCGGGCGTAGTCAAACTCGATTCAACTAAAGTTGGAGAAACAGACACCCGCTAGCCACCTGTGTGCGAAGCACGTTGATAGAACCAGTCTCATGAACGCGGTCATGTAATGTCGGTCCGGGCCGCTTCATCCAACAATACCGCCGAATCAAAGTCAGATGTTGCTGGTAATCAGTATGAATATTATCACCCACAACTCCTTGTGTTCTATTCGTGCATATAACATCTACGCATAGACCTGGCTCTGATGCCACTGTTGGGGAACGTAGTATTTCAAAAAAATTCCTACGATCACGCAAGATCTATCTAGGAGAAGCATAGCAACGAGCGGGGAGAGTGTGTCCATGTACCCTCGTAGACCGAAAGCGGAAGCGTTTAGTAACGCGGTTGATGTAGTCGAGCGTCTTCGCGATCCAACCGATCCAAGCACCGAACATACAACACCTCCATGTTCAGCACACGTTCAGCACGATGACGTCCCTTGAGCTCTTGATCCAGTTGAGGACGAGGGAGAGTTCCGTCAGCACGATGGTGTGGTGACAGTGATGATGAAGTTACCGGCGCAGGGCTTCACCTAAGCAGTACGACGATATGACCGAGGTGTGTAACTGTGGAGGGGGGCATCGCACACGCCTAAGAGAAGACTTGGTGTGTCTATGGGGTGCCCCACTCCCACGTATATAAAGGAGGGGAGGAGGAGGCGGCCAGCCTAGGGGGCGCGCCATAGAGGGGAGTCCAACTAGGACTCCCAATCCTAGTTGGACTCCCTTTCCTTTTTCGGAGAGGGGGAAAGTGGGAAGTTAGAGGAAGAGGAGAAGGAAAGGGGGGCGCACCCCCTCCCTAGTCCAATTCAGACTCCCTATAGGGAGGGGGCGCGGCTGCCCCTTGTGGGCTGCCTCCCCTCTTCCCTATGCCCATGTAGGCCCAATCTTCCCACGTGGGGTTCCGGTAACCTCCCGGTACTCCGAAAAAATGCCCGAATCACTCGGAACCATTCCGATGTCCGAATGCAACCTTCCAATATATGAATCTTTACCTCTCGACCATTTCGAGACTCCTCGTCTTGTCCGTGATCTCATCCGGGACTCCAAACAAAATTCGGTCATCAAATCACATAACTCATAATACAAATCGTCATCGAACGTTAAGCGTGCGGACCCTACGGGTTCAAGAACTATGTAGACATGACCGAGACACATCTCCGGTCAATAACCAATAGCGGAACCTGGATGCTCATATTGGCTCCTACATATTCTACGAAGATCTTTATCGGTCAAACTGCATAACAACATACGTTGTTCCCTTTGTCATCGGTATGTTACTTGCCCGAGATTCGATCGTCGGTATCATCATACCTAGTTCAATCTCGTTACCGGCAAGTCTCTTTACTTGTTCCGTAATGCATCATCCAGTAACTAACTCATTAGTCACATTGCTTGCAAGGCTTATAGTGAAGTTCATTACTGAGAGGGCCCAGAGATACCTCTCCGATGCTCGGAGTGGCAAATCCTAATCTCGATCTATGCCAACCCAACAAACACCTTCGGAGACACCTGTAGAGCATCTTACGTTGTGACGTTTGATAGCACACAGGGTGTTACTCCGGTATTCGGGAGTTGCATAATCTCATAGTCAAAGGAATATGTATAAGTCATGAAGAAAGCAATAGCAATAAAACTGAATGATCAACATGCTAAGCTAACGGATGGGTCTTGTCCATCACATCATTCTCCTAATGATGTTATCTCGTTCACCACATGACAACACATGTCTATGGTCAGGAAACTTAACCATCTTTGATTAACGAGCTAGTCAAGTAGAGGCATACTAGGGACACTTTGTTTTGTCTGTGTATTCACACATGTATCAAGTTTCCGGTTAATACAATTCTAGCATGAATAATAAACATGTATCATGATATAAGGAAATACAAATAACATCTTTATTATTGCCTCTAGGGCATATTTCCTTCACAAATACTCAGGGGTTACTGCGAACACTAGTAAAGTACACATCAATAACATGTATATCAAATATACTTTTGTTCACTTTGCCATCCTTCTTATCCGCCAAGTATTTGGGGTAGTTCCGGTTCCAGTGACCATTTCCTTTGCAGTTGAAGCACTCAGTTTCAGGCTTGGGTCTAGCTTTGGGCTTCTTCACGGGAGTGGCAACTTTTGCTTGCCATTCTTCTTGAAGTTTCCTTTCTTTCCCTTGCCCTTTTACTTGAAACTAGTGGTCTTGTCAACCATCAACACTTGATGCTTTTTCTTCATTTCTACCTTCGCCAATTTCAGCATCGCGAAGAGCTTGGGAATCCTTTTCGTCATCCCTTGCATATTATAGTTCATCACGGAGTTCCGGTAACTTGGTGATAGTGACTAGAGAACTCTGTCAACCACTATCTTATCTAGAAGATTAACTCCCACTTGATTCAAGCGATTGTAATACCCAGACATTCTGAGCACATGCTCACTAGCTGAGCTATTCTCCTCCATCTTGTAGGCAAAATAGTTGTCAGAGGTCTTATACCTCTGATGCGGCTTGAAGCTACGTCGGTATTTCCCCAAAGAGGAAGGGATGATGCAGCACAACGGCGGTAGGTATTTCCCTCACTTATGAGAGCAAGGTTATCGAACCAGTAGGAGAACCAAGCAACACAACATAAACAACCCCTGCACACAAATAACATATACTCACAACCCGACGTGTAAAAGGGGTTGTCAATCCCTTTCGGGTAGCGGCGCCCCAAGATAGGTAAACGGACGTGAATAAAATTGTAGTAGATTGATAGATCGAACGCCAAATAAAAAAAATGAAACCCAGCAAGGTATTTGCTACCTCTTGAGCATGCATTGGTTTTCCCTTGAAGAGGAAAGGGTGATGCAGCAAAGTAGCGTAAGTATTTCCCTCAGTTTTTGAGAACCAAGGTATCAATCCAGTAGGAGGCCACACGCAAGTCCCTCGTACCTACACAAACAAATAAGAACCTTGCAACCAACGCGATAAAGGGGTTATCATCCCTTCACGGCAACTTGCAAAAGTGAGATCTGATAGAGAAGATAAGATAATATTTTTGGTTTTTTTATGATAAAGATTAAAAGTAAAGATTGCAAAATAAACGGCGCCAGAAATAGCTAGTTGACGGAAGATTAATATGATGGAAAATCGACCCGGGGGCCATAGGTTTCACTAGTGGCTTCTCTCAAGATAGCATAAGTATTACGGTGGGTGAACAAATTACTGTCGAGCAATTGATAGAAAAGTGCATAATTATGAGAATATCTAGGCATGATCATGTATATAGGCATCACGTCCGCAACAAGTAGACCGACTCCTGCCTGCATCTACTACTATTACTCCACACATCGACCTCTATCCAGCATGCATCTAGAGTATTAAGTTCATAAGAACGGAGTAACGCATTAGGTAAGATGACATGATGTAGAGGGATAAACTCAAGCAATATGATACAAACCCCATCTTTTTATCCTCGATGGCAACAATACAATACGTGTCGTTTCCCTTTCTGTCACTGGGATCGAGCAACGCAAGATTGAACCCAAAGCTAAGCACTTCTCCCATTGCAAGAAAGATCAATCTAGTAGGCCAAACCAAACTGATAATTCGAAGAGACTTGCAAAGATAACCAATCATACATAAAGAATTCAGAGAAAGATTCAAATATTGTTCATAGATAATCTTGATCATAAACCCATAATTCATCGGATCTCGACAAACACACCGCAAAAAGAGTTACATCGAATAGATCTCCAAGAAGATCGAGGAGAACTTTGTATTGAGATCCAAAGAGAGAGAAGAAGCCATCTAGCTAATAACTATGGACCCTAAGGTCTGTGGTAACTACTCACACATCATTGGAGAGGCTATGGTGTTGATGTAGAAGCCCTCCGTGATCGATTCCCCCTCCGGCGGAGCGCCGGAAAAGGCCCCAAGATGGGATCTCACGGGTATAGAAGGTTGCGGCGGTGGAAATAGGGTTTCGTGGTGCTCCTCGATGGTTTCGGGGTACGTAGGTATATATAGGAGGAAGAAGTAGGTCGGTGAAGCCACGAGGGGCCCACGAGGGTGGGGGCGCGCCCAGGGGGGCAGGCGCGCCTCCCTGCCTCGTGGCCTCCTCGTTGATTTCTTGACGTCCACTCCACGTCCTCTGGATCACGTTTGTTCCAAAAATCACGCTCCCAAAGGTTTCATTCCGTTTGGACTCCGTTTGATATTCCTTTTCTGCAAAACACTGAAATAGGCAAAAAACCAGCAATTTGCACTGGGCCTTGGGTTAATAGGTTAGTCCCAAAAATAATATATAAGTGTATAATAAAGCCCATTAAACA
The DNA here is from genome assembly GCF_018294505.1 of Triticum aestivum. Taxonomy (NCBI): domain Eukaryota; kingdom Viridiplantae; phylum Streptophyta; class Magnoliopsida; order Poales; family Poaceae; genus Triticum; species Triticum aestivum. The sequence continues at coordinate 406,073,100 of NC_057814.1, read as the reverse complement.
TCCAAAACAGAATATATAATAGCATGGAACATTAAAAAATTATAGATACGTTGGAGACGTATCAGTATTTTTGTATTTTTGGTTTAATAGATCTGAAAATAAAAGCAAAGGACAAGTAGATCGCAAAGGCAAATAATATGAGAAAGAGACCCGGGGGCCGTAGGTTTCTCTAGTGGCTTCTCTCGAGAAAAATAGCAAATGGTGGGTAAACAAATTACTGTTGGGTAATTGATAGAACTTCAAATAATCATGGCGATATCCAGACAATGATCATTACATAGGCATGACGTCCAAGATTTGTAGACCGACTCCTGCCTGCATCTACTACTATTACTCCACACATCGACCGCTATCCAGCATGCATCTAGTGTATTAAGTTCATGGGGAAACGGAGTAATGCAATAAGAACGATGACATGATGTAGACAAGATCTATCTATGTAGAGATAGACACCATCGTTTTATCCTTAGTAGCAATGATACATACGTGCCAGTTCCCCTTCTGTCACTGGGATCAAGCACCGTAAGATCGAACCCACTACAAAGCACCTCTTCCCATTGCAAGATAAATAGATCAAGTTGGCCAAACAAAACCCAAACATCGGAGAAGAAATATGAGGCTATAAGCAATCATGCATATAAGAGATCAAAGAAACTCAAATAACTTTCATGGATATAAAAAGATAGATCTGATCATAAACTCAAAGTTCATCCGATCCCAACAAACACACCGCAAAAAGAGTTACATCATATGGATCTCCAAGAGACCATTGTATTGAGAATCAAACGAGAGAGAGGAAGCCATCTAGCTACTAACTACGGACCCGAAGATCTACAAAGAACTACTCATGCATCATCGGAGAGGCACCAATGGAAGTGGTGAACCCCTCTGTGATGGTGTCTAGATTGGATCTGGTGGTTCTGGACTCTGCGGCGGCTGGAATTGATTTTCGTCGACTCCCCTAGGGTTTCTGGAATATTGGGGTATTTATAGAGCAAAGAGGTAGTCCAGGGGGCACCCGAGGTGAGCACAACCCACCAGGGCGCGCCTGGGCCTGGCGCGCCCTGGTGGGTTGTGCTCCCCTCGGAGCACCCCCCAGGAGCTGCCTTGGCCCATTGGGTGTCTTCTGGTCCATAAAAAATCTCCGTGAAGTTTCGTTGCATTTGGACTCCATTTGGTATTGATTTCCTGCGATGTAAAAAACATGTAGAAAACAACAACTGACACTTGGCACTATGTCAATAGGTTAGTACCAAAAAATGATATAAAATGATTATATAACATCCAAGATTGATAATATAACAACATGGAACAATAAAAAATTATAGATACGTTGGAGACGTATCAACCTCTTAACACGGGCATGAGTCGGAAATATCATTTTCAGCTCTTGGAACATCTCATATGCTCCATGGCATTCAAAACATTGTTGAAGTCCCGGTTCTAAGCCGTAAAGCATGGTGCACTAAACTATCAAGTAGTCATCATACTGAGCTTGTCAAATGTTCATAATGTCTGCATCTGCTCCTGCAATAGGTCTGTCACCTAGCGGTGCATCAAGGACATAATTCTTCTGTGCAACAATGAGGATAATCCTCAGATCACGGACCCAGTCCGCATCGTTGCTACTATCATCTTTCAACTTAGTTTTCTCTAGGAACATATCAAAAATAAAACAAGGGAGCAATACGCAAGTTATTGATCTACAACATATATACGCAAATACTATCAGGACTAAGTTCATGATAAATTAAGTTCAATTAATCAAAATACTTAAGAACTCCCACTTAGATAGACATCCCTCAAGTCATCCAAATGATACGTGATCCAAATCAACTAAACCATGTCCGATCATCACGTGAGATGGAGTAGTCATCAATGGTGAATATCTCTATGTTGATCATCTACTATATTATTCCCATTCGATCTTTCGGTCTCAAGTGTTCCGAGGCCATGTCTGTACATGCCAGGCACGTCAAGTTTAACCCGAGTATTCCGCATGTGCAAAACTGTCTTGCACCCGTTGTATGTGAACGTAGAGCCTATCACACCCGATCATCATGTGGGTCTCAACACGACGAACTGTCGCAACGGTGCATACCCGTGGCAACCATAAGGCTCCTGCCGGTTGCCAGTGACTTTTACAAAACATGATCATCTCATACAATAACATACATCACATCAGGTCTTGACCATATCACATCACTACATGCCCTGCAAAAACAAGTTAGACGTCCTCTACTTTGTTGTTACAAGTTTTACGTGGCTGCCACGGGCTTCTAGCAAGAACCGTTCTTACCTACGCATCAAAACCACAACGGTGATTTATCAAGTTTGCTGTTTTAACCTTCAACAAGGACCGTCTGCAGTCAAATCCAATTCAACTAAGTTGGAGAAATAGACACCCGCCAATGCTACCTCTTGAGCACTACGTTGGTTTTCCCTTGAAGAGGAAAGGGTGATGCAGCAAAGTAGCGTAAGTATTTCCCTCGGTTTTTGAGAACCAAGGTATCAATCCAGTAGGAGGCCACACGCAAGTCCCTCGTACCTACACAAACAAATAAGAACCTTGCGACCAATGCGATAAAGGGGTTGTGAATCCCTTCACGGCCACTTGCAAAAGTGAGATCTGATAGAGATGATAAGATAATATTTTTGGTATTTTTATGATAAAGATTAAAAGTAAAGATTGCAAAATAAACGGTGCCAAAAATAGCTCGTTGACGGTAGATTAATATGATGGAAAATAGACCCGGGGGCCATAGGTTTCACTAGTGGCTTCTATCAAGATAGCATAAGTATTACGGTGGGTGAACAAATTACTGTCGAGAAATTGATAGAAAAGTGCATAGTTATGAGAATATCTAGGTGATACGTCTCCAACGTATCTATAATTTTTGATTGCTCCATGCTATATTATCTACTGTTTTGGACATTATTGGGCTTTATTATTCACTTTTATATTATTTTTGGGACTAACCTATTAACCGGAGGCCCAGCAAAGAATTGCTGTTTTTTTGCCTATTTCAGAGTTTCGCAGAAAAGGAATATCAAATGGAGTCCAAATGGAATGAAACCTTCGGGAACGTGATTTTCAGAACGAATAAGATCCAGGAGACATGGACCCTACGTCAAGAAATAAAGGAGGAGGCCACGAGGTAGGGGGGCGCGCCTACCCCACCAGGGCGTGCCCTCCACCCTCGTGGGCCCCCTGTTGCTCCACCGACGTACTCCTTCCTCCTATATATACCTACGTACCCCCAAATGATCGGATACGGAGCCAAAAATCTAATTCCACCGCCGCAACCTTCTGTACCCACGAGATCCCATCTTGGGGCCTGTTCCGGAGCTCCGCCGGAGGGGGCATCGATCACGGAGGGCTTCTACATCATCACCATAGCCCCTCCGATGAAGTGTGAGTAGTTTACCTCAGACCTTCGGGTCCATAGTTATTAGCTAGATGGCTTCTTCTCTCTTTTTGGATCTCAATACAATGTTCTCCCCTCTCTCGTGGAGATCTATTCGATGTAATCTTCTTTTGCGGTGTGTTTGTTGAGACCGATGAATTGTGGGTTTATGATCAAGTTTATCTATGAACAATATTTGAATCTTCTCTGAATTCTTTTATGTATGATTGGTTATCTTTGCAAGTCTCTTCGAATTATCAGTTTGGTTTGGCCTACTAGATTGATCTTTCTTGAAATGGGAGAAGTGCTTAGCTTTGGGTTCAATCTTGCGGTGTCCTTTCCCAGTGACAGTAGGGGCAGCAAGGCACGTATTGTATTGTTGCCATCGAGGGTAACAAGATGGGTTTTTTATCATATTGTATGAATTTATCCCTCTACATCATGTCATCTTGCTTAAGGCGTTACTCTGTTTTTATGAACTTAATAATCTAGATGCATGTTGGATAGCGGTCGATGAGTGGAGTAATAGTAGTAGATGCAGGCAGGAGTCGGTCTACTTGTCTCGGACGTGATGCCTATATACATGATCATACCTCGATATTCTCATAACTATGCTCAATTCTGTCAATTGCTCAACAGTAATTTGTTCACCTACCGTAAAATACTGATGCCCTCGAGAGAAGCCACTAGTGAAACCTATGCCCCCCGGGTTTATCTTCATCATATTAATCCTCCAATACTTAGTTATTTCCTTTGCTTTTTTACTTTGCTTTTATTTTACTTTGCATCTTTATCATAGAAATACCAAAAATATTATCCTATCATATCTATCAGATCTCACTCTCGTAAGTGACCGTGTAGGGATTGACAACCCCTTATCGCGTTGGTTGCGAGGATTTATTTGTTTTGTGTAGGTGCGAGGGACTCACGCGTAGCCTCCTACTGGATTGATACCTTGGTTCTCAAAAACTGAGGGAAATACTTACGCTACTTTGCTGCATCACCCTTTCCTCTTCAAGGGAAAACCAACGCAGTGCTCAAGAGGTAGCAAGAAGGATTTCTAGCGCCGTTGCCGGGGAGGTCTATGCAAAAGTCAACATACCAAGTACCCATCACAATCCCTTATCTCCCGCACTACATTATTTGCCATTTGCCTCTCGATTTCCTCTCCCCCACTTCACCCTTGCCGTTTTATTCGCCCTCTCTTTTCCGTTTGCCTCTTTTTCGCTTGCTTTTTTGTTTGCTCGTGTGTTGGATTGCTTGTTTGTCACGATGGCTCAAGATAATACCAAATTATGTGACTTTACCAATACCAACAATAATGATTTCCTTAGCACTCCGATTGCTCCTCTTACCAATACTGAATCTTGTGAAATCAATGCTGCTTTGTTGAATCTTGTCATGAAAGATCAATTCGCCGGCCTTCCTAGTGAAGATGCCGCTACTCATCTAAATAGCTTCGTTGATTTGTGTGATATGCAAAAGAAGAAAGATGTTGATAATGATATTGTTAAACTGAAGCTATTTCCTTTTTCGCTTAGAGATCGTGCTAAAGCTTGGTTTTCGTCTTTGCCTAAAAATAGTATTGATTCTTGGAATAAGTGCAAAGATGCTTTTATCTCTAAGTATTTTCCTCCCGCTAAGATCATCTCTCTTAGAAACGATATTATGAATTTTAAGCAACTTGATCATGAACATGTTGCACAAGCTTGGGAGAGGATGAAATTAATGATACGTAATTGCCCTACACATGGTTTGAATTTGTGGATGATTATACAAAATTTTATGCCGGATTGAATTTTGCTTCTAGAAATCTTTTAGATTCGGCCGCGGGAGGCACTTTTATGGAAATCACTTTAGGAGAAGCTACTAAACTCCTAGATAATATTATGGTTAATTATTCTCAATGGCACACTGAAAGATCTACTAATAAAAAAGTGCATGCGATAGAAGAAATTAATGTTTTGAGTGGAAAGATGGATGTACTTATGAAATTATTTGCTACTAAGAGTGATTCTTCTGATCCTAATGATATGCCTTTGTCTACTTTGATTGAGAATAATAATGAATCTATGGATGTGAATTTTGTTGGTAGGAATAATTTTGGTAACAACGCGTATAGAGGAAACTTTAATCCTAGGCCTTATCCTAGCAATTCCTCTAATAATTATGGTAATTCCTACAACAATTCTTATGGAAATTTTAATAAGATGCCCTCTGAATTTGAGACTAGTGTTAAGGAATTTATGAATTCGCAAAAGAATTTCAATGCCTTGCTTGAAGAATAATTTCCTAAAGTTGATGAATTGGCTAGAACGTTGATAGAATTTCTCTTGATGTTGATTATTTGAAACTGAGTTCTATTCCTCCTAAGCATGATATCAATGAGTCTCTCAAAGCCATGAGAATTTACAATGATGAGTGCAAAGAAAGAACCGCTAGGATGCGTACTAAGAAAGATTGCTTTATAAAAGCGTGTTCTTCTAATTTCTATGAAAATAAAGATGAAGATCTAAAAGTTATTGATGTGTCGCCTATTAAATCTTTGTTTTGCAATATGAATCTTGATAATGATGAGACTGAATATGATCCACCTTTACCTAGAAGGCGTTCTAAAAATTCAGAATTTTTAGATCTTGATGCTAAAATTAATAAGAGTGGGATTGAAGAAATCAAAACATTAGATATTAATAAACCCACTATTTTGGATTTCAAGGAATTTAATTATGATAATGGCTCTTTGATAGATTGTATTTCCTTGTTGCAATCCGTGCTAAATTCTCCTCATGCTTATAGTCAAAATAAAGCTTTTACCAAACATATCGTTGATGCCTTGATGCAATCTTATGAATAAAAACTTGAGTTGGAAGTTTCTATCCCTAGAAAACTTTATGATGAGTGGGAACCTACTATTAAAATTAAGATTAAGGATCATGAGTTCTATGCTTTATGTGATTTGGGTGCTAGTGTTTCCACTATTCCCAAAACTTTGTGCGATTTGCTAGATTTCCGTGATTTTGATGATTGCTCTCTAAACTTGCACCTTGCGGATTCCACTATTAAGAAACCTATGGGAAGAATTAATGATGTTCTTATTGTTGCAAATAGGAACTATGTGCCCATAGATTTTATTGTTCTCGATATAGACTGCAATCCTTCATGTCCTATTATTCTTGGTAGACCTTTCCTTAGAACGATTGGTGCAATTATTGATATGAAGGAAGGGAATATTAGATTCCAATTTTCATTAAAGAAAGGCATGGAACACTTCCTAGGAAGAAAATAAAATTACCATATGAATCTATCATGAGAGCCACTTATGGATTGCCTACCAAAGATGGCAATACCTAGATCTATCCTTGCTTTTATGCCTAGCTAGGGGCGTTAAACGATAGCGCTTGTTTGGAGGCAACCCAATTTTATTTTTAGCTTTTTTGCTTTTTGCTTCTGTTTAGGAATAAATATTTGTTCTAGCCTCTGGTTAGACGTGGTTTTATCTTTTAATTAGTGTTCGTGCCAAGTTAAACCTATAGGATCTTCTTGGATGATAGTTATTTGATCTTGCTGTAATTTCCAGAAACTTTCTGTTCACGAAAACAATTGTTAAAAATCACCAGAATGTGATAAAATACTGATTCCAATTGCTTCTGATCAATAAACAAATTGCCTATGTCGTCCTATTTTGGATGATTTTTTGGAGTTCCGGAAGTTTGTGTTAGTTACAGATTACTACAGACTGTTCTGTTTTTGACAGATTCTGTTTTTCGTGTGTTGTTTGCTTATTTTGATGAATCTATGGCTAGTAAAATAGTTTATAAACCATAGAGAAGTTGGAATACAGTAGGTTTAACACCAATATAAATAAAGAATGAGTTCATTACAGTACCTTGAAGTGGTCTTTTGTTTTCTTTCGCTAACAGAGCTCACGAGATTTTCTGCTAAGTTTTGTGTTGTGAAGTTTTCAAGTTTTGGGTGAAAGATTAGATGGATTATGGAACAAGGAGTGGCAAGAGCCTAAGCTAGGGGATTCCCATGGCACCCCCAAGATAATCTAAGGACACCAAAAAGCCAAAGCTTGGGGATTCCCCGGAAGGCATCCCCTCTTTCGTCTACTTCCATCGGTAACTTTACTTGGAGCTATATTTTGTTCACCACATGATATGTGTTTTGCTTGGAGCGTTTTGTATGATTTGAGTCTTTGCTTTTTAGTTTACCAAAATCATCCTTGCTATACACACCTTTTGAGAGAGCCATACATGATTTGGAATTTGTTAGAATACTCTATGTGCTTCGCTTATATCTTTTGAGTTATATAGTTTTTGCTCTAGTACTTCACTTATATCTTTTAGAGCACGGTGGTAGATTTGTTTTATAGAAACTATTGATATCTCATGCTTCACTTAGATTATTTTGAGAGTCTTAAATAGCATGGTAATTTGCTTAAATAATCCTAATATGCTAGGTATTCAAGATTAGTAAAAACTTTCTTATGAGTGTGTTGAATACTAAGAAAAGTTTGATGCTTGATAATTGTTTTGAGATATAAAGATGGTGATATTAGAGTCATGCTAGTTGAGTAGTTGTGAATTTGAGAGATACTTGTGTTAAAGTTTGTAATTCCCGTAGCATGCACGTATGGTGAACCGTTATGTGATGAAGTCGGAGCATAATTTATTTATTGATTGTCTTCCTTATGAGTTGCGATCGGGGACGAGCGATGGTCTTTTCCTACCAATCTATCCCCCTAGGAGCATGCGCGTAATACTTTGCTTTGATAACTTGTAGATTTTTGCAATAAGTATATGAGTTCTTTATGACTAATGTTGAGTCCATGGATTATACACACTTTTCTTCCTTCCACCATTGCTAGCCTCTCTAATACCGCGCACTTTTCGCCGGTATCATACACCCACCATAAACCTTCCTCAAAACAGCCATCATACCTACCTATCATGGCATTTCCATAGCCATTCCGAGATATATTGCCATGCAACTTACCACCGTTCCGTTTATTATGACACGCTCCATCATTGTCATATTGCTTTGCATGATCATGTAGTTGACATTGTATTTGTGGCAAAGCCACCGTTCATAATTCTTTCATACATGTCACTCTTGATTCATTGCATATCCCGGTACACCACCGGAGGCATTCACATAGAGTCATATTTTGTTCTAAGTATTGAGTTGTAATTGTTGAGTTGTAAGAAAATAAAAGTGTGATGATCATCATTTTTTAGAGCATTGTCCCAAGTGAGGAAAAGGATGATGGAGACTATGATTCCCCTACAAGTCAGGATGAGACTCCGGACGAAGAAAAAGAGTCCAAAAAGAAGAAGAAAAGGCCCAAATAAATAAATAAAATGAGAGAAAAAGAGAGAAGGGACAATGTTACTATCCTTTTACCACACTTGTGCTTCAAAGTAGCACCATGATCTTCATGATAGAGAGTCTCTCATTTTATCATGTTCATATACTAGTGGGAATTTTTCATTATAGAACTTGGTGTATATTCCAATGATGGGCTTCCTCAAAATGCCCTAGGTCTTCGTGAGCAAGCGAGTTGGATGCACACCCACTTAGTTTCTTTTGTTGAGCTTTCATATACTTATAGCTCTAGTGCATCCGTTGCATGGCAATCCCTACTCACTCACATTGATATCTATTGATGGTCATCTCCATAGCCCGTTGATACGCCTAGTTGATGTGAGACTATCTTCTCCCTTTTTGTCTTCTCCACAACCACCATTCTATTCCACATATAGTGCTATGTCCATGGCTCACGCTCATGTATTGCGTGAAGATTGAAAAAGTTTGAGAACGTCAAAAGTATGAAACAATTGCTTGGCTTGTCATCGGGGTTGTGCATGATTTAAATACTTTGTGTGGTGAAGATAGAGCATAGCCAGACTATATGATTTTGTAGGGATAACTTTCTTTGGCCATGTTATTTTGAGAAGACATAATTGCTTTGTTAGTATGCTTGAAGTACTATTATTTTTATGTCAATATTAAACTTTTGTCTTGAATCTTTTGAATCTGAATATTCATACCACAATTAAGAAGAATTACATTGAAATTATGCCAAGTAGCACTCCGCATCAAAAATTCTGTTTTTATCATTTACCTACTCGAGGACGAGCAGGAATTAAGCTTGGGGATGCTTGATACGTCTCCAACGTATCTATAATTTTTGATTGCTCCATGATATATTATCTACTGTTTTGGACATTATTGGGCTTTATTATTCACTTTTATATTATTTTTGGGACTAACCTATTAACCGGAGGCCCAACCCAGAATTGCTGTTTTTGCCTATTTCAGAGTTTCGCAGAAAAGGAATATCAAACGGAGTCCAAACGGAATGATACCTTCGGGAACATGATTTTCAGAACGAATAAGATCCAGGAGACTTGGATCCTACGTCAAGAAATAAAGGAGGAGGCCACGAGGTAGGGGGGCGCGCCCTCCACCCTCGTGGGCCCCCTGTTGCTCCACCGACATACTCCTTCCTCCTATATATACCTACGTACCCCCAAACAATCGGATACGGAGCCAAAAACCTAATTCCACCGCCGCAACCTTCTGTACCCACGAGATCCCATCTTGGGGCCTGTTCCGGAGCTCCGCCAGAGGGGGCATCGATCACGGAGGGCTTCTACATCATCACCATAGCCCCTCCGATGAAGTGTGAGTAGTTTACCTCAGACCTTCGGGTCCATAGTTATTAGCTAGATGGCTTCTTCTCTCTTTTCTAAATACAATGTTCTCCCCCTCTCTCGTGGAGATCTATTCGATGTAATCTTCTTTTGCGGTGTGTTTGTTGAGACCGATGAATTGTGGGTTTATGATCAAGTTTATCTATGAACAATATTTGAATCTTCTCTGAATTCTTTTATGTATGATTGGTTATCTTTGCAAGTCTCTTCGAATTATCAGTTTGGTTTCGCCTACTGGATTGATCTTTCTTGCAATGGGAGAAGTGCTTAGCTTTGGGTTCAATCTTGCGGTGTCCTTTCCCAGTGACAGTAGGGGCAGCAAGGCACGTATTGTATTGTTGCCATCGAGGATAACAAGATGGTTTTTTTTATCATATTGTATGAATTTATCCCTCTACATCATGTCATCTTGCTTAAGGCGTTACTCTGTTTTTATGAACTTAATACTCTAGATGCATGCTGGATAGCGGTCGATGAGTGGAGTAATAGTAGTAGATGCAGGCAGGAGTCGGTCTACTTGTCTCGGACGTGATGCCTATATACATGATCATACCTAGATATTCTCATAACTATGCTCAATTCTGTCAATTGCTCAACAGTAATTTGTTCACCCACCGTAAAATACTTATGCTCTCGAGAGAAGCCACTAGTGAAACCTATGGCCCCCGGGTCTATCTTCATCATATTAATCCTCCAATACTTAGTTATTTCCTTTGCTTTTTACTTTACTTTTATTTTACTTTGCATCTTTATCACAAAAATACCAAAAATATTATCCTATCATATCTATCAGATCTCACTCTCGTAAGTGACCGTGTAGGGATTGACAACCCCTTATCGCGTTGGTTGCGAGGATTTATTTGTTTTGTGTAGGTGCGAGGGACTCGCGCGTAGCCTCCTACTGGATTGATACCTTGGTTCTCAAAAACTGAGGGAAATACTTACGCTACTTTGCTGCATCACCCTTTCCTCTTCAAGGGAAAACCAACGCAGTGCTCAAGAGGTAGCACTAGGCATGATCATGTATATAGGCATCACGTCCGCGACAAGTAGACCGACTCCTGCCTGCATCTACTACTATTACTCCACACACCGACCGCTATCCAGCATGCATCTAGAGTATTAAGTTCATAAGAACAGAGTAACGCATTAGGTAAAATGACATGATGTAGAGGGATAAACTCATGCAATATGATATAAACCCCATCTTTTTATCCTCGATGGAAACAATACAATACGTGTCGTTTCCCCTACTGTCACTGGGATCGAGCACCGCATGATTGAACCCAAAGCTAAGCACTTCTCCCATTGCAAGAAAGATCAATCTAGTAGGCCAAACCAAACTGATAATTCGAAGAGACTTGCAAAGATAACCAATCATACATAAAAGAATTCAGCGAAAGATTCAAATATTGTTCATAGATAATATTGATCATAAACCCACAATTCATCGGATCTCGACAATGTGACGCCCCCGATTTGACCGTACACTAATCATGCACACAAATGTGTACGATCAAGATCAGGGACTCACGGGAAGATATCACAACACAACTCTAAAACATAAATAAGTCATACAAGCATCATAATACAAGCCAGGGGCCTCGAGGGCTCAATTACAAGTGCTCGATCACAGACGAGTCAGCGGAAGCAACAATATCTGAGTACAGACATAAGTTAAATAAGTTTGCCTTAAGAAGGCTAGCACAAAAGTAGCAACGATCGAAAAGGCAAGGCCTCCTGCCTGGGACCTCCTAACTACTCCTCGAAGCCGAACTCCATGTAGAATCATCCTCGGGATCTCTAGCTCCTGGACTCCAGCATCTGGTTGCGACAATCAGGTATAGAAAGGGGAAAAGAGGGAGAAAAGCAACCGTGAGTACTCATCCAAAGTACTCGCAAGCAAGGAGCTACACTAAATATGCATGGGTATATGTGTAAAGGGTCATATCGGTGGACTGAACTGCAGAATGCCAGAATAAAGGGGGATAGCTAGTCCTTCGAAGACTACGCTTCTGGCCACCTCCATCTTGCAGCATGTAGAAGAGAGTAGATGGTAAGTGCACCAAGTAGCATCGCATAGCATAATCCTACCCGGCGATCCCCTCCTCGTCGCCCTGTTAGAGAGCGATCACCGGGTTGTATCTGGCACTTGGAAGGGTGTATTTTATTCAGTATCCGGTTCTAGTTGTCATAAGGTCAAGGTACAACTCCGGGTCGTCCTTTTACCGAGGGACACGGCTATTCGAATAGATAAACTTCCCTGCAGGGGTGCACCACATAACCCAACACGCTCGATCCCATTTGGCCGGACACACTTTCCTGGGTCATGCCCGGCCTCGTAAGATCAACACGTCGCAGCCCCACCTAAGCACAACAGAGAGGTCAGCATGCCGGTCTAACCCTATGCGCGCAGGGGTCTGGGCCCATCGCCCTATGCACACCTGCACGTTGCGTACGCGGCCGGAAGCAGACCTAGCCTAGTGGCGTTCCAGTCCAATCCGGTGCGCGCCACTCAGTCGCTGACGTCACGAAGGCTTCGGCTGATACCACGACGCGGGGATACCCATAACTACTCCCGGGTAGATGGTTAGTGCGTATAGACCAAATGGCCAGACTCAGATCAAACACCCAGAACTCGTTAAGCGTGTTATTTATCCGCGAACGCCGACCAGGGCCAGGCCCACCTCTCTCCTGGGTGGTCTCAACCTGCCCTGTCGCTCCGCCACAAAGTAACAGTCGGGGGCCGTCAGGAACCCAGGCCCACCTCTACCGGGGTGGAGCCACCTGTCCTTTCAGCCCCCTCATCAGGATCACTTGCGGGTACTCAACGAGCCGACCCGACTTTAGTCACCACATGTGTCATGTATATAATGTATATAGTATATACCCGTGATCACCTCCCAAAGTGACCACGACCCAGTAGTATAGCATGGTAGACGGACAAGAGTGTAGGGCCACTGATGGAACACTAGCATCCTATACTAGGCAGTAGGATAGCAGGTAAGGGTAACAACTGTAACAACAATGACAGGCTATGCATCAGGATAGGATTAACGGAAAGCAGTAACATGCTATACTACTCTAATGCAAGCAGTATAGAGAAGAATAGGCAATATCTGGTGATCAAGGGGGGGGGGCTTGCCTGGTTGCTCTGGCAAGAAGGAGGGGTCGTCAACTCCGTAGTCGAACTGGGTAGCAGCAGCGTCGGTCTCGTAGTCTACCGGAGAAGGAGAGGGGGAAGAAACAGTAAATACAGAGCAAACAAAGCATCACAAAACATAAGGAGGCAAAACGCGGTGCTAGGTATGCCCTAACGCGGTAGTAAGCGATACCGGCGAAGGGGGGAAACATCCGGGAAAGTATCCCCGGTGTTTCGCGTTTTCGGACAGATGAACCGGAGGGGGAAAGTTGCGAGTTCGATAGGTTAGGGATGTGTCGTGGACGAACGGGCTGCGTATTCGGATTCGTCTCGTCGTTCTGAGCAACTTTCATGTACAAAGTTTTTCCATTCGAGCTACGGATTATTTTATATTAAATTTTAAAGATTTAAATCATTTTAGGATTTATTTAATTAATTTATTCAACATTATCCAGAACAGTAAAATATGACGTCAGCATGACATCATGCTGACGTCAACAGTCAACTGTGCATTTTACTGGGTCAACTACGGGTGGGTCCCGCATGTCATACACTTCTTAGCTTAATTAGGGTTTAGCTAATTAATTACTGTTTAATTAAATTAACTAATTAATTAGATTAATTTAATTAGGATTAATTAACTAATTAACTAATTAATAATTTTATTAATTACATTTTTATTAATTAATTTATTATTTTTATTATTAATTTATTTTTATGAATTATTTTTATTATTTATTTATTTATTTTTATTAATTATTTATTTATTTAATTCCTTTTTTTCATAAATTGTTCTGGGCAGTGGGCCCCGTTTGTCATAGGCCCAGAGGGCCGATGCGGGTTAGCGGGCGTCGGGTGCTGGGCGGAGCCGGGCGTCGGGCGTCGTCGCCCGACTGGGCGGGCGCCCAAATCGACGGGCAGGGGGGCGCCAGCCACGGGCGTGGCGAGGCCGCCGGCGCCCACGACGCCGGCCAAGGGAGGCGGCGGAGGGCGGCGCCACTGGAGGGAGGAGAGGGCGGAGACGAGGCGAGCGGCGGTTCCGGCGAGGTGCAGCAGCGTCGGCGAGGCAGGGTAGCGAGGGGCGCGGGCAAGGGCTCGGCAGGCGGGGCACGGGGTAGGGGCGACCGGCAGCGGTGGCCGTGGGCGAGGCAGGGCACGGCCATGGGGCACGGGTGGGCGCGTGCAGGGCGCGCCCCGAGCAGTGTGCAGGGGAGCGGGTGAGCGGCGTGGTGGCGCTAGGTGAGGGCGGGCGCGTGCGCGCACGACGACGCGTCGTGCGGTGAGCAGGGGAGGGCGTGTGTCGGCCGGGAACGAGGCAGAGGAGAGAGGAGAGGGGGGTAGCGGCTCACAGGGGGCCGTAGGGTTCGGGGCAACGGGGCTTGGGGAGGAGGACGAGGAGGCGACGACGACGGGGCATGGAAGTCCGGCGACGGGAGGGGCTCCGCGCGGCGACGTCGGCCTCAGGCCGCCGCGGGTGTCGGGGGCGAGGCGAGGCTCAGTGGAGCTCCGGGCGGCGAGGGACGGCGACGGGCCGTCGGGGGCGACGCGGCAGGCGCGGCGAGGGGCGCCGCTGAGGGAGAGGGGACGGGAGCGCGAGGATGAGGGCGGGGGCCGGCGAGGTCCAGGCGGCGGCGCGGGCGGGGACGGGCGCCGGCGTCGGTGCACGGCGTCGGGGTTCGGCCCGATCCAGTTCTGGATCGGGGGGGAAGAGGAGAGGGGGGTCGTGGGGGGGGGGGAAGTGGGAGGTGTCGGTGGGGGTTACGGGTTAGGGTTCGGCCTCCAGGGGGTTAAGGAGGAGTGGAGGGGTGACTGGGCCTTTGCCTAGTTGGGCTGGCCAGCTGGGCCACGGTTGGCCCAGTGGGGGGGGGTTCTGTTTTTCTTTTCTTTTATTTTATTTCTTTCCTTTTATTTATTTTCTTTTACTGTTTTCTCTTAGTTTCGCCCTTTTATAGTTTAAATGAAATACAAAACTAGTTCCTAATTCAGTTTTAATAAATATGCCACTGCCACAAACAGTTTAGCATTGAAATAAAAATAGTTTTGAAATTGTTTATTATTTTTAAAAGCATTTGAGTAACTGTTTTGCCTCAGTTTATTTATTATAGTGCATTTTAACACTTCATAAAAGTGTGGTTTCTCCATTGATATTACATATGATTTATTTGTCACTTTTAGAACATTTTAGTTTTGACATTTGAAAAGTTTTATTGTTTGCTTGATTTTGAATTTGAATTGGAATTGTTTTTGGACCATCGCGAGATTAATAACAGTATCCGAGGTGACGTGGCATCATTAGCGTGGAATTACTGTAGCCTAATTATCCGGGCGTCACAGACAAACACACCGCAAAAAGAGTTACATCGAATAGATCTCCAAGAAGATCGAGGAGAACTTTGTATTAAGATCCAAAGAGAGAGAAGAAGCCATCTAGCTAATAACTATGGACCCGAAGGTCTGTGGTAAACTACGTACACATCATCGGAGAGGCTATGGTGTTGATGTAGAAGCCCTCTGTGATCGATGCCCCCTCCGGCGGAGCGCCGGAAAAGGCCCCAAGATGGGATCTCACAGGTACAGAAGGTTGCGGCGGTGGAATTAGGTTTTCGTGGTGCTCCTCGATGGTTTCGGGGTACGTAGGTATATATAGGAGGAAGAAGTAGGTCGGTGGAGCTACGAGGGGCCCACGAGGGTGGAGGGAGCGCCCAGGGGGGTAGGCATGCCCCCTGCCTCGTGGCCTCCTCGTATGTTTTTTGACGTCCACTCCAAGTCCTCTGGATCACGTTTGTTCCAAAAATGACGCTCCCGAAGGTTTCATTCCGTTTGGACTCCGTTTGATATTCTTTTTCTGTGAAACACTGAAATAGGCAAAAAACAGCAATTTGCACTGGGCCTTGGGTTAATAGGTTAGTCCCAAAAATAATATAAAAGTGTATAGATAAGCCCATTAAACATCCAAAACAGAATATATAATAGCATGGACCAATCAAAAATTATAGATACGTTGGAGGCGTATCAAGCATCCTCAAGCTTAATTCCTGCTCGTCCTCGAGTAGGTAAATGATAAAAACAGAATTTTTGATGTGGAATGCTACTTAGCATATTCTTCAATGTAATTTTCTTTATTGTGGCATGAATGTTCAGATCCGAGAGATTCAAGATAAAAGTTTAATATTGACATAAAAATAATAATACTTCAAGCATACTAACAAAGCAATTATGTCTTCTCAAAATAGCATGGCCAAAGAAAGTTCATCCCTACAAAATCATATAGTTTGGTCATGCTTCATTTTCGTCACACAAGATGCTCTCATCTTGCACAACCCCGATGACAAGCCAAGCAATTGTTTCATACTTTTGTAATCTCAAACTTTTTTCAACTTTCACGCAATACATGAGCATGAGGCATGGATATAACACTATGGGTGGAATAGAATATGATGATGGGGGTTGTGTGGAGAAGACAAAAAAGGAGAAAGTCTCACATTGACGCGGCTAATCAACGGGTTAGGGAGATGCCCATCAATTGATGTCAATGCAAGGAGTAGGGTTTGCCATGCAACGGATGCACTAGAGCTATAAATGTATGAAAGCTCAACAAAAGAAACTAAGTGGGTGTGCATCCAACTTGCTTGCTCATGAAGACCTAGGGCATTTCAGGAAGCCCATCGTTGGAATATACAAGCCAAGTTCTATAATGAAAAATTCCCACTAGTATATGAAAGTGACAAAACAAGAGACTCTCTATCATAAAGATCATGGTGCTACTTTGAAGCACAAGTGTGGAAAAAGGATAGTAGCATTGTCCCTTTTTGTTTCTCCCTTTTTTCGGGCCTTTATTTTTTTTGGCCTTTCTCCTTTTTTTATTTGGGACAATGCTCTATTAATGATGATCATCACACTTATATTTATTTACAACTCAAAGATTACAACTCGATACTTAGAACAAAATATGACTCAATATGAATGCCTCCGGCGGTGTACCGGGAAGGGCAATGCATCAAGAGTGACATGTATGAAATAATACGCATGGTGGCTTTGCCACAAATACGATGTCAACTACATGATCATGCAAGGCAATATGACAATGATGAAGCGTCTCATAATAAACGGAACGGTGGAAAGTTGCATGGCAATATATCTCGGAATGGCTATGGAAATGCCATAATAGGTAGGTATGGTGGCTGTTTTGAGGAAGATATAAGGAGGTTTATGTGTGATAGAGCGTATCGTATCACGGGGTTTGGATGCACCGGCGAAGTTTGCACCGACTCTCAAGGTGAGAAAGGGCAATGCACGGTACCGAAGAGGCTAGCAATGATGGAAGGTTGAGAGTGCGTATAATCCATGGACTCAACATTAGTCATAAAGAACTCACGTACTTATTGCAAAAACCTACAAGTCATCAAAAACCAAGCACTACGCACATGCTCCTAGGGGGATAGATTGGTAGGAAAAGACCATCGCTCGTCCCCGACCGCCACTCATAAGGATGACAATCAAAGAACACCTCATGTTTCAATTTTGTTACACAACGTTTACCATACGTGCATGCTACGGGACTTGCAAACTTCAACACAAGTATTTCTCAAATTCACAACTACTCAACTAGCACAACTTTAATATTACCACCTTTATATCTCAAAACAACTATCAAGTATCAAACTTCTCTTAGTATTCAATGCACTTAAAAGTTTTTATCTTGGATGCCTATAATATTAGGACTAATTTTATAACCAAAGCAATTACCATGCTGTTCTAAAGGACTCCCAAAATAATATAAGTGAAGCATGAGAGATCAATAATTTCTATAAAATATAACCACCACCGTGCTCTAAAAGATATAAGTGAAGCACTAGAGCAAAATTGTTTAACTCAAAAGATATAAGTGAAGCACATAGAGTATTCTAATAAATTCCGATTAATGTGTGTCTCTCTCAAAAGGTGTGTACAGAAAGGATGATTGTGGTGAACTAAAAAGAAAAGACTCAAATCATACAAGACGCTCCAAGCAAAACACATATCATGTGGTGAATAAAAATATAGCTCCAAGTAAAGTTACCGATGGACAAAGACAAAAGAGGGGATGCCTTCCGGAGCATCCCCAAGCTTAGGCTTTTTGGGTTGTCCTTAGATTTCACCTTGGGTTGCCTTGGGAATCCCCAATCTTAGGCTCTTGCCACTCCTTGTTCCATAATCCATCAAATCTTTACCCAATACTTGAAAACTTCACAACACAAAACATAACAGAAAATCTTGTGAGCTCCATTAGCGAAAGAAAACAAAACACCACTTCAAGGTACTGTAATAAACTAATTATTTATTTATATTGGTGTTAAACCTACTGTATTCCAACTTTTCTATGGTTCATAAACTCCATTACTAGCCATACATTCATCAAAATAAGCAAACAACACGCGAAAAACAGAATCTGTCAAAAACAGAACAGTCTGTAGTAATCTGTAACTAACACAAACTTCTGGAACTCCAAAAATTCTAAAATAAATTTCTGGACGTGAGGAATCTATCTATTAATCATCTTCAAAAATAATAAACTAAATATCACTCTCCAGTAAAAAGTTGTAGCTAATCTCGTGAGCGCTAAAGTTTCTGTTTTTTACAGCAAGATCGCAAAGACTTTCCCCAAGTCTCCCCAAAGGCTCTACTTGGCACAAACACTAATTAAAACACAAAACCACATCTAAAAAGAAGCTAGATGGATTATTTATTCCTAAAAAGAACCAAAAAGCAAAAATTAAAATAAAATTGGGTTGCCTCGCAACAAGGGCTATCGTTTAACGCCCCTAGCTAGGCATAAAGGCAAGGATAGATCTAGGTATTGCCATCTTTGGGATGCAATCCATCAGTGGTTCTCATGATAGATTCATAAGGTAATTTTATTTTCTTTCTATGAAAGTGTTCCATGCCTTTCCTTAACGGAAATTGGAATCTAATATTTCCTTCCTTCATATCAATAATTCCACCAATCGTTCTAAGGAAAGGTCTACCAAGAATAATAGGACATGAAGGATTGCAACCTATATCAAGAACAATGAAATCTACGGGCACATAATTCCTATTTTCAACAATAAGAACATCATTAATTCTTCCCATAGGTTTCTTAATGGTGGAATCCGCAAGGTGCAAGTTTAAGGAACAATCATCAAATTCACGGAAACCTAGCAAATCACACAAAGTTTTTGGAATTGTGGAAACACTAGCACCCAAATCACACAAAGCATAGCATTCATGATCCTTAATTTTAATTTTAATAATAGGTTCCCACTCATCATAAAGTTTTCTAGGGATAGAAACTTCCAATTCAAGCTTTTCTTCATAAGATTGCATTAAAGCATCAACGATATGTTTAGTAAAAGCCTTATTTTGACTATAAGCACGCGGAGAATTTAGCACGGATTGCAACAAGGAAATAAAATCTATTAAAGAACAATTATCATAATTAAATTCCTTGAAATCCAAGATAGTGGGTTCATTGCTATCTAAAGTTTTGACCTCTTCCATCCCACTTTTACCAAATTTTGCATCAAGATCTAAAAACTCCGAATCATTGGGACGCCTTTTAACTAAAGTTGACTCATCTACAGTCCCATAATTATCAAGATTCATATTGCGAAAAAGAGATTTAATAGGGGACATCTCAATTACTTTTAGATATTCATCCTTATTATCATGAAAACTAGCAGAACACGCTTTTACAAAGCAATCTTTCTTAGCACGCATCCTAGCGGTTCTTTCCTTGCACTCATCAATGGAAATTCTCATGGCTTTGAGAGAATCATTGATATCATGCTTAGGTGGAATAGATCAAAGTTTCAAAGAATCAACATCAAGAGAAATTCTATCCACGTTCCTAGCCAATTCATCAATCTTAGGCAATTTTTCTTCAAGAAAATCATTGAAATTCTTTTGAGAAATCATAAATTCTTTAACACTAGTCTCAAAATCAGAGGGCATCTTATTAAAATTTCCTAAGAGTTGTTGTAGGAATTACCATAATTATTAGAGGGATTACTAGGATACGACCTAGGATTAAAGTTTCCTCTATAAGCGTTGTTGCCAAAATTGTTCCTACCAACAAAATTCACATCCATAGATTCATTATTATTCTCAATCAAAATAGACAAAGGCATATCATTGGGATAAGAAGAAACACTCTTATTATCAAACAATTTCACAAGTTCATCCATCTTTCCACTCAAAACATTAATTTCTTCAATTGTATGCACCTTTTTACTAGTAGATCTTTCAGTGTGCCATTGAGAATAATTAACCATAATATTATCTAGGAGTTTAGTAGCTTCTCCTAAAGTGATTTCCATAAAAGTGCCTCCCGTGGCTGAATCTAAAAGATTTCTAGAAGCAAAGTTCAATTCGGCATAAATCTTTTGTATCATCATCCATAAATTCAAACCATGTGTAGGGCAATTACGTATCATTAATTTCATTCTCTCCCAAGCTTGTGCAACATGTTCATGATCAAGTTGGTTAAAGTTCATAATATCATTTCTAAGAGAGATGATCTTAGCGGGAGGAAAATACTTAGAGATAAAAGCATCTTTGCACTTATTCCAAGAATCAATACTATTTTTAGGCAAAGACGAAAACCAAGTTTTAGCACGATCTCTAAGCGAAAAAGGAAATAGCTTCAGTTTAACAATATCATTGTCCACATCTTTCTTCTTTTGCATAGCACACAAATCAACAAAGCTATTCATATGGGTAGCGGCATCTTCACTAGGAAGGCCGGCGAATTGATCTTTCATGACAAGATTCAGCAAGGCAACATTAATTTCACAAGATTTAGCACCAGTAAGAGGAGCAATCGGAGTGCTAAGAAAATCATTATTGTTGGTATTGGCAAAGTCACACAATTTAGTATTATCTTGAGCCATCATGACAAGCAAGCAATCCAACACACAAGCAAACAAGAAGCAAGCGAAAAAGAGGCGAACGGAAAGAGAGGGCGAATAAAACGGCAAGGGTGAAGTGGGGGAGAGGAAAACGAGAGGCAAATGGCAAATAATGTAATGTGAGGGATAAGAGTTTGTGATGGGTACTTGGTATGTCTTGACTTGTGCGTAGACTCCCCGGCAACGGCGCCAGAAATCCTTCTTGCTACCTCTTGAGCAGTGCGTTGTTTTTCCCTTGAAGAGGAAAGGGTGATGCAGCAAAGTAGCGTAAGTATTTCCCTCAGTTTTTGAGAACCAAGGTATCAATCCAGTAGGAGGCGATCGGTCATCCGTTTCTCAAACATCATGCAGTGCGAGAAATTCAACTGAGGAGATCGAGTCTTGTGGGGAAAAGTGCGCAAACCTCTGCAGAGTGTACAAACTAATCATGATTAGCCGTGTCCCCGGTTCTGGACATCTTGAGTATCTGGTGCTTGAATTATTATGTTGATCTCATCACTCTACTTAATTAATTGGCCGGGTTATTAATTTAACATTTGGGTTTGAGTTGGGGTTACCTTCTCAATAATTTTCAGCAAACTATGTAGTTAAATAAATTACATTCCTTTGTTGTAGGGAAAAACTAGCTTTATGCAAATGATAACCATAGAGCCTCCACCAACCATATATGCATGTAGTGATAGCTGTTATTCTGTTCATTGCTCTATGGTGTTATCTTGCCAGCATACTCCATGTGCTGACCTACACGGCTGCAACGTATTATGTTGCAGAATTTTCAGACGAAGAGTAAGGTGCGCTAGGTCGTTGTCGTGCACTTAGTATTGCTGTGGAGTTGGATGGACTCATTTACCTTTGATGCTTCCGCAGTTATCTTATTTAGATGGCCTTCAGCCATATTACTGTAATAAGTACTCTTTTTGAGACACTCGATGTAATAAGTGTGTGATTGAACTCTGCAATAAATCCTCGAGTACTGTGTATGTCAGCAATACCGATCCAGGGATGACACTTAAGCACAGAGACTTGACCGTCTGAGGTCTGGTTGCTACAAGATGGTATCAGAGCACACGCTGACTGTAGGACGCGACCACTAGGAAAAGCCACAAGATACTCTTCTCTACTCATTTCTAACTCCTCTCCATTTCTACTCTATAGATGGCGGACCCAAGGAACAAGTTCACTCAACCGGATGAAGACACCCCTTTCGGACGACACCTGAAGGAAGTCACTAGGTACCTGAGCATCGGCATACCAAGCTTCACCGGAACCCACACCGCCACTTTACCAGAAGAGGAGCGCTGGATGATTCGAGTTCATGTTCCAGGAAGGACATTCGCGCCAGTTACTGAGCCCATAGAGTTTTCCTTTGATGCACCAACCTGGAGTCTAGGAAAGAGCATGGCCGCCCACACTGCCATTGGACGCATCGGCGAGGTGTACAACAAGGATCTTAAGGACACCATCTACCAGATATGTGGACGTCGTGATGAGCAATGGGAGATGATTTGCACCAGGATGGATAAATATATTGCAGCCTACATACAGGAGTTGAATCAGCACATTCGTCGCCAGGAGAACCAAATGTGCGCCAATATGATAGACATGAAGAAGGTGATGACCCGGAACATGGAGCTAGAAGAGGAACTCAAGTCTACACGCGATGGATATGAGGAGAAATTGTTGTACTACTTGAGAAGAATGAAGACCTGAAGAAGAAGCTAGGAATATTCATGGGTGATCCCGAACCTGGAGAGGACATTCGTTCGGAAGATTACATCATAATAGATGACACGGACTCCGACCCCGACAATGATAATGAAGACAGTGATGATTACGAAGATGAAGCTGGAGCAGATATCATGGAGTCTTCTACCGATCAAAATTTCTAGTCGACCACCATATTACCATTAGTATTCTCCCATGTATATAGTAATAGTCCGTGAGATTTTGTAGTTTAGTTCGATTGTATGATCTTGTTTGAATTGAGTGGTGTGAAATTAATGTGTTTTGTCTCATGTGCATATGGGCAGTGATCTCTCTTTAGACCTCACTCTATTCAGTTCTCACCCCTCTAAACCTATCAGATGCCTCCGAGACGTGACCCCGGATTTGTCTTTCCATCGGAGCTCACTCAGTTGATCCAACAACAGAATGCCTTGATGCAGTTGCTAGTCCAGAACCAAGGCAACAACAACAACCCGCCGCCACCACCTCTAGTTGACAACTTAGCCTGCTTTCTAAGGTTGAATCCGCCGGTGTTCTCTAGTAGCACCGAGCCGATTGTTGCAGATGACTGGCTCCGCAAGATTGGAAGCGAGCTGACCACCGCAGGTTGCACAGATGCTGAGAAGGTGCGCTTTGCCGCACACCAACTAGATGGACCCACAGCCTCAGGGTGGGAGAACTACACCGCCACTTTCCCCGTGGCCAATGTCACTTGGGATCAGTTTCAGCAAGCATTCCGCACTGCACATGTCTCAGCTGGATCAATGAACATGAAGAAGCGTGAGTTTTGCAACTTACGCCAGGGAAATCATACTGTGACGCAGTACGTGGATGAGTTCAGCAAGTTAGCTCCCTACACCCCAGATGATGTGGCCACAAATGCCGTGAAGCAGGAGAAGTTTATGGAGGGGCTGAATGACAAGCTGAGTCTGCAGTTGATGGTGGCAACATTCAGTAACTACCAAGAGTTGGTAGACAGGGCTCTTATGATTGAAGGCAAGCAGCAGTAGATAGAGAGCAGCAAACGGAAGTATGGACAGGGGAAGTACAACTCTGGAGCTCAGCAGAAGCAACGTTTTACACCGAACTCGAGAGGACATACCCATCATAACCATGGAGGCCATTATCACAATGGAGGAATTCCACATAACCATAGTGGCCCTAAGAATGGGAATGGGAATGGGAATGGAGGAAACAACAGTCAGAGCCATTCCAACCCGGCAACACCCGCCAAGAAGGACCTGAGCCATGTTACCTGTTACAAGTGCGGGAAGACTGAACACTACGCCAATGATTGTTCTGAGTTGAAGAATGGTAACGGAAGTGGAAGCTCTGGGAAGAAACCCAACCCTTTCACGAGAGGACGGGTGAACTACGTTAACGTGGAGGAAGTTGAACAACAGCTGGATGTAGTTATTGGTAAGTTTTTGATTAAGTCATTTACAGCTATTGTCCTTTTTGACACTGGTGCATCGCATTCATACATATCAAGGGGATTTGTGGATAAATTTAAGTTGCCCACTGTAGCCCATAAGACCCCTATGTTAGTAAGCTCACCAGGAGCGGAGTATATGGCTAGCAGAGGATGTTTTCAGCTGCCATTAACCATAGGTAGGCATGTTTTCCCCTCAGACCTAATAATATTGGAGTAGCAAGGATTGGATGTGATACTAGGCATGGATTGGCTATCGATGTACGGAGGAAATATCAATTGTGCGAGTAAGTCAATTCTCCTCACCACCCCAAAGGGAAAAAGGATCAAGTATGTGTCTAGGCATGCGCCAAGGAGGACTAAAGTAAATTCACTCTTGGGAGTTGTTCAGGAGGAAGTGCCATTTGTAAAGGATTATCCTGATGTGTTCCCAGAGGAATTACCAGGCATGCCACCAGATCGAGATATAGAATTTTTGATAGAGCTGTTACCAGAGACCGGACCAATATCAAAGAGACCGTATCAGATGCCCGCAAATGATCTAGAGGAAATTAAGAAGCAGATTAAGGAGTTATTGGAGAAAGGTTATATCCGACCAAGTTCATCACCGTGGGGAGCCCCAGTGCTCTTAGTTGAGAAGAAGGATGGATCTTTGAGGATGGTTGTTGATTATCACGCGATGAATGAAGTAACGATCAAGAACAAGTACCCACTACCGATGATCAAAGATTTGTTTGACCAGCTGCAGGGAGCTAAAGTATTCTCCAAGATCGATCTTCGACCAGGATACCACCAGCTGAAGATTCGAGAACAGGATATACCCAAGACAACTTTTACCACAGGGTATGGGCTATATGAGTACACGGTCATGTCTTTTGGATTGACTAACGCCCCTGCCTATTTTATGAGTATGATGAATAAGGTGTTCATGGAGTTCTTGGATAAGTTTGTTGTGGTGTTTATCGATGACGTATTGGTATACTCGAAGAATGAAGAAGAGCATAAGGAGCATTTGTGCTTAGTTCTCGAGAAGCTCAGGGAACATCAGTTATATGCCAAGTTCAGCAAATGTGAGTTTTGGTTGAAGGAAGTCGGATTTCTCGGACATGTTATATCTGGAGAAGGTATAGCAGTAGACCCTACTAAGGTTCAGTCTATCACTCAGTGACTGGCACCCACCTCAGTAGGAGAAATACACACTTTTCTTGGACTCACACGATATTACCGGAGATTCATTGAAATTTTTTCCAAGATTGCGAAGCCCATGGTGGAGTTATTGAAGAAGGACACCAAGTTCAAATGGACCGAAGAATGTGAGGCCAGTTTTCAGGAGTTGAAGAAACGTTTAGTTACAGCCCAAGTGATAATTCTTCCGGATATACGCAAGGACTTCCAAGTATATTGCGACGCTTCTCGCCTGGGACTTGGAGGTGTACTTATGCAAGACGGAACATTTGTTTCACATGCCTGACGTTAGCTTCGACCTCATGAGTTGAATTATGCCACACATGATTTGGAGTTAGCAGCCATAGTGCATGCACTCAAAACCTGGAGACATTTTCTTATTGGAAACTGTTGCGATGTATACACGGATCATAAGAGTTTGAAGTACATCTTCACGCAGAAGGAGTTGAATCTCAGGCAAAGGAGATGGTTGGAGCTCATAAAGGATTATGATATGAAGCTGCATTATCAGCCAGGAAAGGCCAATGTTGTAGCAGTCGCGTTGAGCCGCAAGAGTTATGTTAATACTCTCGTGACCGGGGGATTACCGCAACAGTTAGCCGACGATCTCAAGGAACTTCGATTGGAGATAGTTCCGAGAGGTTTTGTTGCAGCATTGGAAATGCAGTCTACGTTGTTGGGAAAGATTCGAGAAGCCCAGAAGACTGATAAGGAGATTGCAGAGATAAAGGAGAAGATGAGTAAAGTAAAAGCCAAAGGTTTTCATGAGGATGAGCATGAAACTTTATGGTTTGAGGATCGTATTTACGTGCCTAAGGATTTAGAGATCAGGAAGTTAATACTTCAGGAAGCTCATGACTCACCATACTCAATTCACCCCAGAAACACTAAGATGTATTTGGATTTGAAGGAACATTTTTGGTGGACAGGTATGAAGAAGGATATTGCCGAGTATGTAGCGGTATGTGATGTATGTCAGAGAGTTAAGGCAGAACACCAGAAGCCGGCAGGATTACTGCAGCCTATGCCGATACCCGAATGGAAGTGGGATAAGCTTGGCATCGATTTCATCACCGGATTACCTAGGACACAATCAGGTTACGATTCCATCTGGGTAGTAGTTGATCGCTTGACCAAAGTGGCTCACTTTATCCCCGTGAAAACCACTTATACAAGCGCGAAGTTGGCCAAGATATATATGACCAGGATCGTATGTCTGCATGGAGTTTTAAGGACCATCGTATCAGATAGAGGAAAACAGTTTACCTCGAAGTTTTGGAATCAGTTGCACCAGACTTTGGGTACCAGGCTAGAGTTCAGTACAGCCTTTCATCCGCAGACAGATGGACAGACTGAGAGAGTCAACCAGATTTTGGAAGACATGTTGAGAGCTTGTGCGCTAGATTATGGATCTAGTTGGGATGATAATTTGCCTTACGCAGAGTTCTCATATAACAACAACTACCAAGCCAGTTTGAAGATGTCCCCTTTCGAAGCTTTGTATGGAAGGAGGTGCAGGGCACCATTGATGTGGGATGAAGTTGGAGACTATCAGTTGTTCGGACCAAATTTAATCAAGGAGTCTGAAGAGAAGGTTAAGTTGATTCGTGATAGACTGAAGGTAGCTCAGTCCAGACAGAAGAGTTATGTTGACACTAAACGCAAGGAGGTAGTTATGACATCGGAGACAGAGCATATCTCCGTGTGTCACCACTTCGAGGAGTTAAACTATTTGGAGTCAAAGGAAAGTTAGACCCTAGATTTGTAGGACCATACCGAGTTTTGGAACGTATGGGAGAAGTGGCCTACAAGTTGGAGTTACCCGAAGGATTGTCAGGAGTTCATGATGTGTTTCACGTTTCCCAATTGAAGAAGTGCCATGCAGAGATGGCCGATATTCCTCTAAGAGATACAGTGCCCCTGGAAGCAATTCAGTTGGAGAGTGACCTAACCTACGAGGAGAAACCCGTCAAGATTCTCAAGTTTGCCAGCCGAGTTACAGGCAGCAAGGTCATCAAATTTTGCAAAGTTCAGTGGAGCCACCATACCGAGGAAGAAGCCACCTGGGAGCGAGAAGAAGACCTACGGAAAGACCAGCCACACCTATTTGCTAGCCAACCCGAATCTCGAGGGCGAGATTCATCTTAAGGGGGGTAGGTTTGTAACATCCCAATTTTCAATTTGGATATTAATCATTAGGTCATCATTTGCATCCATGCTCTTTGCATTTTTTATTTGTTTTGTTTGGATATTTTGATCCTAGAGACCTTAAGCAACTCAAGGACCATTTGAGAGAGTTGGAGGTTTACTTAAAATCCATTTTTGAATTTTTCAAAATTGGCAAATTGGATCAAAGTAATTTTTATTTGAAATTATTTTTCCGATTATTTCAAAATAAATAAAATAATGAGAGAAGATAATATGACTTCTTCAAAACAGAGGAAATAATGGAAATTTAATTTTAAATAAAAATATTTTTTTATTTGAATTTTATTGAGTAAATTAGGAAAAATTGCATTTTAGCCCAAAAAATGTTCATGTTGTCCTAAATATTAGTAGAGGACTCTAGAAATTGTTTTGGGATTTTAGGATTTTTATTTATTTTATTTTGAATTTTTCCATTTCGGCGAAATTATTAAAAAAAATTCTTTCGGACCGACTAGGCCGAAGGCCCAGCCGCCGCCGCCTTCCCTCACGCCGCGCCGCCCTTGCCCGAGCCGGACTCCGGCAAGGAGTCCGACGCCACCCCGCCTCCGTCGCCCCTCGCCCAAGCCGACCCCGCCCCCTCCCCCTTCATAAGCCGCCGCACCCCCCTCTTCCCTCACCGCCGCCGCCCGCCTCCTGCAGCATCAGCAGCCGCAGCCACCGCCGCCTGCCGCAGCCGCCGCCACCGGTGTTCCCACACCGAACCGATAAAAACTGAAGAGAAACCGCCCGGTTTTTTATTAAGTTCGGTTTATTTTTATAGATCGGTTTTATTTTTAGGGTTCGTTAATTAGTGAACGTTCACCCGATCTTCTCTGTTCGTGAACGAATTCGTTCGTTAGTCTCTGTTAGCGGACGTTCGTCTGATAGATTTTTCTTTTTAGTTTTATTTTTCTGCCAGAGACCTATCCGTAATTACTTTTATCGCAAATTAGTGCCTGATCTTCAAACCTTCGCTACTTTTTGCTCGTTTGTCCAAATCCAATGAAACCAAGGCCAAAATCTTCGTCTCGTTCCCCTCTATCCAGATAATCAACTTGAACATGATTTTGGAAATTTAAAATTTGGTTTCAAGCAGATTTGATTTCGAACTTCTTTTTTTATCGTAGTTTGAGTTTCGTAACTCCGATTTGATTGATTCTTTTTGCAAATCGGAACTCTTCACTTGAACTTTCTGTTTAGATCTTTTATTTTGGTGTTACCTTTGCATCTTATGCTTGAGTGCTTATGAATGCTATTGTTTGTTCATGATAGAGTTTCCGGAGTGCGAGGCTTGCTACTACGAATCTCTAGGGTTTTCCGATCGTCAGCAAGACAAGTAACACTTTGATCATATCCCTTTATTACCCAGTTTTTATGCATTAGTTTCAACCCTCAAACATTGCATGAGTAGGATTTGATAACTTGTGGGTATTTGGGAAGTAGATGATGAGGTAGGAACCTATTGTCTTATATCAAACCCAGGGTATTGTTACTACGTTATGCTTATACTGCTATGCTATGCTCGTAGACGTGGATTGGGTTTGTGAGATTCATGAAAGATGTGAGTGTTATCTATTAACTAAGGGTTAACTTAAGGTGGCTACTTTAATACACATCTGGGTGGATTGTTTGTGGGACCTGGCAATCCAGTGTTGTCCAAGGAGATCCCGGGGTACCCGTGTGATCATCCTATGGTTCACCACCTAGGCTCAAAGGGATCATAAGATTATTCATGCTAGAAACTTCTGTGTGCAGCCACAAGCCATTATGGGCTCTGGCATAGTTAAGTAAGTTGTGCCATGATGGGCTAGTAGATGTAGGGGATTGTAGGTGTACCGGCCTATCTATCGGTTAAGGGGACCTCTTCGGAAAGACTGTGTCTCGGTCATCTATTTCTCAAACATCATGCGGTGCGAGAAATTCAACGGAGGAGATCGAGTCTTGTGGGGAATAGTGTGCAAACCTCTGTAGAGTGTACAAACTAATCATGATTAGCCGTGTCCCCGGTTATGGACATCTTGAGTATCTGGTGCTTGAATTATTATGTTGATCTTATCACTCTACTTAATTAATTGGTCGGGTTATTAATTTTTAACATTTGGGTTTGAGTTGGGATTACCTTCTCAATAATTTTCAACAAACTATGTAGTTCAATAAATTATATTCCTTTGTTGTAGGGAAAAACTAGCTTTATGCAAATGATAACCATAGAGCCTCCACCAACCATATATGCATGTAGTGATAGCTTTTATTCCGTTCATTGCTCAATGGTGTTATCTTGTCAGCATATTCCATGTGCTGACCTACACGGCTGCAACGTCTTATGTTGCAGAATTTTCAGACGAAAAGTAAGGTGCGCTAGGTCGTTGTCGTGCACTCAGTATTGCCGTGGAGTTGGATGGACTCATTTACCTTCGATGCTTCCGCAGTAATCTTATTTACATGGCCTTCAACCATATTATTGTAATAAGTACTCTTTTTGAGACACTCGATGTAATAAGTGTGTGATTGAACTCTGCAATAAATCCTCGAGTACTGTGTGTGTCAGCAATATCTATACAGGAATGACACTTAAGCACAAAGACTTGACCGTCTGAGGTCTGGTCGCTACATGCAAGAAAGATCAATCTAGTAGGCCAAACTAAACTGATAATTCGAAGAGACTTGCAAAGATATCAAATCATGCATATAAGAATTCAGATAAGAACCAAATAATATTCATAGATAATCTTGTTCATAAATCCACAATTCATCGGATCTCGACAAACACACCGCAAAAGAGTATTACATCAAATAGATCTCCAAGAACATCGAGGAGAACTTTGTATTGAGAATCAAAGAGAGAGAAGAAGCCATCTAGCTAATAACTATGGACCCATAGGTCTGTGGTAAACTACTCACGCTTCATCAGAGAGGCAATGGTGTTGATGTAGAAGCCCTCCGTGATCGATTCCCCCTCCGACAGATCACCAGAAAAGGCCCCAAGATGGGATCTCACGGGTACAGAAGGTTGCGGCGGTGGAAAAGTGGTTTCGTGGCTCTCTGCGATCGATCTAGGGTATAAGAGTATATATAGGCGAAAGAAGTACGTCGGTGGAGCTACGAGGGGCCCATGAGGGTG
The DNA here is from genome assembly GCF_018294505.1 of Triticum aestivum. Lineage (NCBI taxonomy): Eukaryota > Viridiplantae > Streptophyta > Magnoliopsida > Poales > Poaceae > Triticum > Triticum aestivum. The sequence goes on along the minus strand of NC_057814.1, from coordinate 406,042,254 downwards.
GGGGAGTGCCTAACACCTGGGCGCGCCCTCCTGCCTCGTGGCGTTCCAGACTTCGACTCCAAGTCTTCTGGATTGCTTTCGGTCCAAGAAAGATTATCGCGAAGGTTTCATCCCGTTTGGACTCCGTTTGGTATTCCTTTTCTGTGAAACTCTAAAATAGGCAAAAAAACAAAAATTGGCACTGGGCCTCCGGTTAATAGGTTAGTCCCAAAAATAATATAAAAGAGCATATTTGTGACGCCCCCGATTTGACCGTACACTAATCATGCACGCAAATGTGTACGATCAAGATCAGGGACTCACAGGAAGATATCACAACACAACTCTAAAACATAAATAAGTCATACAAGCATCATAATACAAGCCAGGGGCCTCGAGGGCTCGAATACAAGTGCTCGATCACAGACGAGTCAGCGGAAGCAACAATATCTGAGTACAGACATAAGTTAAACAAGTTTGCCTTAAGAAGGCTAGCACAAACTAGGATACAGATCGAACGAGGCGCAGGCCTCCTGCCTGGGATCCTCCTAACTACTCCTGGTCGTCGTCAGTGGGCTGCACGTAGTAGTAGGCTCCTCCAGTGCCGTAGGAGTCGTCGTCGATGGTGGCGTCTGGCTCCTGGACTCCAGCATCTGGTTGCGACAACCAGATAGAAAGGAAAGGGGGAAAAGAGGGAGAGAAGCAACCGTGAGTACTCATCCAAAGTACTCGCAAGCAAGGAGCTACACTACATATGCATGGGTATATGTGTAAAGGGGCATATCAGTGGACTGAACTGCAGAATGCCAGAATAAGAGGGGGATAGCTAGTCCTGTCGAAGACTACGCTTCTGGCCATCTCCATCTTGCAGCATGTAGAAGAGAGTAGATTGAAGTCCTCCAAGTAGCATCGCATAGCATAATCCTACCCGGCGATCCCCTCCTCGTCGCCCTGTTAGAGAGCGATCACCGGGTTGTATCTGGCACTTGGAAGGGTGTATTTTATTCAGTATCCGGTTCTAGTTGTCATAAGGTCAAGGTACAACTCCGGGTCGTCCTTTTACCGAGGGACACGGCTATTCGAATAGATAAACTTCCCTGCAGGGGTGCACCACATAACCCAACACGCTCGATCCCATTTGGCCGGACACACTTTTCTGGGTCATGCCCGGCCTCGTAAGATCAACACGTCGCAGCCCTACCTAGGCACAACAGAGAGGTCAGCACGCCGGTCTAAACCCTATGCGCGCAGGGGTCTGGCCCATCGCCCATTGCACACCTGCACGTTGCGTACGCGGCCGGAAGCAGACCTAGCCCCCTTAATACAAGCGCGAGCTTACGGTCCAATGCGGCGTGCGCCACTCAGTCGCTGACGTCACGAAGGCTTTGGCTGATACCACGACGCCGGGATACCTATAACTACTCCCGCGTAGATGGTTAGTGCGTATAGACCAAATGGCCAGACTTAGATCAAATACCCAGAACTCGTTAAGCGTGTTATTTATCCGCGAACGCCGACCAGGGCCAGGCCCACCTCTCTCCTAGGTGGTCTCAACCTGCCCTGTCGCTCCGCCATAAAGTAACAGTCGGGGCCGTCACTAACCCAGGCCCACCTCTACCGGGATGGAGCCACCTGTCCTTTCAGCCCCCTCATCGGAATCACTTGCGGGTACTCCTCGAGCCGACCCGACTTTAGTCACCACATGTGTCATGTATATAATGTATATAGTATATACCCATGATCACCTCCCGAAGTGATCACGGCCCAGTAGTATAGCATGGCAGACGGACAAGAGTGTAGGGCCACTGATGGAACGCTAGCATCCTATACTAAGCATGTAGGATCGCAGGTAAAGGTAACAACAGTAGTGGCAAAGACAGGCTATGCAGCAGAATAGGATTAACGGAAAGCAGTAGCATGCTACACTACTCTAATGCAAGAGTATAGAGAAGAATAGGCGATATCTTGTGATCAAGGGGGGGCTTGCCTGGTTGCTCTGGCAAGAAGGAGGGGTCGTCAACTCCGTAGTCAAACTGGGCAGCAGCAGCGTCGGTCTCGTAGTCTACCAGAGAAGGAGAGGGGGAGGAAACAGTAAATACAAAGCAAACAAAGCATCACAAAACATAAGGAGGCAAAACGCGGTGCTAGGTATGCCCTAACGCGGTAGGAGGTGATACCGACGAGGGGGGGGGGGACATCCGGGAAAGTATTCCCGATGTTTCGCATTTTCGGACAGATGAAACGGAGGGGGAAAGTTGCGAGTTCGATATGTTAGGGATGTGTGGCGGACGAACGGGCTGCGTATCCGGATTTGTCTCGTCGTTCTGAGCAACTTTCATGAACAAAGTTTTTCCATCCGAGCTACGGTTTATTTTCTATGATTTTTCAAAGGTTCAGCAATATTCTGAAATTTGTTTTAATTACTAAATTTGTCAGAAAATGAATTGTGATGTCATCCTAGCGTCAGCCCTGCATCAGCGGTCAACAGACCAGTTGACTGGTCAACAGGGCCCACGCGGGGCCCACAGGCAGTGACTGGGCGCTGCCCAGTCAGCATCTGACTGGGTCAACGGGACCCATGGGCCCAATGGCAGTGGCTGTGGGGGGGGGGGAGTCCACGTGGTCAGCCACGTCAGCAACGCCGGAAACGGCACCGGAGTTGTCTCCGGCGACCATATTCAACGGCGCCGCGCTCGGGAACGGCCGGAAATCGGCCATAAGGGGTCGCTCGGCCCGCGCGTAGGCTCGTTTGAGCGAGCGTCGAGCCGCGCATCCAACGGTGCTGATGGGATGGCTCGGGGGCGGCCGGAGCATCGCCGGTGACGAGCAAGGCGGCGGTGGCGTTCGGTGGCGCAAGGAGAAGTGGGTTGTGGGGGCTCTTTCGGCGCGGAATCTGGTGCATTCGAACGCGGGCATCGCACCGTGTCGAACAGCGGCAACGGTGGCCGTTGAAACGGCCCGCAGCGTCGGCTGCAGAGTCTAACGACGGTGGCCGGAGCTCGAGCACGCGTGGAAGCTAACTACGGTGCACGGGGAGGAGAAGGGAGAGGGGGGTCGAAGCGGCTGCTCACCGGGCCCTGCAGGTGTGCACAAGTGGGCTCGGGGAAGGCTTGCCGGAGTCCGATTCGTCAGCGAGGTCGACATCGCCCGAGGAGGAAGAAGAAGGCCGGCTCGGGGATGGAGGGGCTTCCGACTCCTGCCCGTGGTCGTGGACGATGATCCTGACGGCCGTGAAGCTCCGGGACGCGCTGAAGAGGGTTGGGAGCAGCGGTTGCCGCGGTGGGCGCCGGTGGGCGGAGACAGGGGCGCTCGGCGGAGGGGGGATCTGGTGGGGAGTGAGAGAGAGGAGGACAGGGGGAAGTGGGCGAGTGGGGAGGGGCCAGTGGAGGCGGGGGCGCCGGCGATCTTATCCCCTCCTCGACGCCGGCGAGGGGGGTCCGGCGGGGACGCGCACCTGTTCCGACCCTGGTCGGGGGAACAGGGAAGGGGAGAGAGCGACCGGGAGGGGGGGAACGGGCCGGTTCGGCGGATGGGCCAGGTGGGCCGGCCTGGCTGCGAGCTGGGCCGTCTGGTCCAGGGGGGTCCTTTTATTTTCTTTTTGTTTTACTTTGTCTTATTTTTCCTTTTCTGTTTTGGCTAATTGTCTGGGCACCAAGTGAGTTTTGTAAAATATGAGAGCTGGCCCACAAATCACAGCACAATATACCTTACCACCAAAAACTAGTTTGGGGTAAATATCATTTCATATTTATTTTGTATTAATAAAAAGGTTATTAATTAATGTTTTCAGCCATTGTTTGAGGATGTTTAAGTCACCTATCAAACTTCAATAATGTTCTTTACAATTTTATCATAGCCTCTGATTTATCTACTATTTATTGAACATTTTAGTTTTAGTATTTGAAAACTTTTATTGTTTGCTTGATTTTGAACTTTGAATTTTGGACCGGTTTTGATCTAACGATAGATTAGCAACAGGTAACGGAGGTAACGTGGCACCATTAGCGTGGGATTACTGTAGCTTAATTACCCGGGCGTCACAATATTAAAGCCCATTAAGCATCCAAAACAGATAATATAATAGCATGGAACAATCAAAAATTATAGATACGTTGGAGACGTATCAAGCATCCCCAAGCTTAATTCCTGCTTGTCCTCGAGTAGGTAAATGATAAAAACAGAATTTTTGATATGGAATGTTACCTAACATAATTATCAATGTCATTTTCTTTATTGTGGCATGAATGTTCAGATCCGAAAGATTCAAGACAAAAGTTTAATATTGACATAAAAATAATAATACTTCAAGCATACTAACAAAGTAATCATGTCTTCTCAAAATAACATGGCCAAAGAAAGCTATCCCTACAAAATCATAGAGCCTGGCTATGCTCTATCTTCATCACACAAAGTATTTAAATCATGCACAACCCCGATGACAAGCCAATCAATTGTTTCATACTTTTGATGTTCTCAAACTTTTTCAATCTTCACGTAATACATGAGCGTGAGCCATGGACATAACACTATAGGTGGAATAGAATGGTGGTTGTGGAGAAGACAAAAAGGAAGAAGATAGTCCCACATCAACTAGGTGTATCAACGGGCTATGGAGATGCTCATCAATAGATATGAATGTGAGTGAGTAGGGATTTCCATGCAACGGATGCACTAGAGCTATAAGTGTATGAAAGCTCAAAAAGAAACTAAGTGGGTGTGCATCCAACCCGCTTGCTCACGAAGACCTAGGGCATTTTGAGGAAGCCCATCATTGGAATATACAAGATAAGTTCTATAATGAAAGATTCCCACTAGTATATGAAAGTGACAACATAGGAGACCCTCTATCATGAAGATCATGGTGCTACTTTGAAGCACAAGTGTGGAAAAAGGATAGTAGCATTGCCCCTTCTCTCTTTTTCTCTCATTTTTTTATTTGGGCCTTTCTCCTTTTTTTATGGCCTCTTTTTTTCTCTTTTTTTTTTATTTTTAGTCCGGGAATCATAGTCGCCATCATCCTTTCCTCACTGGGACAGTGCTCTAATAATGAAGATCATCACACTTTTATTTACTTACAACTCAAGAATTACAACTCGATACTTAGAACAAAATATGACTCTATGTGAATGCCTCCGGCGGTGTACCGGGATGTGCAATGAATCAAGAGTGACATGTATGAAAAATTATGAACGGTGGCTTTGCCACAAATACAATGTCAACTACATGATCATGCAAATCAAGATGACAATGATGAAGAGTGTCATAATAAACGGAACGGTGGAAAGATTGAAAGAACATGCGGTGCCCCCATGTTTGGTTTTGGTAATTGATGACAATATCTATGGACTAATGGTTGCCTTGAGTTATATTTGAAGGATTTGTCCATAGGCATTTCTTGAAGTCCATGTGTTGGTTTCAAGGAGTTTATGTGCTGACCAAGGTGTTATTAAGGAATTATCCAAAGATTGGTCATGTGAGAGTTGAGCTTATTGCAAGCATGTCTTGAGGAAGAATATTGTGTGATCATTCATGTTTACCTTCAAGACACCATCCAAATGAAGAGGGTTGGAAAGAGTCAAGGTTGATCAAGACTAAGTCAAGTGTGAATCAAGTTGATCAACACACAAAGCGCACAAGATGTACCGAGGGATCAAGCGATCCCATGGTATGGTAAGCATTGTCAATTACGCTTTGTGTACTAACCCATGGTCTTCGTGAGAGTTCTTTTTTGGGTTAGGTTGCGGTGTGCAAGTTCAAGTGAAGCGGGCAAGTTCAAGTAAAGCATCACGAAGAGATCAAATGCTTGAAGCTTGCCATCCATTGTGGTGACAATGGACTTGTGAAGATGTGCGGAAGAGTGGCTCACCCATAGTGGAGTATGGGGGAGCAATCAACTAGTCTTCATCGAGCCAACGCAACCAAGAAAGGTGGTCCAACTTGGGAGTCAAGATCGTCATCATCTAGCTCAAGTGGACCATGTGCAAGGCAAATGTTTGCCCTTGATAGGTTTTCTATTTTACCGGTCTCATGATGGTAGTTGGGAGACCGGGTTATAGGATCGATTGCCGTACTATCAAGGGGGGCTCTCAATGAGTAGCTTGATCGTATCATTCATAGAGAGCTCAAACCATTGCATCCTTGCATCATCTTTCTTGGTTCTTGTTTGCTTCTCTTTGTGAGTTTTCGAGCTTTTGGTCATCTTGTTGACAAGCTCGAGTTCATCGAAAACGGAGTTCACTTGCATCGTCTATGATGTTTTCGATGTTGGAGGTTATGTCCGTTCTTCTCTGTTGGAGGTTTTGATGCTACTCGTCGTCTTGTTTCCAACAAGCTTGAGTTTGCTCAATTCGGAGCTCATATGCAGAAGTTATGGCAGTTTTGGTTTTCCGTGGAGTACTTGTTTTCGTGGAAGTGGCTTTAGGGTGGCGCCAGCGGTAGTACCGCTGGGCCGGAGCGGCAGTACCGCGTATCGCCACAAGCGGTAGTACCGCTGTCCCATAGCGGTAGTACCGCCCATGGCCATAAGCGGTAGTACGTCTCCGGTTCCGCGCTGGTACCGCCTCGACTCGAGACGTGGTTTTCTCGTGTCGGGTTCAGCGGCAGTAGGAGCGGTAGTACCGCGGCTACCACCACCCCTAGTGCCGCTCAATGGCCCTCCTCTCTGTTCCTTCTCCCTGTGCTCGTGGTAGGCGTTGTGCGCGGTCCCAACGGTAGTACCGCTGGGCCAAGCGGCAGTACCGCTGCGGCCAACGGTAGTATCGCTGGCTCCAGTGGTAGTGCCGCTCATACGGCTCTGCCTCGCCCTCTGTTTTGCTCCACTCTCTGTGTTCTACCGCCCGGGCGGTAGTACCGCTCGTGCGCGGACTGAGCACATAACTGTTGGATTCGGGAGCCCCTATAAAAGGGGGTCTTCTTCCCCATTCAACCTTATCCTTTGAGCTCGTGTTCTTCCCCCATTGTTGACCTTCTTCGAGCTTGCTAACTCTCAATCCCTCCATGGATTCTTGCTAGTTTTTGAGGGAAAAGAGAGAGGAGATCTAGATCCACATTTCCACCAATCACTTTCTCCTCTATGTGAGGGGAACCCCTTGGATCTAGATCTTGGAGTTCTTGGTGTTCTCCTTCTTGTTCTTCCTCTCATTTTCCTCCCTAGCATTAGTTTCTTCGGTAGGATTTGAGAGAGAAGGACTTGGGCACTCCGTGTGCCCTTGCCATTGCATTTGGTGCATCAGTTTGAGTTCTCCACGGTGATACGTGGAAGTTACAAGTTGAGAAGCTTATTTCTTTTGGGTGCTTGGTACCCTTGAGCTTGTTCCTCTTGGGTGCTTGGGCGCCCTAGACGGTTGGTGGTGTTCGGAGCTCAATCATTGTGGTGTAAAGCTCCGGGCAAGCGTCGGGGTCTCCAATTAGGTTGTGGAGATCGCCCTGAGCAATTTGACGGGTTCCGGTGACCGCCCCCAAGGGTTGCCAAAGTGTACGGGTTCGGTGACCGCCCCCAAGGGTTGCCATTTGTACCGGTACGGTGACTGCCCTCAAGGGTCCCTTAGTGGAATCACGGCATCTTGCATTGTGCGAGGGCATGAGGTGATTACGGTGGCCCTAGTGGCTTCTTGGGGAGCATTGTGCCTCCACACCGCTCCAAACGGAGATTAGCATTCGCAAGGGTGTGAACTTCGGGATACATCGTCGTCTCCGCGTGCCACGGTTATCTCTTACCCGAGCCCTTTACTTATGCACTTTACTTTGTGATAGCCATATTGTTTCTTGTCATATATCTTGCTATCACCTAAGTAGTTTTTCTTGCTTAGCATAAGTTGTTGGTGCACATAGGTGAGCCTAGTTGTTGTAGGTTTTGTGCTTGACAAATTAACCGCTAGGTTTATTCCGCATTTGTTCAAGCCTCAACCGTAATTATTTTAAAGCGCCTATTCACCCCCCCCTCTAGGCGACATCCACGATCTTTTAAAGATGCATGGCAATATATCTCGGAATGGCTATGGGAATGCCATAATAGGTAGGTATGGTGGCTATTTTGAGGAAGGTAAATGGTGGGTTTGTGGTACATGCAAAAGTTGCGCGGTACTAGAGAGGCTAGCAACGGTGGAAGGGTGAGAGTGCGTATAATCCATGGACTCAACATTAGTCATAAAGAACTCACATACTTATTGCAAAAATCTATTAGTTATCAAAACGAAGTACTACGCACATGCTCCTAGGGGGATAGATTGGTAGGAAAAGACCATCGCTCGTCCCCGACCGCCACTCATAAGGAAGACAATCAAAAAATAAATCATGCTCCGACTTCATCACATAACGGTTCACCATACGTGCATGCTACGGGAGTCACAAACTTTAACACAAGTATCTCTCAAATTCACAACTACTCAACTAGCATGACTCTAATATCACCATCTTCATATCTCAAAACAATCATAAGGAATCAAACTTCTCATAGTATTCCATGCACTTTATATGAAAGTTTTTATTATACCCATCTTGGATGCCCATCATATTAGGACTAATTTTATAGCCAAAGCAAATTACCATGTTGTTCTAAAAGACTCTCAAAATAATATAAGTGAAGCATGAGAGATCAATAATTTGTATAAAATAAAACCACCACCGTGCTCTAAAAAGATATAAGTGAAGCACTAGAGCAAAATTATCTAGCTCAAAAGATATAAGTGAAGCACATAGAGTATTCTAATAAATTCCGATTCATGCGTGTCTCTCCCAAAAGGTGTGTACAGCAAGGATGATTGTGGTAAACTAAAAAGCAAAGACTCAAATCATACAAGACGCTCCAAGTAAAACACATATCATGTGGTGAATAAAAATATAGCCTCAAGTAAAGTTACCGATAGACGAAGACAAAAGGGGGGATGCCTTTCGGGGCATCCCCAAGCTTAGACTTTTGGTTGTCCTTGCAGGCTCTTGCCACTCCTTATTCCATAATTCATCAAATATTTACCCAAAAACTTGACAACTTGACAACACAAAACTTCAACAGAAAATCTCATGAGCTCCGTTAGTATAAGAAAATAAACCACCACTTTAAGGTACTGTAATGAAATCATTCTTTATTTATATTGGTGTTAAACCTACTGTATTCCAACGTCTCTATGGTTCATACCCCCGATACGACTCATAGATTCATCAAAATAAGCAAACAACACACGAAAAACAGAATCTGTCAAAACAGAACAGTCTGTAGCAATCTGATTTGTTCAAATACTTCTGGAACTCCAACAATTCTGAAAAACTAGTACAACCTGGATAATTTGTATATTGATCTTCTGCAAAAGGAATTAGCATTTTATCACGTTCTGGTGAATTTTAACAATTATTTTTGTGAGCGCAAAGTTTCTGTCTTTTTCAGCAAGATCAAACAACTATCACCCAAGAAGATCCTATTGGTTCTACTTGGCACAAACACTAATTAAAACATAAAACCACATATAAACAGAATCTAGATGAATTATTTATTACTAAACAGGATAAAAAAGAAAAGAAAAAAATAAAATTGGGTTGCCTCCCAACAAGCGCTTTTCTTTAAAGCCTTTTAGCTAGGCATTGATAATTTTAATGATGCTCACATGAAAGATAGTAATTGAAACACAAAGAGAGCATCATAAAACATGTGAAAATCACATCTAAGTCTAACATACTTCCTATGCATAGGCATTTTATAGGAAAACAAATTAGAAAGACAAGCAAGATCTAGCATATGCAAGGAAGAAGAAAGAAACAATAGCAATCTCAACATAACGAGAGGAAATTTAGTGACATGAAAATTTCTACAACCATATTTTCCTCTCTCAAAATAATTACATGTAGGATCATAATCAAATTCATTAATATAGCTATCACATAACATATTCTCTATATGACCCACATGCATGCAAAGTTGACACTCTTCCGAAATAGTGGGATTATTATCAACTAAAGTCATGACCTCTCCGAACCCACTTTTATTAAAAACTTCATAAGATTGAACATTATCCAAATATGTGGGATATAAAGTTGACGCTCTTCCAAACCCACTTTCAATATTATTGCAAACATTATTATCAAGCTCATATTCATCATGGGGCTTAAATAAATTTTCAAGATCATAAAAAGAATCACCCCAATCATGATCATCGCAACAAGTAGTGGACATAGCAAAACTAGCATCCCCAGGCTTAGAGTTTTGCATATTATTAGCACAATTGAAATTAACAGAATTTATAATAACATCATTGCAATCATGCTTTTTATTCAAAGATCTATCATGAATCTCTTCATAAAGCACTTCATCACAATTTTCAGATTCACGGATTTCAAGAAAAACTTCATAAAGATAATCTAGTGCACAAAACTCACTAGCAATTGGTTCATCATAATTGGATCTCTTAAAAAGATTAGCAAGTGGATGAGGATCCATAAATCTTAGGTTCTCTGATTTGCAATAAATACACACTTATTCCAACCAAACAAGCAAATGAGTCAAATAAGACATCAAGGCAAACGAAAAGACGAACGAAAGAAGGGCGAAGAAAAGGCAAAGGTTTTCGAAAATCGTTTTAGAAGTGGGGGAGAGGAAAACGAGAGGTGAATGGCAAATAATGTAATGCGAGGGAGAAGAGTTTATGATGGTTACTTGGTATGTCTTGACTTGGCGTAGATCTCCCCGGCAACGGTGCCAGAAGTCCTTCTTGCTACCTCTTGAGCATGCGTTGGTTTTCCCTTGAAGAGGAAAGGGTGATGCAGCAAAGTAGCGTAAGTATTTCCCTCAGTTTTGAGAACCAAGGTATCAATCCAGTAAGCGACAACGCACAAGTCACCTAGTACCTGCACAAACAATCAAGAACCTTGCAACCAACGTGATAAAGGGGTTGTCAATCCCTTCACGGTCACTCGCAAAAGTGAGATCTAATAAAGATAGTAAAGTAAATATTTTTGGTATTTTTGTTGTATAGATTGGAAAGTAAAGATTGCAAAATAGTAAACGAGATGCGATGTAAATAAAAGAGATGCAATATAATAAGAAAGAGACCCGGGGGCCATAGGTTTCACTAGTGGCTTCTCTCAAAATAGCATGTATTACGGTGGGTGAACAAATTAATGCCGAGCAATTGATAGAAAAGCGCATAGTTATGAAGATATCTAAGGCAATGATCATGAATATAGGCATCATGTCCGTGTCAAGTAGACCGAAACGATTATGCATCTACTACTATTACTCCACATATCGACCGCTATCCAGCATGTATCTAGAGTATTAAGTTCATAAGAACAGAGTAACGCATTAAGCAAGATGACATGATGTAGAGGGATAAACTCAAGCAATATGATATAAACCCCATCTTTTTATCCTCGATGGCAACAATACAATACGTGCCTTGCTGCCCCTACTGTCACTGGGAAAGGACACCGCAAGATTGAACCCAAAGCTAAGCACTTCTCCTATTACAAGAAAGATCAATCTAGTAGGCCAAACTAAACCGATAATTCAAAGAGACTTGCAAAGATATCAAAGCATGCGTCTAAGAATTCAAAGAAGAACCAAATAATATTCATAGATAATCTTGTTCATAAATTCACAATTCATCGGATCTTGGCAAACACACCGCAAAAGAGTATTACATCAAATAGATCTCCAAGAACATCAAGGAGAACTTTGTATTGAGAATCAATGAGAGAGAAGAAGCCATCTAGCTAATAACTATGGACCCGAAGGTCTGTGGTAAACTACTCACGCTTCATCGGAGAGGCAATGGTGTTGATGTAGAAGCCCTCCGTGATCGATTCCCCCTCAGGCAGATCGTCGGAAAAGGCCCCAAGATGGGATCTCACGGGTACAGAAGGTTGCGGCGGTGGAAAAGTGGTTTCGTGGCTCTCTGCGATCCATCTAGGGTATAAGAGTATATATAGGCGAAAGAAGTACGTCGGTGGAGCTACGAGGGGCCCACGAGGGTGGGGGCGCGCCTACCCCCTGGGCGCGCCCTCCTGCCTGGTGGCTTCCTCGTGGCGTTCTAGACTTCGACTCTAAGTCTTCTGCATTGCTTTCGGTCCAAGAAAGATCACCGTGAAGGTTTCATCCCGTTTAGACTCCGTTTGGTATTCATTTTCTCCCGAACTCTAAAATAGGCAAAAAAAACAGAAATTGGCACTGGGCCTCCGGTTAATAGGTTAGTCCCACAAATAATATAAAAGAGCATATTAAAGCCCATTAAACATCCAAAACAGATAATATAATAGCATGGAACAATAAAAAATTATAGATACGTTGGAGACGTATCAAGCACATGATTCCGCGCGTCAAAAATACCTTTTTCAAATGTAAAGAAATTTGAAAAAATAGATGTGTTCGTGATTACACTCAATTCTGCCAGCAGAATTTTAGGTGGAAATCTTCACAATTCATTTACAAAACTCCATGGGGTGCATTAAGGGGTTGTTTGGATAAGGGGATTATACTGAATTGGTTTCCTCTAAACACGTTTAGTCCTAAAACTACGTTTGGTTAGGGTAACAAACCTTAGGATAAATAAGAATTGGTTTTCATAAAACAGCAAAGGTGAGCTTTTGGAAAAACGACTATAGTTTTTCTACAAATCTGTTTAGCTAATCTACATTCATACACCTCTACGCTTCAATCGCACATGACATTGCATGTAGCTTGTCACCGTCGTGATTCGGCACACCCCAGTCGCTCCTTGACGCTGGCAAGCTCTGCGTCGAGTTTGTGCGACCCTGAGCGCCGCCAGCGGCCGCCGTCCATGTCGCAAGCCACGAACGCCAATCGGCCCTACCCGCCGCCGCTCAAGATGGAGACCCTAGAGGGTGGAGCCATCGTATGAGGAGCACCACTTCATTGTGAGCAAGAGCCCTCTGACATTGTCGTTGATGATCTTGCGCATGTCCTCTACAAGGATGCTGGCGTACAGATCAGACGTGCGGTCGTGCGGGAAGTCAGAAACCGATACATTAGGTGACACCGCTACAGCGCAGCGAACCGATAGCTCCTCCTGGCATTAGAAGAAAGATGGCACCACCGTAGGGGTCGACGGTGCCTCGGAGAGCGCGGCACCCACGGGCCGGTGCTACCAACTCCTCCGGTGTCGGTAACGACATCTGCGTCGAGGGCGGACAAAGTCATGCGACGATGACAAGCTACATGGTGTGTTGAGCTTCGGTAGAAAGCTTGGTGGAAGGCCATGGCTGCCAGCTCTCGACCGGTGCGTGCTCTTGTCTTGGCTCCCGAGACTGCTGCAACGAGGGTCGAGCCTCTTATCCAGTTCATTCAGATCAACGGGTCTAATCTAACTCAAACAAGGTTTTGTAAAAACAACTTCTTAGTCCAAACAAAGAATTCCAAAAACTTGTGTTAACAGAATAGCTAACTAAAACTTGTTTTCCTATAATTTATCCTAAAATATGTTTTCTAAAACCTGAACTGTATCATCCAACAAAACACAAAAAGTTGCAGCTAAGCTAAAGAGAGAAACATCATCCTGTCCAAAGTAGCATCCGTCCGAATTGAATCTTGTCGTCGTGGCTACAACACCTACACGCCGTGGCCTCCGAGTAGAGGCTAAAACAACATACCACAAAGCATGCAAGCCAGGAGGAAAAAAGTGGGTCCCCATCGCCCAGAAAGGTCGTTGATTGATGGGGACGAAGAGCAGGTCGTCGACCCTTGTCGTCGCATCTAGGGTAGGACGAGCACTTCAACATACCCTGTCACCTTTCTTCCAGCATCGACAAGCTTCGATTTACAAATATGTGCATTTTTAAACGACATGTGAATACCGTTTTGAACAATTAAAAAACATAGAAATCTTAGAGTATAGAATTCCTATATGAAACTTTTCTTTGTCATGGTTTGGATCATAGGGAATTGATATTCCATGTTCCTTCAAAATTCCTATGGAATCGGCTATTTTGGAGAATAACAAGGCCCGTTATAGCGTCAAAACTCAAAAACATATAAATTGAAATGTTATGTACCTAAGGATGGTCATAATGGGGAGTAACTTAGACTAGTGTCATGCATATGTCACTATATGTGTTACTACCCTCATCGTGCAAAGTGTCATGGAAGTAGTATCATAACATTGCCACATCACTATACAATTGTGAATGGAACCACCTGAACATATAATCATGCATGGGAAAAGACCCACCACAATATTCAACCATGCATGGAAAACCGTTTTCATCTTAATCAGTCTTTTACATTCAATAAATACAGTTAAAAACATTCAATAAATACAGTTAAAACTACATACACATGACACTAATTATTCAAAGTCGTTACATCAATCCCTCGTACAAATGCATAGGATTGCAAGGCTATGCCTTAACCCGTTGTCTTTTCGAACTAATCACACATGACGATCGGATCGCAAGAGAAAATGATTGAAGGAGACATAAAGATGAATACTTATTTGATAATATGTCCTACAATGGTTGTCGGGTGCGATAACAAGTTAACAACTACAATATAACTATCTTGGAGGAGAGATGTTTGCGGTGATGGTGATGGCGGCGGCTGTGACGATGAGACGGGGAATGACAGCGACTAGGGTCAAAAAATGGCTTCTAATTAGCGAATGATGTTCTCGACGCTCTCCTGTTGAGATTTTGGTGTTGTCCCATTTATAATAGTTGGAGGGTTGGACTTCACGGAGCTGCCATCACTTGGCTGGAGCACGTGCACTCACACCAGACGCCGTCTTGTGCTTTGGATATATTGTTGCGCTTCTGATTTCCTTCATTCATTCTCCATTTTTTTGTTTCCCATCTAAGTGATGATTTATCTTCATATTTGGCATATATTTTCATGTGTAACGAATTAAACCAATGATTTCACAATCTCTCGCATTCATTAGTCATTAAGTGGCATATTAGAGTGATTTTCTCAGAATAAAAAAACCAGTTTAATCAATGGCGGGATGAGCACAAAAGTGTCACTCATCACTTGGCTGTGTAAAGCACCACTACTAGTGTTGTTTCTGGTGGCGGTGGTGATGGCGTGCATGATGACCGATGACGAAGAGACAATGATGATGTACACTTTGTGATAGCTAGGGTTTGAAAACTATTGTCGGCATGTATATTTTGATGGGGTAGTATATATTAAACCCTTCACACTGATGACGAACTTGTGATGGTAGGATTACACCCTTTTTTATGTGGTGCTAGGATGATGTTATAGTAGCTAGGATGGACTTGCTCTGCATTTATGACCATGCATGCCTAAGTTTTTTTCTATTCGTGTGTAGTGTGTTACTTTGCTTGCTGCTTGAATTGTTGCTCTTTTGTCATGCTAGGCACATTGGTATGTGGTGTATGGACGAAGCGTTTCAGGGGTTTACAGTTTATGAAAATACACGTCAAGGACAGGTGATCCGTTACAAGACAACTTCTTCAAACGGTTTAAGAGTAGACATGAGGCGGAGGATGCTTACTTCAAGTTTGTGCTCAAGCAGAAGAGCAGTGTTGAAGTAAGAAAGCCTTCTTGCCAGTTTGGGTTACGTGGGATGAAAAAAATCATCATCATTGCCCAGTTCATCGTGATTGTACTTCTGTTTTATTGGTGTATCATATGTAGATGAAGAGCTCATCACAAAGGGTACAAGGTAAGCGTACCTGACCGAATGTATGCAACCAAACATCATGAAATGCATCAACACATCTATATGCAGACAACCAAATGTGGAGTTGAAAAATGATATTATGCAGGCAGACAACATGCAGACAATCAAACCATGTGTACGACATGACATGGTTTTCAGCTTGGGCTGTCTCGAGTGAGACACATATGTGTAGGATCGAAAGTATGTCTAGAGGGGGGTGATTAGACTACTTGACCAAATAAAAATCTAGCCTTTTCCCAATTTTAAGTCTTGGCAGATTTTAGCAACTCAACACAAGTCAAGCAATCAACCTACACATGTAATTCTAAGAGTATAGCAGCGGAATGTAAATCATTCCATATGAAGGTAAAAGGGGAGTTGGAGGGAGCAAACGCAATGTAGACACGGGGATTTTTGGCGTGGTTCCAATAGGTGGTGCTATCGTACATCCACGTTGATGGAGACTTCAACCCACGAAGGGTAACGGTTGCGCGAGTCCACTTGCCTCACTTGGGTAGATCTTCACAAAGTAGGCGATCTCCTTGCTCTTACAAACTCCTTGGTTCGACTCCATAATCTTGACGGAGGATCCCAAGTGACATCTAACCAATCTAGGAGACACCACTCTCCAAAAGGTAATAGATGGTGTGTTGATGATGAACTCCTTGCTCTTTTGCTTCAAATGATAGTCTTCCCAACACTCAATTCTCTATCACAGATTTGGATATGGTGGAAAGATGATTTGAGTGGAAAGCAACTTGGGGAAGGCTAGAGATCAAGATTCTTGTGGTTGGATTGGAATATCTTGGTCTCAACACATGAGTAGGTGGTTCTCTCTCAGAAAATGAATGCTAGAAGTGTAGGCACATTCCGATAGCTCCCTCCACGAATGGAGGAAGGCTGGAGGGGTATATATAGCCTCCACACAAAATCTACCTGTTACACACAATTTACCAAACTCGGTGGGACCGAATAGTGAAACTCGGTCAGACCGGTTCAGTTCAAAATGTGAAAATTAGGCTTTTCGGTGGGACCGACATGATCAAGTCGGTGGGATCGATATGTTAGGGTTAGGGCATAACTTGATCTTGGTGAGACCGATCACATGAACTCGGTGGGACCGATTTCAGTAATAGGCAAACAGAGAGTTGGTCAGGCAAACTCGGTGGGACCGATCGCTCATTTCGGTGAGACCGAAACGTTATGAAAAGGAAACAGAGAGTTTGCATTGAGAACTCAGTGGGACCGATCGCTCATCTCGGTTAGACCGAAACATTATGAAGGGAAATAGAGAGTTTGCAATCCCATCTCGATGAGACCGAGATCCCTATCGGTGAGACCGAACTGATTAGGGTTTCTGGCTATGGCTATGTCAAATGAACTCGGTGGCGTCCGATGGATCAAATCGGTGGGGCCGAGTTTGACTTTAGGTTTAGGACAAATGTGGAAATGAGAAAGTGGTTGAGGGCTTTTGGAGCATATCACTAAGCATTTTGAGCAAGCAAGCCATTAAGCAACACCTCATCCCCTTTTAATAGTATTGGCTTTTCCTATGGACTCAATGTGATCTTGAATCACTAAAATGAAAATGTAGAGTCTTGAGCTTTCGCCAATATGTGTCCTTAGCATTTTAAGGGGTCCACATCTCTAGTCCATGCCATGCCAATCATTGAACTTTCTGAAATGATCATCTAGAAAGAGTATTAGTTCAATGAGCTATATGTTGTTAACAATTACCAAAACCACCCAGGGATTAGTTGCACTTTCAATCTACCCCCTTTTTGGTAATTGATGACAACATATATATCAAAGCTTTGACAAATGATAATAAGAATGAAATACATCGTCGCTTTGAGAAGTATGTGATAAGCAAGAGCTCCCCCTAAATTTGTGCATTATTTAAAATTTGCTTTTGAATGCAAATGCACAATCGATTAGGATCCTGGGTTACTCTTCCATGTCACATACATCTTGGTGGAGCGCTCAAAATGATAAAATATGGAATATGCACTCATCACCAAGACAAAATGTGAATGATCATACATGAGAGATAGAGAATATCATCATCCAAGCACAAACATTAAAGTATGATATGATCAAACACATGAGCATACAAGTATCTCACACACACAAACATAGAGTATCAACCAAACAAGCAAACAAATAAGTAGCAAGAGACAGCAAAAAGAAGCAAAGCTCTCTCTCTCGAAGCCTATGATCTATACACTTTCTCCCCTTGGGCAACAAGTTACCAAAAAAAGCTTGAAAATGCATAGTGCTATGCGGCTCTCTAAGCTTGATCTTCGGGAGCTCCGGAGTGCGAACGTGGCGTGAAGACTGGGGAGCTGGTGGCGTTGCAACTAGAGGGGCAACTGAAGCTGTGGCTGTAGGAGCTGAAGTTGTAGCTCTAGTGTTTCTCACTGGCACAGCTGCAGACCGCTATCTTCTGGGCACCCTTTGATAAGCATTAGTGGTGATCTTGTCGCTCCTATCCTCAAGCTCTTCTTGGATCTTCTCCACAGAAGTCTAAAGTTCTGTCACCTTGACACCCAAGTCATGAAGTTTTGTCTCAAAAATTCTCTGAAGACTCTCTTGATTCTGAGTCGGGGTGGCCAATGATAACCCACAAGTATAAGGGATCACAACAATTTTCGAGGGTAGAGTATTCAACCCAAATTTATAGATTCGACACAAGGGGAGCCAAATAATATTTGAAGGTATTAGCAGCTAAGTTGTCAATTCAACCACACCTGGAGATTAATTATCTGCAGAAAAGTGATAAGCAGCAAAGTAGTAAGATAGTTTTGATAATAGTAGCAGCAGTAACGGCAACGGTAACAGTGATAGCAGTAATTTTGTAGCAAGTGCAACAGTAACGATAGTAGTACTAACTTAGCAAGAACAATATAGGATAAATTCGTAGGCATTGGATCGGTGACTTCTTGGATGATATTCATCATGAGACAGTTATAATCTAGGGCGATACGGCACTAGCTCCAGGTCGTCAATATAATGTAGGCATGTATTCCGTAAATAGTCAGACGTGCTTATGGAAAGAACTTGCATGGCATCTTTTGTCCTACCCTCCCGTGGCAGCGGGGTCCATATTGGAGACTAAGGGATATTAAGGCCTCCTTTTAATAGAGAACCGGAACAAAGCATTAACACATAGTGAATACATGAACTCCTCAAACTACGGTCATCACTGGGAGTGGTCCCGACTATTGTCACTCCGGGGTTGCCGGATCATAACACGTAGTAGGTGACTATAACTTGCAAGATCGGATCTAGAACATGGATATAATTGTGATAACATAAACGGTTCAGATCTGAGTTCATGGCACTCAGGCCCAAAGTGACAAGCATTAAGCATGGCAAAGTCATAGCAACATCAATCTTAGAACATAGTGGATACTAGGGATCAAGCCCTAATAGAACTAACTCGATTACATGATGAATCTCATCCAACTCCTGACCGACCAGTGAGCCCACGAAGGAATAACTCACTCCCGGTGGGGAGCATCATGGAATTGGCGATGGAGAAGGGTTGGTGATGATGAAGAACGAAGACCCCCCTCTCCGGAGCCCCAAACGGACTCCAGATCTGGCCTCCCGATGAAGAACAAGAGGTGACGGCGGCTCCGTCTCGTGGACCGCGATAATTCTTTCTCCCTGATTTTTTTCTGGAAAAATAGGATTTTATAGCGTCAGTTTCAGGGTCTGCGAGGCCACCAGGTGGGGACAACCCACCTGGGCACGCCAGGAGGGGGGCGCGGCCTGGTGGGTTGTGCCCACCCAGGTGCCCCCTCCGGTGGATCTTGGCTCCAGAAATTCTTATTTATTGAACAAAAAGTCCTCGCAAAGTTTTGTCCCATTCCGAGAAAACTTTTATTTATGCACAAAAACAACACCATGGTAGTTCTGCTAAAAACAACGTCAGTCCGGGGTTAGTTTCATTCAAATCATGCAAATTAGAGTCCAAAACAAGAGGAAAAGCGTTAAGAAAAGTAGATACGTTGGAGACGTATCAACTCCCCCAAGCTTAAACCTTTGCTTGTCCTCAAGCAATTCAGTTGATAAACTGAAAGTGAAAAAGAAAAACTTTTACGAACTCCTTTGCTCTTGTTTGCATAAATAAGCTTAAACAACACCCAGGTTTTCAGCCAACATTATAACTAACCATGCCGACAATAACTCTTAAAGATTATATTAACTCATATCAATGACATAATCAGCTAGCGAGCAATTATAAGGTATCTCAAATAGCAACACATTGTCAAGACAACCATGATATAATATGACAATAGTGGTATCTCGCTAGCCCTTTCTGAGACCGCAAAACATAAATGCAGAGCACCTCCAAAGTTCAAGCAGCGACTAAACATTGTAATTCATGGTAGAAAAGATCCAGTCATGATGCACCCAACATTAGCTACACATAACGCATAAGTCATGACAGCAGTACTCTCAGGTTCTAGCGCTTGTTTTAGAAGGTGATGACTCAACATAAAAGTAAATAGATAGTCCCTTCGCAGAGGGAAGCAGTGATTTGCAGAGGTGCAAGAGCTCAAGTTTTTAAAACAGAGGTAAATGATATTTTGAGACATGCACCCTTTTCATTTACTTCACGACCATCAGTTATCAATATCTTCCATGCTAAGCACGCTAGTGGCGGTTCCCAAGCGATAAAAGTAAAGGATTTGACTCCAGTGGGAGTTTTTGTTTGATTATTTGTAAGCTTTTTCTGTCTGCAGTTTGGGACTGGGCATCCCTATTACCGCTCTTTTCTCGTGCGATGGCGAGTGAATAAACACTCAACGTGAGAATAACCCGCTTAGCATGGTATGGTGGAGTCATCTGGAATAACTTTTGGCTTCAAGGTTTTTTATGTACAACCAGAATTCCCACTTAGTACAGGCGAAGGCTAGCAATTAGGTTGAGAAGCGGCCAGCTAGAGAGCAACAACGGTCATGAACATGCACTATGCATAAGTAACATTGGACACTAGCATGAGTAGGATATGAACACCATGGACATAAATATCATAGAGGCTATGTTGGTTTTGATTCAACTACATGCATGAACATGTGCCAAGTCAAGCCGCTTGAACATTTAGAGGAGGATACCATATCATCATACTACATCACAATCATTTTAACGCAATGTTGATATCCAAGATAAATCATTATCCACTCCCAGCTACTTATGCATGGCATGAGAAACTATAATCTCCAATTGTCATTGCAAACATGTTTAATCATAATGGGCTGAATCATGGATACTAGGTTAAACATATTTACACAAACAGAACAAGTCGAGTTCATACCAGTTTCTCTCTGCCACGGCCAGTTCATCGAATATCGTCATTATTGCCTTTCACTTGCACGACCGAACGATACGAAAAAATAATAATAGTGCAAGAGTGTCGTGGGCTAAGCTGGAATCTGCAAACATTTTATTCAACGGGAGAAGACAAGGTAAAATGAGCTCTTTATTAGTTCAACAGTTATTCATATGAGAGCCACTCAACATTTTCATCGTGGTCTTCTCCTCGGTACAACTCGAATAAAAAGAAAATAAATTCAGAGAAACACACTGAAATATTTTTGGAGTTTTTGGTTTTCTTGAACAAGCAAATAAAAGGGAAAAGCAAAAACGAGAAAAACTATTTACACGGGAAAGCTCCCAACAAGCAAAAGAAGAACAAGGAAATCTTTTTGGGTTTTCTTTTTAGTGCTACAGCTAAGCATGCATAGAAAGTAAACTAACTACAACTAATTTTTTTGGGTTTTTCTAAAGTTTTTAAAGCACACTAGAAGAAAGCAAGAAAATAAAATTAAGCATGGATGATATAATGAAAAAGTGTGAACACTGACAAATGAAATAAGTGGACATGAATGTAATGTCGGTGGAAACACGTACTCCCCCAAGCTTAGGCTTTTGGCCTAACTTGGTAAACAGTAAGTAGCCTGGATAGTAGTCGGGGTGCTGAGGAGCGGGCATCCACTCATCCCACTGCTGGGGCTCCTCCTCTGTCTCTGCAGCAGCCTGAGTGTTCCCATAGGCGATGATGTCCGCAGGCATAATCCTATATCCGCCCCTGGCAACCGAATCAAACAAAACAGGAGCAGGCAATGGAATAATATCACGAGTTTCATGATAAAAACCAGGTTATAAGGGATAGGAATGGCAGGGTAATCTCGTGCAATAAAATGGTGGTGTTCCATGGCTGCGCGGTCTAGGTAAACCTTGGTCAGAGGGTAATCATGATGTCGTATCTCAACATTAAAGTGAGCTGCCAGACGAGTAGCAAAAATCCCACCATGTATTTTACCCTTGGACTTATTAATGTGGAGGCGACAAGCCACAATAGCTCCCAAGCTATAAGTGTTGTCGCCCTCTAGTGCACGACCTAAAACAGCAAGGTCTAGTGAACTGAGTACACCCACCTTCTCTCTAGCAAGAAAGCATTTTGTAATGAAAAGAGCAAAGTAATGAACAGCAGGAAAATGCAAGCCAGTGGTAGTGATAGCTGACACCCCTCTCTCATCTCCCACTGTCAAGGTGCGATAAAAGGCCTCAAACTCTGCTGGCCTAGGCTCAGCTAAACTCCCATCAGAAGGGATCATGCATATGTTACAAAATTCAGTAAGTGGTATCTGATGGTTTTCAGCATATAAATCAAACCGCACTTCAGGAGGATTATTCCTATAAAGGAAAGTAAAACTTTGAACAAAGATGTTTGTGAGGATTTGATGTTGTTCACAATCATCTGCGATGAAGTCGGTGAGGCCAGCATTAGCAGCATATTGTGTGAACTCATGAAGGATTCCAGCCTCTTCCATGAACTGGGTGTGCGGCCATTCGCACGGCCGTACCTCCGCCAACCTCCGAGGATTGAGATCACTGTCAGAAGACTCGCCAATAACACCCTCGGAGTTCTTCTTGGAAGCAAACTTCCTAAAGATGTTCATCTTTTTCCTATGAACAAAAATTCTGAAATTTTTAGTCCACAAACTTTTCTCAACAAAACTTCACAAAATTGGTAGCAACTACTCACAAGGATACATAGAGGCCATAGCAAGCATTCAAACCACTTAGAACTCTAAGAATTTAACATGCAAGCTCATCTACAGCAGCACCAAGAGTAGCTAATTATTCAAAATATAAACCACTAAAACAAAAACTAATTGGACAACCGGTGGAGTCACATAGTGATACGTCTCCAACGTATCTACTTTTCCTAACGCTTTTCCTCTTGTTTTGGACTCTAATTTGCATGATTTGAATGAAACTAACCCCGGACTGACATTGTTTTCAGCAGAACTACCATGGTGTTGTTTTTGTGCAGAAATAAAAGTTCTCGGAGTAGAACGAAACTTTGCAAGGAATTTTTATATAATATATAAGAATTTCTGGAGCCAAGACCTACCGGAGAGGGGCACCTGGTTGGGCACAACCCACCAGGGCGCGCCCCCTCTCCTGGCGCGCCCAGGTGGGTTGTCCCCACCTGGTGGCCCTGCAGACCCTGAAACCGACGCTATAAAATCCTATTTTTCTAGAAAAAAACCAGGGAGAAAGAATTATCGTGATCCACGAGACGGAGCCGCCATCACCTCTTGTTCTTCATCGGGAGGCCAGATCTGGAGTCTATTTGGGGCTCCGGAGAGGGGGATCTTCGTTCTTCATCATCACCAACCCTTCTCAATCGCCAATTCCATGATGTTCCCCACCGGAGTGACTAATTCCTTCGTAGGCTCGCTAATCGGTGAGAAGTTGGATGAGATTCATCATGTAATCGAGTTAGTTTTGTTAGGGCTTGATCCCTAGTATCCACTATGTTCTTAGATTGATGTTGCTATGACTTTGCTATGCTTAATGCTTGTCACTTTCGGCCCGGGTGCCATGAACTCAGATCTAAACCGTTTATGTTATCATCATTATATCCATGTTTTAGATCCGATCTTGCAAGTTATAGTCACCTAATACGTGCTATGATCCGGCAACCCCAGAGTGACAATAGTCGGGACTACTCCCAGTGATGACCGTAGTTTGAGGAGTTCATGTATTCACTATATGTTAATGCTTTGTTCCGGTTCTCTATTAAAAGGAGGCCTTAATATCCCTTAGTTTCCAATATGGACCCCGCTGCCATGGGAGGGTAGGACAAAAGATGTCATGCAAGTTCTTTCCATAAGCACGTATGACTATTTACGGAATACATGCCTACATTATATTGACGAACTGGAGCTAGTGCCGTATTGCCCTAGGTTATAACTGTCTCATGATGAATATCATCCAACAAGTCACCGATCCAATGCCTACGAATTTACCTTATATTGTTCTTGCTAAGTTACTACTGCTATCATCACTGTTACACTTGCTACAAAATTACTGCTATCACTGTTACCATTGCCGTTGCTACTATCACTACTATCAAAACTATCATACTACTTTGCTACTGATTTCCTTGCTGCTGATAATTAGTCTCCAGGTGTGGTTGAACTGAGAACTCAACTGCTAATACCTTCAAATATTCTTTGCCCCCCCTTGTGTCGAATCTAGAAATTTGGGTTGAATACTCTACCCTCGAAAACTGTTGCGATCCCCTATACTTGTGGGCTATCAAGACCTTTTTCTAGCACCATTGACGGGGCGCATAGCTATATTAGTTGAGTCACTTGGGATTATTATCATACTATCACTATGAAGAATCTGAAGGATGCTAAGACTAAGATATTTCCCTCAAAGATGAGGGGAGGTAAGGAACTGCCATCCAGTTCTGCTTTAGATTCACCTTCTATTATAAGTAAACTTTCAACACCACCACATGCTATTAATTCTGCTATGTCGTAAGTTATTGATGATGCTACTTCTGCTATGGATAATGCTTATGATGATGCTAGTACCTTGCTTAATGATGATGTTCCACTTGGTGAATTTCTTGATAAACAAATTTCTAGAGTAATACAACATGATGTTGTTCAATCTGATGATGAGCTTGAAATAGAATCTCGTGAAACACCTGCTAGAACTAGCCTTCCTAGATATGAATTGCCTAAGGTACCGGAAGGTTATGTTATGAATGAGGAGACAACTAGAGATATTCTTGCTTGTAAGGATACAGATGATCTAGAGAAATTATTACGCAAGTATAAAGAAAAAACCTCTGAATGCTAGAATGAAATATGATCCTAAGTTTGCTACTTCACCTATCTTTATTGATGATAAGGATTATGAATTCTCTGTTAACCAGAGTTAATTACTTTGGTTGAATCTTATCCTTTCCATGGTTATGAAACCGAAACTGTTGTGGCACATCTTACTAAGTTGAATGATATAGCCACCCTTTTTACTCATGATGAGAAAACTCGCTATTACTTTATTCTCAAATTATTTCCGTTCTCATTAAAGGGTGATGCTAAAGCTTGGTACAATACTCTTGCTCCTGGTTGTGTGCGTAGTCCCCAGGATATGATTTATTACTTCTCTGAAAATATTTTCCTGCTTATAAGAAACAACCCGCCTTACATGAAATATTTAACTTTGTTCAAACTAAAGAAGAGAGTCTCCCACAAGCTTGGGGGAGGCTTTGCCAATTACTTAATGCTTTGCCTGATCATCCTCTTAAGAAAAATGAAATACTTGATATCTTCTATAATGGACTAACCGATGCTTCTATGGACTTCCTAGATAGTTGTGCTGGTTGTGTTTCCAGGGAATGAACTGTTGGACAAGCTGAAGAATTATTGAATAACATATTGAAAAATTATGATGATTGGACTCTTCCTGAACCATCGCCTAAATCCACTCCAAAGAAGAGGTGTATATTATATCTCAGTCCTGAAGATATGCAAGAGGCAAAGAAATCTATGAAGGAAAAAGCTATCAAAGTTGAGGATGTTAAAAATTTACCTCCTATTGAAGAAATACATGGGCTTGATACACCACCAATGCCTAAGGTGGTAGAGGTAAATTCTCTAATGAAGTTCAATGATAATGACAATCCTCACAATATGCATCCTAGCCAATGCCTTTATGAGTTTGAAAACTACATTAGAAAACAAGATCACTTCAATGCAAATGTTATGAAAAAATTGAAATATAGTTCTGATATGATTGCTCGCTTGAGTGACTTGTTATTTAGAATCTCAAATGATGTTAGAGGTGTTGGAAAACATGCTTCTATGGTTCAAACTCAGTTAGAACAAGTTGCTAAATCACAAAGAGAATTGCTTGATGAAATGAATAATAATATACATGACTTTGTTGTTAGAGTTGTAACTAGAGGAGGTAAAATGACTCAGGAACCACTTTATCCTGAGGGACACCCTAAAAGAATTGAACAAGGTTTACAAAGAGTTAACATTGATGCACCTAGTCCTTCTAGAAAGAAAAAGAAAAATGATAAGACTTTGCATACTTCTAGTGAACCTGAAATAGAAAAACCTTCTGATGATGATAATGAAACTTCTATCTCAAATGCTGAAACTCAATCTGGTAATGAACATTCACCTAGTGATAATGAAAAAGATAATGATGATGTTCATGAAGACACTCAAACAAATAATAAAGAACCAGACAATGATGTTGAGATAGAACCACCTGTTGATCTTGATAACCCACAACCTAAGAATAAAAGATATGACAAAAGAGACTTTGTTGCTAGAAAACACGGTAAAGAAAGAGCACCGTGGGTTCAAAAACCTATGCCTTTTCCACCCAAGTCAACTTAAAAGAAAGATGATGATGAATTTGAACGCTTTGCTGAAATGCTGAGGCCAGTCTTTTTGCGTACTCGCTTGACTGATATCTTGAAAATGCCTCCTTATGCAAAGTACATGAAAGACATCATCACTAATAAGAGAAAAATACCAGAAGCTGAAATCTCCACTATGCTTGCTAATTATACTTTTAAAGATGGCGTACCTAAAAAACTTGGAGATCCTGGAATACCAACTATACCTTGCCCCATCAAAAAGAATTATGTGAAAACAGCTTTGTGTGATTTAGGAGTTGGTGTTAGTGTTATGCCCTTCTCTTTATATAAAAGACTTGATTTGAATAAACTCACACCTACTGAAATATCTTTGCAAATGGCTGACAAATTGATACGTCTCCAATGTATCTATAACTTTTTATCGTTCCATGCTATTATATTATCTGTTTTGGATGTTTAATGGGCTTTAATATGCTCTTTTATATTATTTTTGGGACTAACCTATTAACCGAAGGCCCAGTGCCAGTTGCTGTTTTTTGCCTATTTCAGTGTTCCATAGAAAAGGAATATCAAACAGAATCCAAACGGAACGAAACCTTCGCGAGGATCTTTCTTGGAACAAACGCAATCTAGGAGACTTGGAGTGGAAGTTAGAGACGCAACGAGGCGGCCACGAGGCAGGAGGGCGCGCCCAGGGGGGTAGGCGCGCCCCCCACCCTCATGGGCCCCTCGTAGCTCCACCGACCTACTTCTTTCTCCTATATATACTCTTATACCCTGAAAACATCCAGGAGAGCCACGAAACCACTATTCCACCACCGCAACCTTCTGTACCCGTGAGATCCCATCTTGGGGCCTTTTCCGGCGATCTGCCGGATGGGGATTCGATCACGGAGGGCTTCTACATCAACACCATAGCCTCTCCGATGATGTGTGAGTAGTTTACCACAGACCTTCGGGTCCATAGTTATTAGCTAGATGGCTTCTTCTCTCTCTTTGGTTGTCAATACAAAGTTCTCCTCGATGTTCTTGGAGATCTATTCGATGTAATACTTTTTGCGGTGTGTTTGCCGAGATCCGATGAATTGTGGGTTTATGATCAAGATTATCTATGAACAATATTTGATTCCTCTGAATTCTTATATGCATGATTTGATATCTTTGCAAGTCTCTTCGAATTATCGGTTTAGTTTGGTCTACTAGATTGATCTTTCTTGCAATGGGAGAAGTGCTTAGCTTTGGGTTCAATCTTGTGGTCCTTTCCCAGTGACAGAAGGGGCAGCAAGGCACGTATTGTATTGTTGCCATCGAGGATAAAAAGATGGGTTTTATATCATATTGCTTGAGTTCATCCCTCTACATCATGTCATCTTGCTTAATGCGTTACTTTGTTCTTATGAACTTAATACTCTAGATGCATGTTGGATAGCGGTCGATGTGTGGAGTAATAGTAGTAGATGCAGAATCGTTTCGGTCTACTTGACACGGACGTGATGCCTATGTTCATGATCATGGCTAGATATTCTCATAACTATGCGCTTTTCTATCAATTGCTCGACAGTAATTTGTTCACCCACCGTAATATATGCTATCTTGAGAGAAGCCACTAGTGAAACCTATGGCCCCCGGGTCTATTTTACATCATATTAGTTTATCGTCAACTTGCCAATTTCTGTCACCGTTTATTTTGCAATCTTTACTTTCCAATCTATACAACAAAAATATCAAAAATATTTATCTTATTATCTTTATCAGATCTCCTTTTGCAAGTGGTCGTGAAGGGATTGACAACCCCTTTATCGCGTTGGTTGCAAGGTTCTTGATTGTTTGTGCATGTACTAGGCGATTTGCGTGTAGTCTCCTACTGGATTGATACCTTGGTTCTCAAAAACTGAGGAAAATACTTACGCTACTTTGCTGCATCACACTTTCCTCTTCAAGGGAAAACCAACGCATGCTCAAGAGGTAGCAAGAAGGATTTCTAGCACCGTTGCCGGGGATATCTACGCTCAAGTCAAGACATACCAAGTACCCATCAGAAACTCTTATCCCTCGCATTACGTTATTTGCCATTTGCCTCTCGTTTTCTTCTCCCCCACTTCACCTTTGCCTTTTCTTTGCCTTCTTCCCGTATGTCTTTTTGTTTGTGTTTCCATGTGCCTTCTATTTGCTTGCATCTTTGCTTGCTAAAGATCTATTTATATGGATCCACTTAAAGTGTTCTACTTGGATCATCTTCGATCTATATGTGCTCGTGCTGAAACCCAAACTAGTTTAGTTGAGGGAAAATCTTTAGATGAGCATGCTCATTTTGTGCGTCATCGTTTGTCTGAAAAAGGGAATCTCTTATGGTATCAAATAAATAGTTTGCTATGCTATGCTATGCTTGGAATCTTTGTGAAATTTATGATTTTACTTGTTTCTCTAAGAACCCTAAAAACACCTTCCCTACCTATGTGAGTTTAATGATAATGAAATCTTATCTTCTTATGCAAAGGGTGTTTATAGTTACTATGATATAGAACAAGTTGAAGAATTTGTCATTTTTAAGGGTGCTCATGAAGTTGCTTCTTTGATTGAAATGTATGATATTACTCTCTACAAATCTGAAAATTCTTACATACTTAAATGTTGCTATGAAAACAATGCTCATAATGCCTATGTTAAGGAATTTATTGAGAAAATGGCCGTTGATTTGGAAGAGAATAATGATATGCATGAATCTATAGATAACTATGATTCCGATGATTTGATTGAAATATCCCTTGATGAATATGATGCTTGCTATTTTTGTGGCCATGATGCCAATATTTATGAAGACGAATTTGCTATAGTTCCTTATGTTAAACATGAGATCGTTGCTATTGCACCCATACTTGATAGTTCCTTCGATGAAAAGCATGATTGCAATAATCTTATTATAGATTCTCTTAATGTGCAAAACCCTAAGCCTGGGGATGCTAGTTTTGCTATGTCTACTACTTGTTGCAATGATCATGATTGGGGTGATTCTTATGATCTTGAAAATTTATTTAAGCCCCATGATGAATATGAGATTGATAATAGTGTTTGCAATAATATTGAAAACGGGTTTGGAAGAGTGTCAAATTTAGATCCCACATATTTGGAGAATGTTCAATCTTATGATATTTTTGATAAAAGTGGGTTTGGAGAGGTCATGACTTTAGTTAATGATAATCCCACTATTTTGGAAGAGTGTCAACTTCGCATGCATGTGGATCGTGTTGAGAATATGTTATGTGATATCTATTTTGTTGAATTTGCCTATGATCCTACATGTAACTGTTATGAGAGAGGAAAATATGGGTGTAGAAATTTTTATCTTACTAAATTACCTCTCGTCATGTTGAGATTGCTATCGTCTCTTTCTTCTTCCTTGCATATGCTAATTTTTCCTTGCTATGATAATTTATTGCTTATAAAATGCCTATGCGTAGGAAGTATGCTAGACTTAGATGTGTTTATCACATGTTCTATGATGCTCTCTTTGTGCTTTAATTCTTGTCTTTGATGTGAGCATCATTAAAATTATCAATGCCTAGCTAGGGGCGTTAAACGATAGCGCTGGTTGGGAGGCAACCCAATTTTATTTTATTTTTTGCTTTTTGTTCCTGTTTAGTAATAAGTAATTCATCTAGACTCTTTTTAGATGTGGTTTTATGTTTTAACTAGTGTTTGTGCCAAGTATAACCTTTGGGAAGACTTGGGTGAAGTCTTTGCGATCTTGCTGTAAAAAACAGAAACTTTAGCGCTCACGAGATTAGCTGCCATTTTTTACTGGAGAGTGATTTTAGGTTGATTATTTTTGCAGATGATTAATAGATAAATTCCTCACGTCCACCAATTTATTTCAGAATTTTTGGAGTTCCAGAATTATATGTTTGATACAGATTACTACAGACTGTTCTGTTTTTGACTGATTCTGTTTCTTGTGTGTTGTTTGCTTATTTTGATGAATCTATGGCTAGTATCGGGAGGTATGAACCATAGAGAAGTTTTAGTACGGTAGGTTTAACACCAATATAAATAAATAATGAGTTCATTACAGTACCTTAAAGTGGTGGTTTGTTTTCTTACACTAACGGAGCTCATGAGATTTTCTGTTTAAGTTTTGTGTTGTGAAGTTTTCAAGTTTTTGGGTAAAGATTTGATGGATTTTGGAATAAGGAGTGTCAAGAGCCTAAGATTGGGGATGCCCCAGGCACCCCAAGGTAAAATTCAAGGACAACCAAAAGCCTAAGCTTGGGGATGCCCCGGAAGGCATCCCCTCTTTCGTCTTCGTCTATCGGTAACTTTACTTGAGGTTATATTTTTATTCACCACGTGATATGCGTTTTGCTTGGAGCGTCTTGTATGATTTGAGTCTTTGCTTTTTAGTTTACCACAATCATCCTTGCTATACACACCTTTTGGGAGAGACACACATGAATCGTAATTTATTAGAATACTCTATGTGCTTCACTTATATCTTTTGAGCTACATAATTTTGCTCTAGAGCTTCGCTTATATCTTTTTAGAGCACGGTGGTGGTTTTATTTTATAGAAATTATTGATCTCTCATGCTTCACTTATATTATTTTGAGAGTCTTTTAGAACAGCATGGTAATTTGCTTTGGCTATAAAATTAGTCCTAATATGATGAGCATCCAAGATGGGTATAATAAAAACTATCATATAAAGTGCATTAAATACTATGAGAAGTTTGATTCCTTATGATTGTTTTGAGATATGAAGATGGTGATATGAGAGTCATGCAAGTTGAGTAGTTGTGAATTTGAGAGATACTTGTGTTAAAGTTTGTGATTCCTGTAGCATGTACGTATGGTGAACCGTTATGTGATGAAGTCGGAGCATGATTTATTTTTTGATTGTCTTCCTTATGAGTGGCGGTCGGGGACGAGAGATGGTCTTTTCCTACCAATCTATCCCCCTAGGAGCATGCGCATAGTACTTCGTTTCAATAATAGATTCTTGCAATAAGTATGTGAGTTCTTTATGACTAATATTGAGTCCATGGATTATATGCACTCTCACCCTTCCACCATTGCTAGCCTCTCTAATTGTTGGGGAACGCAGTAATTTCAAAAAAAATCCTATGCACATGCAAGATCCATCTAGGTGATGCATAGCAACGAGAGGGGAGAGTGTTGTCTATGTACCCTCGTAGACCGAAAGCGGAAGCGATATGACAACACGGTTGATGTAGTCGTACGTCTTCACGATCCGACCGATCCTAGCACCGAACGTATGGCACCTCCGTGTTCAGCACATGTTCAGCTCGATGACGTCCCTCGTACTCTTGATCCAGTTGAGGCCGAGGGAGAGTTTAATCAGCATGACGGTGTGGCGACGGTGATGATGAAGTTACCGGCGCAGGGCTTCGCCTAAGCACTACGACGATATGACCGAGGTGGAAATCTGTGGAGGGGGGCACCGCACACGGCTAAAACAATTGTCAACTTGTGTGTTTTAGGGGTGCCCCCTGGCCACGTATATAAAGGAGCAAGGGGAGGGGGTCGGCGGCCTCATAGGGTGTGCCCCAAGGGGGGAATCCTACTCCTACTAGGAGTAGGTTCCCCCTTTCCTAGTCCAACTAGGAGGGGGAGGAAAGAGGAGGAGGGGAGAAGGAAAGAGGGGCCCGACCCCCAAGCCCTAAACCAATTCGGTTTGGGCCTAGGGGGGCGCGCCCCACACTTCCCTTGCTGCCCTCTATTTCCACTAAGGCCCATGAAGGCCCATTGACCCCCCGGGGGGTTCCGGTAACTCCCCGGTACTCCGGTATTTATCCGGTGACCCCCGGAACCCTTCCGGTGTCCGAATATAACCTTCCAATATATCAATCTTTATGTCTCAACCATTTCGAGACTCCTCGTCATATCCGTGATCTCATCCGAGACTCCGAACAACCTTTGGTACATCAAAACACATAAACTCATAATACCGATTGTCATCGAACGTTAAGCGTGCGGACCCTACGGGTTCGAGAACTATGTAGACATGACCGAGACACATCTCCGATCAATAACCAATAGCGGAACCTGGATGCTCATATTGGCTCCTACATATTCTACGAAGATTTTTATCGGTCAAACCGCATAACAACATACGTTGTTCCCTTTGTCATCGGTAAGTTACTTGCCGTAGATTCGATCGTCGGTATCATCATACCTAGTTCAATCTTGTTACCGGCAAGTCTCTTTACTCATTCCGTAATGCATCATACCGCAACTAACTCATTAGTCACATTGCTTGCAAGGCTTATAGTGATGTGCATTACCGAGAGGGCCCAGAGATATCTCTCCGAAACACGGAGTTACAAATCCTAATCTCGATCTATGCCAACCCAACAAACACCATCGGAAACACCTGTAGAGCATCTTTATAATCACCCAGTTATGTTGTGACGTCTGATAGCACACTAAGTGTTCCTCCGGTATTCGGGAGTTGCATAATCTCATAGTCATAGGAACATGTATAAGTCATGAAGAAATCAATAGCAATAAACTAAACGATCATAGTGCTAAGCTAATGGATGGGTCAAGTAAATCACATCATTCTCTAATGATGTGATCCCATTAATCAAATGACAACTCATGTCTATGGCTAGGAAACTTAACCATCTTTGATTAACGAGCTAGTCAAGTAGAGGCATACTAGTGACACTGTTTTTGTCTATGTATTCACACATGTACTAAGTTTCCGGTTAATACAATTCTAGCATGAATAATAAACATTTATCATGATATAAGGAAATAAATAATATCTTTATTATTGCCTCTAGGGCATATTTCTTCACTAATACCGCGCACCATTCGCCGGTATCATATACCCACCATATACCTTCCTCAAAACAGCCACCATACCTACCTATCATGGCATTTCCATAGCCATTCCGAGATATATTGCCATGCAACTTTCCACCATTCCGTTTATTATGACACGCTCCATCATTGTCATATTGCTTTGCATGATCATGTAGTTGACATCGTATTTGTGGCAAGGCCACCATTCATCATTCATACATGTCACTCTTGATTCATTGCATATCCCGGTACACCGCCGGAGGCATTCACATAGAGTCATATTTGTTCTAAGTATCGAGTTGTAATTCTTGAGTTGTAAGTAAATAAAATTATGACGAACTTCATTATTAGAGCATTGTCCCATGTGAGGAAAGGATGATGGAGACTATGATTACCCCATAAGTCGGGATGAGACTCCGGACGAAAAAAAAGAGGCACTAGTGCGCGTCGGTCCTAAACAAACAGTTTAAAACCCCTTTCCGCGACGGCATTTGGAACTTCGCCAAGTGAGTGTGGGCGATAGGGGGGTCCTTCCCACACGACCCAGAAACCGTCGGGGATAGGGCCCCTACGGTACTCCTACTCGTTTCTGCTCGAATTGCCATCGCAGTCGGTATTCTGTGGTGCTACGTTTACGATGCGCGTCCCATCACAAACGGTTCACTATTATAGAACGTGTATGATGCACGGCCCATCACAAACGGTTCACCGTTAAGAGGATTAGCTAATCGTCGTACGAGTGTTGGACAGGATTACGAAACATCGGACCGTCGTAACATTGTCGTACACGACAACTATCGCACACGCTATTCTGTGGTGCAATGTTTACGATGCATACTTCATCAGAAACAGTTCATGGTTGTGAATCGTGTACGATAAGGCAACTAACACAAACGTTTAGTTTGCCCGCACCGCTTGTGATATTGTCTGACATCGCACACGCTTTGCAAACGGCAACTATCTGCATGCTTGCACACTTTTCCTCTTTGTGAACCGTCTCGGATTATGGTGCATATCGCAAACGTTTGTGTTTTACCAACCGTGTGTGCCGTAATTTAATTGCTGCTTTTCCATATTGTACCGGATTTGGATTTGAATTTGAATGTATGCTACAGCTTTATTCATATCCATCAGGTTCAAACAACCGATGCATTATTCGATTCATAGGTACATATGTTCAAGAATTACATAAGAACCAAATAAAGAATGATGAACCACAGTTCTATACTTGTACTATTAAGGACGGTAAAGAAAGAGGCGAAATATATTCTGGTTGCTGAACAAGGTGAAGCGGAATGCCCATATTGTGCCCTCTTCCATGCAGAAGGCACGCACGACTCTAGTCCAACCCCTTGTGATGGCCGACCGCCCATCCTTCACGGTCTTCATTAAAACATCTAGATAATCATCGTGTTCTGGTAGAAATACTTTAACCTTTGCATGCCCACCAACCATGTAGTTTGAGAGGTAATCTTGAGTAAACTGCTTTGGCAACCACTACAAAGGAATAAGATTTCATACATTGTCATCTAACACAACTCATTATGCGCAGTAAAAAGAAGGCTGCAGAGTTCTTACTTACCATCCTGTAGTTCGCTGTTGTCTTGGATAAAGTGTAAACAAATAGTTTAATTGCCATCTTTGGACCCATTTTACTAACAATCTTTATCAGCTTCCTCACTTGATGTTGGTTCATCGATATCTCATTGCCCCATACGCAGAAAGGGTCGAAACGCAGATCTTTACTAATGACATATGTACCTAAAAGCACCAAGTTAATATTAGAAGCTAAACAGCAATGGCACAATGATGTAGTACAACACTCTTTTATAATATGTCTATATACATTCGTATGTGGTAGTCCATTTGAAATCTCTAAAAAGACAAATATTTAGGAACGGAGGGAGTATCTTATAACAACCAATATACTCACATATTAGATGAATTAACATCTTATATTATGGGCCAGAAGGAGTTTAGTTCGTTCTTAAAAATTATCTGTTGCTGTATCCACGGGTTACAGTTAGTTTGAGCTAGTTCAGGCTCAAATAGCCCTAAAGTATATCTAAACATGAGGGCTAGTTTGAGCTAGTTGCATCTATAACCCACCCAAAAAAACTAGTACCCAACCCAAGAGGTGCTAATTGGAGCTAGTTCTCCTAGTGCATTTATTGTCAATCTAACCCTGCCATCCAAACAACTCTTTGGATGGAGTTAGTTCAGGGTTAGTAATGAGCTAGAAACTAACTCTAACCTCTAGCTATGTTGAGTATCCAAATAGGGTTGTGTTGTTGCTGTTGCTGCTGCTGCTCTTCTACGTATATCTAGACATCATTAGAACATTAATATAACACTCTTCCTTGTTGCTATGTAGCCTAGGATTGCATATTTAGACATTAAGTACAGTGCATGTTGCTACGTAGCCTCAGATATATTACATATGGCCCTAGTTAACCTAAGGAAAAATGGGTTGCAGATATATTCAGTTAAAAGTCCGATTCACCGATTAGTCCCTTATCAGCCGCCGGCCTATATGGTACCAGCTACGGATATCCTGAACAGTGAGCAGATATAAGCCATGGGATGAAACTAACCTTGATGGAAAACAGCAGTCGTTCCCAAAATTGTCCTGTGTAGGTACATCAAGAAGCATGTTAAGCACAACAGGCTAAACATCAACCAAAATTACACATGGCAGACAAAATAATCTCCAAAAGATAGCTTCAGTGTGCAGGTTTAAGCATGCTAGTAAAGCAAAACAAGTGGAAAGGTGTGCTAACTGCAACAGGCCTAACATTTAACAACAAGCAAACATGGTCATTCAAACTGGTATTGTGCCGGTCTAAGTACACTGGTTATGGTTAAATAAAAATGGAAAGCCGTGTTAACTACAAGATGCAGCAACCAAATGTAGTCATTCATAGTGGTATTGTTGAAACTGATACTGATGAAATTGAACTGCATAGTTCATACTTGCACATATAGAACATCACATTGTGAATAACTGGAATAAACAAGGCATACTACGAACAACAAAAGATAGCATTTAAAACTGAACATATTCTAACTACAAACAACCGAACAATCAAAAAACTTTAAAAGAGGCATATGCTAGCTATAACAGGCTTAACAGCAAGCAAATATATGCATTCCTATCGGTATGTTTAAAACTGGATTGATGAAATGTACTGCACAGTATATAATTGCACATATAGAGCATCACATTGTGAACAACTAAAATAAACAAATCATGGGTTTCCTCACTTGTCACAGATGGGCTCGTTCCCGTGGGAAGAGCACGGACCCTGGATGTGCTCCATGTTGTCGCAGATGGGCTCCTTCCCCTTGGAAGAGCACGGCTGTAGGGTGCCCTCCCTGATGTCGCAGACGGGCGCTTTCCCCTTGGAAGAGCAGATGGGCTCTTTCCCCTTGGAAGAGCCGGAGAGGGTGCCCTCCTCGTGGTCGCCGTCGATGAGGTCTGACTTGGAAGCTGTGGATCCCAAGCCAGCGTCGCAGAACGTGTCCTTCAGAAATGACAAAAGGGGCTCGATGACGATGTAGAATGGCAAATTGTTGACAGCGAGCCAGAGGAGATCAGCGGCGGGGCCATGGATGAGATCAACGGCGGTTGAACCCTGATACGTCTCCATCGTATCTACTTTTCCAAACACTCTTGCCCTTGTTTTGGACTCTAACTTGCATGATTTGAATGGAACTAACCCGGACTAACGTTGTTTTCAGCAGAATTGCCATGGTGTTATTTTTGTGCAGAAATAAAAGTTCTCGGAATGACCTGAAACTTCACGGAGAATATTTTTGGGATTAATAAAAAATATTGGCAAAAGAATCAAGGCCAGGGGCCCACACCCTGTCCACGAGGGTGGGGGCGCGCCTACCCCCCCCTGGGCGCGCCCCTGCCCCGTGGCCCCCCTGGAGCTCCACCGACCTCAACTCCAACTATATATATTCACGTTCGGGGAGAAAAATCAGAGAGAAGGATTCATCGCGTTTTATGATACGGAGAGCCGCCGCCAAGCCCTAATCTCTCTCGGGAGGGCTGATC
This sequence comes from Triticum aestivum, assembly GCF_018294505.1. Classification (NCBI taxonomy): domain Eukaryota; kingdom Viridiplantae; phylum Streptophyta; class Magnoliopsida; order Poales; family Poaceae; genus Triticum; species Triticum aestivum. Next base: position 406,005,042 of record NC_057814.1, on the reverse strand, counting down.
TGGAGTCCGTTCGGGCTCCGAAGAGGGGAATCCGTCGCCGTTATCATCATCAACCTTCCTCCATCACCCATTTCATGATGCTCACCGGCGTGCGTGAGTAATTCCATCATAGACTTGCTGGGCGGTGATGGATTGGATGAGATTTATCATGTAATCGAGTTGGTTTTGTTAGGGTTTGATCCCTAGTATCCATTATGTTCTGAGATTAATGTTGCTATGACTTTGCTATGCTTAATGCTTGTCACTAGGGCCCGAGTGCCATGATTTCAGATCTGAACCTATTATGTTTTCATGAATATATGTGAGTTCTTGATCCTATATTGCAAGTCAATAGTCACCTATTATGTGTTATGATCCGTTAACCCCGAAGTGACAATAATCGGGATACTTACCCGTGATGACCGTAGTTTGAGGAGTTCATGTATTCACTAAGTGTTAATGCTTTGGTCCGGTACTCTATTAAAAGGAAGCCTTAATATCCCTTAGTTTCCAATAGGACCCCGCTGCCACGGGAGGGTAGGACAAAAGATGTCATGCAAGTTTTTTTCCATAAGCACGTATGACTATACTCGGAATACATGCCTACATTACATTGATGAATTGGAGCTAGTTCTGTGTCACCCAAGGTTACAACTTTTGCATGAGGAATCACATCCGAGATAATTCTCCATCACCGATCCAATGCCTACGAGCTTTTCACATATTGCTCTTTGCTTAGTTACTTTTCCGTTGCTACTGTTACAATTACTACAAAACTGCTACTGTTACTTTTGCCACTGCTACCACTACTGTCATATTACTTTGCTACTAAATACTTTGCTGCAGATATTAAGTTATCCAGGTGTGGTTGAATTGACAACTCAACTGCTAATGCTTGAGAATATTCTTTGGCTCCCCTTGTGTCGAATCAATAAATTTGGGTTGAATACTCTACCCTCGAAAACTGTTGCGATCCCCTATACTTGTGGGTCATCAAGACTATTTTCTGGCACTGTTGCCGGGGAGCATAGCTCTATTCTTTGAGTCACTTGGGATTTATATCTGTTGATCACTATGAGGAACTTGAAAGACGAAAGAACTAAGATTTTTCCCTCAACTATGAGGGGAGGTAAGGAACTGCCATCTAGCTCTGCACTTGATTGACCTTCTGTTTTGAGTAAGCTTGCGACACCTAAACCTGCTTCTGCTATTAATTCGGATATGTCGCATGTTATTGATGATGCCACTTCTGCTATGCATGATACTTATGATGAAACTACTTCTATGCTTGATACTAGTGTGCCACTAGGTGAATTTCTTGATGAACAACTTGCTCGGGCTAGAGAGAATGAAATTATTGAAACTGATAATATTGATGAAAGTGATGATGAAGATTCTCCCCCTAGATATGAATTGCCTGTTGTGCCCGAGGGTTATGTTATGGATGAAGAAACTGCTAGAGACTTTCTTGCTTGCAATGATAGAAATGATCTTAAGAAATTATTAGCTAAGCTGAAAGAAAAGTCTTTGAATGCTAGAATGAAATATGACCCTGCTTTTGCTACTTCACCTATCTGTGTTACTGATAAGGATTATGATTTCTCTGTTGATCCTGATATAATTACTTTGGTTGAATCTGATCCTTTTTATGGCTATGAATCTGAAACTGTTGTGGCACACCTTACTAAATTAAATGATATAGCCACCCTATTCACTAATGATGAGAAAACTCGCTACTACTATATCCTTAAATTATTTCCGTTCGCATTAAAGGGTGATGCTAAAACATGGTTTAATTCTCTTGATCCTGGTTGTGTGCGTAGTCCCCAGGATATGATTTATTACTTCTCTGCTAAATATTTCCCCGCCCATAAGAAACAAGCTGCTTTAAGGGAAATATATAATTTTGTGCAAATTGGAGAAGAGAGTCTCCCACAAGCTTGGGGGAGGCTTCTCCAATTACTTAATGCTTTGCCCGATCATCCTCTCAAGAAAAATGAAATACTTGATATCTTTTATAATGGACTAACCGACGCTTCAAGAGACCACCTGGACAGTTGTGCTGGTTGTGTTTTCAGGGAAAGAACAGTTGATCAAGATGAATTGCTATTGAATAATATGTTGACTAATGAAAATAATTGGACACTTCCTGAACCAACTCCTAAGCCAACTCCTAAGAAGAGGGGTATTCTATTTCTCAGTCCTGAAGATATGCAAGAGGCAAAGGAATCTATGAAAGAAAAAGGTATTAAAGCTGAAGATGTTAAGAATTTACCTCCTATTGAAGAAATACATGGTCTTAATTTGCCACCTGTTGAAGAAATAAATGGTCTTGATAACCCGACACGGGTAGTAAAGGTAAATTCTCTCTATAGATTTGATGAAGGTGATATTCCTTGTTATAAGTCTGCTAGCCAATGCTTAGATGAGTTTGATAATTTTATTGTTAAACAAGAAAACTTCAATGCTTATGTTGGTAGACAATTGAAACGTAATGCTTATATGATTGAACACTTGAGTGATTATAGTCTGGAGTTAAGGGTGAACTTAAACTCATTAGTAAACATGCTTCTATGGTTACCACTCAAGTAGAACAAGTGCTTAAAGCTCAAAATGATTTGCTCAATGAATTAAATAATAAGAAGAATGATAATGTTGTTAGAGTTATGACTAGAGGGGGTAAAATGACTCAGGAACCTTTGTATCCTGAGGGCCACCCCAAGAGAATTGAGCAGGACTCTCAGAGAACTAATGTTGATGCACCTAGTCCTTCTAAAAAGAAGAAAAAGAAAAATGATAGGACTTTGCATGCTTCTAGTGAACCTATTGTAGACACACCTGAGAACCCCAATGATATTTCTATCTTTGATGCTGAAACACAATCAGGTGATGAACATGAACCTAGTGATAATGTTAATGATAATGTTCATGTTGATGCTCAACCTAGCAATGATAATGATGTAGAGATTGAACCTGCTGTTGATCTTGATAACTCACAATCAAAGAATCAACATTATGATAAGAGAGACTTCGTTCCTAGGAAGCACGGTAAAGAAAGAGAACCATGGGTTCAGAAACCAATGCCTTTTCCTCCCAAACCATCCAAGAAAAAGGATGATGAGGATTTTGAGCGCTTTGATGAAATGATTAGACCTATCTTTTTGCGTATGCGTTTTACTGATATGCTTAAAATGAATCCGTATGCTAAGTACATGAAAGATATTGTTACAAATAAGAGAAAGATACCGGAAGCTGAAATTTCCACCATGCTTGCTAATTATACCTTTAAGGGTGGAATACATAAGAAACTAGGAGATCCAGGAGTACCAACTATACCATGCTCCATTAAAAGAAACTACGTTAGAACTGCTTTAAGTGATCTTGGAGCCGGTGTTAGTGTTATGCCTCTCTCTCTATACCGTAGACTTGATTTGAATAAGTTGACACCTACTGAAATATCTTTGCAAATGGCTGATAAATCAACCGCTATACCTGTCGGTATTTGTGAGGATGTGCCTGTTGTGGTTGCAAATGTTACTATTTTAACGGACTTTGTTATTCTTGATATTCCCGAGGACAATAGTATGTCGATTATCCTTGGTAGACCCTTTTTGAATACTGCAAGGGCTGTTATTGATTGCAACAAAGGCAATGTCACTTTTCATGTTAATGGTAATGAGCATACGGTACACTTTCCGAGGAAACAACCTCAAGTCCACAGTATCATTTCTATTGGAAAATTTTCAACTATTACTATTGGTGGTTTTGAATTTCCTCTTCCTACTGTCAAGAAGAGATATGATATTCTTATTGTTGGGGACGTGCATGTCCCTGTTGAGGTAACCTAGTGCTATTCGAAAATTCTCCGGTTTTATGCGATTCGGAATGAGTTTGTTGACTTGATCAACCTTGTTAGTGGATTCCTTTTGATGAGCATGAGATGGATAAAATTAGAAAGCACAACTCTCTGTACCCTCCTTTTACTTTCTGCTATTTAGATTAAATAAAGCAAAAATAGTATTTTCTGTCTGTTTTCTGAATTATCCTTGCAATAAAAAATACCCCAAAAATAAAAGTTCTCCAAATGTCCCGAAAATGAAATATGCTTTTTTCTTGAATATTTGAGAATATTTGGCACTGAGAACACATCAGGGGGAGCAAGCACCTGGCCACGAGGGTCCAGGGCACGCCCACCCCCCTGGGCGCGCCCCCTGCCTCGTGGGCCCCTGGTGGCCCCCCTCCACTTATTCGAGCCACCACACACTCCTTCTTCCTCCCAAAAAAATCACCAACCAGCTCAAGCACGAGTTCTAGCTCATCTTGCTGCCATTTTTGATCTCCTTGCTCAAAGCTCCATTCACAAAACTACTTTGGGGGATTGTTCTTCGGTATGTGACTCCTCCAATGGTCCAATTAGTTTTTGTTCTAGTGCTTTATTCATTGCAAACTTTTGCTGCTTAGGTGGCCCTGTTCTTGAGCTTGCATGTCAAATTTATATGGTCCCAAGTAGTTCTAATGCATGATATAGTCTCTAGGCACTTATAGGAGTAGTTGCTATAAATTTTGTTGAGTTTGGTTCACTTTTATTTTGAGTTACTAAAAATTTCAGAAATTTTCAGAAGTTGATGAAGAAATTTTTGAGGGGCTCTTCAAGCCGAAGCTCGAAGGATAAGCAAAGTGAAGAGGATAAGTGTAACGCCCACGATGCGGCTATATCTCCCACGTGTCGAGGCACGACTTAGAGGCATAACCGCATTGTGGTATTGTCGCAAGAAGGGTCATCTTCACACAATCCCATGTAATGAACAAGAATGGGATAACGAGAGTTGGCTTACAATCGCCACTTCACACAATACATAAATATAAATCATACATCATCCAGAATCCACACATAGACCGACTACGGTCAAATCCAAATGAAAATAAGATAACCCCAAATGCTAGATCCCTGATCGTCCCAACTGGGCCCCACTACTGATCATCAGGAAATGAAACATAGTAACGACCACGTTCCTCATCGAACTCCCACTTGAGCTCGGTTGCGTCATCTGCACTGGCATCGTCGGCACCTGCAACTATTTTGGTAGAATCTGTGAGTCACGAGGACTCAGCAATCTCACACCCACGAGATCAAGACTATTTAAGCTTATAGGAAAGGATGGTGTGATGAGGTGGAGCTGCAGCAAGCACTAAGCATATGGTGGCTAATATACGCAAATGAGAGCGAGAAGAGAAGCAACGCAACGGTCGCGAAGCTAGAAATGATCAAGAAGTGATCCTGAAACTACTTACGTGCATGCATAACTCAAACCGTGTTCACTTCCCGGACTCCGCCGAAAAGAGACCATCACGGCTACACACACGATTGATGTATTTTAATTAAGTCAAGTGACAAGTTCTCTACAACCGGACATTAACAAATTCCCATCTGCCTCATAACCGCGGGCACGGCTTTCGAAAGATAATACCCTGCAGGGGTGTCCCAACTTAGCCCATTATAAGCTCTCACGGTCAATGAAGGATAAACCTTCTCCCGGGAAGACCCGATCAGTCTCGGAATCCCGGTTTACAAGACATATCGACAATGGTAAAACAAGACCAGCAAAGCCGCCCGATGTGCCGAAAAATCCCGATAGGAGCTGCACATATCTCGTTCTCAGGGCACAACGGATGAGACATCCTATGAGTAAAACCAGGCCTCAAGTTTCCCCGAGGTGGCCCCGCAGTCTACTCGGTTCGGACCAACACTCGAAGGAGCACTGGCCCGGGGGGGTTAAAATAAAGATGACCCTCGGGTTCGCGAAAACCCAAGGGAAAAGGCTTAGGTGGCAAATGGTAAAACCAAGGTTGGGCCTTGCTGGAGGAGTTTTATTCAAGGCGAACTGTCAAGGGGGTCCCATAAATCACCCAACCGCGTAAGGAACGCAGACTCAAGGAACATAATACCGGTATGACGGAAACTAGGGCGGCAAGAGTGGAACAAAACACCAGGCATAAGGCCGAGCTTTCCACCCTTTACCAAATATATAGATGCATTAATTAAATAAGAGATATTGTGATATGCCAAAATATCCATGTTCCAACATGGAACCAACTTCAACTTCACCTGCAACTAGCAACGCTATAAGAAGGGCTGAGCAAAAGCGGTAACTTAGCCAAACAACGGTTTGCTAGGAAAGGGTGGTTAGAGTTCTTGACATGGCAATATGGGAGGCATGATATAGCAAGTGGTAGGTAGCGCAGCATGGCAATAGAACGAACAACTAGCAAAGCAAAGATAGAAGTGATTTCGAGGGTATGGTCATCTTGCCTGCAAGGTTCTCAGAGTTGTCGAAAGCTTGATCCTCGTAAGCGTACTCAACAGGTTCCTCGTTCACGAACTCGTCTCCTGGCTCTACCCACAGCAAGAACACAGGCAATGGAACCACAATCAATCACGGGAAGTGCACAAGCAACATGATGCAATACATGCATGATATGCGAGATATGATATGTGATGCGTATGCGTGCTCCGGAAAAAAAAGAATGAACAAGGCAGTAACTTGGCAAACCAAGTATGCCACTGGTGATTTCGGTCGAAATCGATATAAAGATCACCGGAAACGGATGCACGGTTTGCAAATGGCAAGCAAAACAAGAATGACACGATTCTGCGATTAACAGCAAGATAGCACATAGAATGCAACAAGTAACTATGCTACAGCACTCCAACATAGCAAAAAAGCATATGGCAGTGATCCACAGGAGATGCTTGACAAAAGATGAACACTGAGCTACAGCTAGATCGCACCATAACAGGTTCAAACAAGCATGGCAAAAGTGCAAAAGATATCAGGTTCACAGACTTGGTAAAAATACTGGACATGGCAGAAACAGCATCAGGTAGCAATGTTCAGAGCAAGCAATAAACATGCTACAGGAACTTAACACAGCAAAACAAGGCATAGCATGAATCTACTAAATGCATAGAACAAAAGTCCTTTACTGACCATGAGCCAGAGAGGACCAAAAGATATGATGGCAACCATGTAAACATAGCAAGTTTCGTTAACGGATTTCAGACTTAGCAGAAAACAGAGCATGGCATTAACAGAAATTATGAAGGCATGTTGGTGACCTTGATTCACTCATCATAAAGCAATGCATGACAAAACAAGCATACCTACAGCAATAAGGCATGTTTATGAAGCTAACCATGGCAAGAGCAAGTTTATAGCATGTATGGATCAACTACAACAACCTTGACAAAATTGAATATCATGTTAACATTCTGCCAGAAATATTTTATAGCAAAAGTAGAGCAAAATTAAGACATGCTATGGCACTCCATAATTGCAAGCAAGGTCATGGCTGGATAGATCTAAACTATATCTACAAAACATCCTTACTGAACATTACCAAAAGAAGCATGGATCTCTCTGTAGCCACATGAATACATGGCAACAAAATAACAGCAGTCAGACAGCAAAAATCCCAAGTCCCTGAAAACAGAAACATCACGAAGCCTAATTTGCATGCTTGTGCTAGTCACCACATAGATCACAAAAATACATGGCATACACCTCTGTAAAGATGGCATGGCATAGATCAAAACACCTGTAGAGCTCATGCTCATAAGATGCACACATCAATTGCAACAAAAATTAACAAATCACCAAGTTCTGATAAGTAACAGCAGTTAACAGCATATAGCACTCTTGCACCAGAGATTTGGGCATCAAGATGGACTCAAACGAGCATGGCATAATGCAACAAAATTAAGAGCATCTCGTAATGAACATTTTGATATATCATGCACGCAAAACGGAGTAGTATGCGATGAGATATGATGCAATGAACATGAGCACATAATGCAATAATTTCGAGA